>NC_133333.1:148172646-148496709 GCF_042186555.1 Aquarana catesbeiana
TGGTTACAGAGCTAACCCTTTTACATCGCACATACATATACTTTCATTCTTTCGACATACCAAGCATATATTTATATATATATATATATATATATTTTTTTTTTTACATGTTTCTCTTTCCCTACAATAAAACAATATTTTTCTTATTATTAGGTAATTATTGCCATACTCCACTTTTTCTCTTTTTAGTTTTACATTTACTATATACAGCACAAGTGTCACATCACCGTGACACCTTCTGCCCATATGGCAATTCAACACTCTTTTCCCGTTTTACTTTATTAAAATATTTAATATGCATTGATTCTTTTTCGTATCTAGGTATAATACGCACTCACATTAGTACTCATTACTTACTGAGATGTTATCCCTTTTTACTACAATGCATTTTTCACTTCAGCCCCAATTTAGTTTCCTTTCACTTTCTTCAACATCAATTTCACGTTTTTTTTACACTCACATTTCACATTAAGTATCCTATATATTTAGTTCTTCCCTCATATATTTTTCCGTTGCTTACACATTATACATCCTGCACTCACAGGGACTCTTAATCCCAGTGTTCACTAATCACTGATCAGCGTTCACACTACTCACAGTCGTACCTCAGCTGTTCTGCATTTTAGATTCATTACATGGTCACATGATTCATGATAGATAGTATATATGTGGTCTTATTTTTTATCATTGTTAGCTATGAGTAAGCACTTGGCATAGTGTGAAACGCGTTAGCTGATTGTCTGTACATTCTATCCATGGTGTCCTGTACATGACATGTTCCTTATTTCATAATTAAAGAAACTTCTTTGGATTACATTTTCCTGGTGTGCGGCTGTCCGGATTTTCTCGTTTGCTCACAGCATGAATCAGCATTAGCCAGCACCTGGGGCTCTTTATCCCTGGAGAGCAACTTCTATTTTTTACCTAGTTTGGATCCACACTAGTGCGGGGAAAATATTTGTGCTGCATCTGCATTCCAGACCATTGCTATTAGGATGCAGTGTCACCCAAGTGATAAAAAAGAAAAAAGTCTTAAAACAACGACCAATGCAGTCGCCTCTTTTAAGGACAAGTAAGCTGCAATATCTTACATTTTAGTCTTCCCCGAAGATGTATGATGAATCTCATAGAGGTGGAGCTAGCAGTGCTGACGTCGTCCTGCACAAAGGGGCCTTGCTCGTACTGAGGAATAATGGAACTGGCAGCCATATATGATTAAGCATACAGATCCAAGTGCTTAAAGATAGCACAGATTAATGTAAGTGCAATATGTTTTTTTGTGTGAAAGTTTTAAATACTGTAAAAGAGATATTTATGCTACGTGAGCATTTTTGTTTTTCCCTATGGCCAGTCTGTAATGTGTTTATTGGTAACTAGGGATGAGCTTCGGCGAACATCGGCTGTTCGCAAGTTCACCAAACAGCGAACAATTTGGGGTGTTCGCGGCAAATTCGAATGCCGCGGAACACCCTTTAAAAGTCTATGGGAGAAATCAAAAGTGCTAATTTTAAAGGCTTATATGCAAGTTATTGTCATAAAAAGTGTTTGGGGACCTGAGTCCTACCCCAGGGGACATGGATCAATGCAAAAAAAAGTTTAAAAACGGCCGTTTTTTCAGGAGCAGTGATTTTAATCATGCTTAAAGGCAAACAATAAAAGTGTAATATCCCTTTAAATTTCATAGCTGGGGGGTGTCTATATATTGCCTGTAAAGGGGCGCATGTTTCCCGTGTTTAGAACAGTCTGACAGCAAAATGACATTTCAAAGGAAAAAAGTCATTTAGAACTACTCGCGGCTATTGCATTAGCGGTCCGACAATACACATAGAAGTTCATTGATAAAAACGGCATGGGAATTCCCCACAGGGGAACCCTGAACCAAAATTTAAAAAAAAAATGACGTGGGGGTCCCCCTAAATTCCATACCAGGCCCTTCAGGTCTGGTATGGACATTAAGGGGAACCCCGGCCAAAATTAAAAAAAAATGATGTGGGGGTCCCCCTAAATTCCATACCAGACCCTTCAGGTCTGGTATGGATATTAAGGGGAACCCTGCACCAAAATAAAAAAAAAAAAACGGCGTGGGGTCCCCCCAAAAATCCATACCAGACCCTTATCCAAGCACGCAACCTGGCAGGCCGCAGGAAAAGAGGGGGGATGAGAGAGCGCCCCCCCTGAACCGTACCAGGCCACATGCCCTCAACATTGGGAGGGTGCTTTGGGGTAGCCCCCCAAAACACCTTGTCCCCATGTTGATGAGGACAAGGGCCTCATCCCCACAACCCTGGCCGGTGGTTGTGGGGGTCTGCGGGTGGGGGGCTTATCGGAATCTGGAAGCCCCCTTTAACAAGGGGACCCCCAGATCCCGGCCCCCTTCCTGTGTGAAATGGGTACCCCTACCATTTCACTAAAAAACTGTCAAAAATGTTAAAAATGGCAAGAGACAGTTTTTGACAATTCCTTTATTTAAATGCTTCTTCTTTCTTCTTTCTTCTGTCTTCCTTCATCTTCTTCTTCTTCCGGTTCTTCTGGTTCTTCTGGTTCTTCCTCCGGTGTTCTCGTCCAGCATCTCCTCCGTGGCGTCTTCTTCCCTTCTTCTCCTCGGGTCGCTCCGCATCCATGATGGCATGGAGGGAGGCTCCTGCTCTTCTCTTTATCTTCTTCTCTTCTTCATCTTCTTCTCTTCTTCATCTTCTTCTCCGGACCGCTCCGCATCCATGCTGGTATGGAGGGAGGCTCCCACTGTGTGATGCGTCTCCTCTTCTGACAGTTCTTAAATAACGGGGGCAGGGCCACCCGGTGAACCCACCCCCCTCTGACACACAGGATATGATGGGACTTCCCTGTGGCATTCCCCGTGACATCAAAGGGAAGTCCGTCAAGTCACCATGCGTCAGAGGGGGTGGGGTCACCGGGTGGCCTCGCCCCCCCATTATTTAAGAACCGTCAGAAGAGGAGACGCGTCACACAGCGGGAGCCTCCCTCCATGCCGGCATGGATGCGGAGCGGCCCAGAGAAGAAGATGAAGAAGAGAAGAAGATGAAGAAGAGAAGAAGAAAAGAAGATTAAGAAGAGTAGAAGATGAAGAGAAGAGCGGGAGCCTCCCTCCATGCCATCATGGATGCAGAGCAGCCCGAGGAGAAGAAGGGAAGAAGACGCCGCGGGGGAGATGCTGGACGAGAACACCGGAGGAAGAACCAGAAGAACCAGAAGAAGAAGAAGATGAAGGAAGATAGAAGAA
The DNA here is from genome assembly GCF_042186555.1 of Aquarana catesbeiana. Taxonomy (NCBI): domain Eukaryota; kingdom Metazoa; phylum Chordata; class Amphibia; order Anura; family Ranidae; genus Aquarana; species Aquarana catesbeiana. The sequence continues at coordinate 148,175,888 of NC_133333.1, forward strand.
AGAAGAAGCATTTAAATAAAGGAATTGTCAAAAACGGTCTCTTGTCATTTTTAACATTTTGACAGTTTTTTAGTGAAATGGTAGGGGGTACCCCCTTACCATTTCACACAGGGGGGCTGGGATCTGGGGGTCCCCTTGTTAAAGGGGGCTTCCAGATTCCGATAAGCCCCCCGCCCACAGACCCCCACAACCACCGGCCAGGGTTGTGGGGATGAGGCCCTTGTCCTCATCAACATGGGGACAAAGTGTTTTGGGGGGCTACCCCAAAGCACCCTCCCAATGTTGAGGGCATGTGGCCTGGTATGGTTCAGGAGGGGGGGCGCTCTCTCATCCCCCCTCTTTTCCTGCGGCCTGCCAGGTTGTGTGCTTGGATAAGGGTCTGGTATGGATTTTTGGGGGGACCCCACGCCGTTTTTTTTAATTTTGGCACGGGGTTCCCCTTAATATCCATACCAGACCTGAAGGGTCTGGTATGGAATTTAGGGGGACCCCCACGTCATTTTTTTAAAAAATTTTGGTTCGGGGTTCCCCTGTGGGGAATTCCCATGCCGTTTTTATCAATTAACTTCTATGTGCATTGTTGGACCGGAAATGCAATAGCCGCGAGTAGTTTTAAATGACTTTTTTTCCTTTGAAATGTCATTTTGCTGTCAGACTGTTCTAAACACGGGAAACGTGCGGCCATTTACAGGCATACTATAGACACCCCCCAGGTACGAAATATAAAGGGATATTACACTTTTATTGTTTGACTTTAAGCATTATTAAAATCACTGCTCCCGAAAAAACGGCCGTTTTTAAAACTTTTTTTTGCATTGATCCATGTCCCCTGGGGCAGGACCCGGGTCCCCAAACACTTTTTATGACAATAACTTGCATATAAGCCTTTACAATTAGCACTTTTGATTATTCATGTTCGTGTCCCATAGACTTTAACGGTGTTCGCGTGTTTGAACAAACTTTTTTCCTGTTCGCATGTTCTGGTGCGAACCGAACAGGGGGGTGTTCGGCTCATCCCTGTTGGTAACATATAGAGGAACAGTGTTGGAAAACCTGAAAAGAGTGAATCCCTCTTTGGAAAATGTACTATTTCATCAACTTTTTTGATGAATAGAAGGGGTCAAATGTTCTGGTAAGTTCTCACTGATGTGGAGGTGATTGCACAGAGTGATGGGAAAACTGGTACAGAAGAGGCACTGAGTGTTTAGGAACTTTGTACAAAATTGACAGCAGGCTTAATGCAATTGGAGGACACTAAGCACTTTTGATTGATTATATAAACTGCAGCATGGAATTATTTATTGATTCACTGGACACTTATGTTGAAAAAAATCTTTTTGGATGGACTTTATTATGTAGCACTGAGCACTTTATAATATATGAATTGATATAGTGTGATTGTACACAGAAATATCTGCATGATATTATAGCACTGTATATTGTGTGTATATATAGAAAAAGTAGGTAAAGATCTGCAATAAAGTTTAGTAAAATCCTTGCATCCTTGCCTATGTATATACTGTAGGTCTTGCACAGAGGATTGGTTTTATTTTCTCATTAAAATCAGGGCCATCATACTGTATTGTTATGATACCGCATGATTTAAAAAAAAAACTTCACTGCAGCAAATGGTAAAGCACCAAGCACAGTGGGATGTGTTGGGGTACCATTCACTTTAAATAGCACCCCTATGCCTCTACAGAGCCCCCTTATGCTACAGGGTACAGCACCACCCCACAACATGCACATTGTGATATGCAAAAAAGAGCATGAACAATTTCTCCTGCTTGGTGGCCCACTCAAAATGAATGAGCTGCTGTAACATACAAATAAATTGCCTTGCGCTGAATGCGTTACCACAATGCACTGTTGTGAGAATAGACCTTCATTCTTTCCTTACCTTTTCCTCCTTACATTGTGCCAGCATGACTGTAATTTAGTTCTGAATCCCAATTACTCTACAACACCAGAAAATTGTAGCAGCCTTGTTTTCCATTATTTCTAAAAATCTATATCCTTTTCCTTTTCATCACATTGGTGGCCTTGTGCCCAGCATCTTTCAGCATTGCTACAAATCTAAAACAAAGGCGAGTTCTCTGTGGGTGAAAGTGCCATAAAAATGCCAATTATTATTGCTGTAACTGACAAAGGATGCACGTGAACAAAGTGAAAATAAATAAGGAAGAAAACATCATATCCACATTTATCATTTGTAGTGTCTTCCCAGTTCAGCTGAAGGATATTGACACTTCTAACTCTTAACTTCAATAAAACAGAAATAGCAAAAGAAGTAACCTAGTTCAATGCATATTAATTAAATATAAGCACTTCAGTTCAGATTAGATTTGGGTTTGCAGCTACCATGGGTTTGCATAAAATCCCTGATACTCACAAAATTCATAAATGTTTTGTTGAAAAGTTTGTAGGTTTATCAACAGAAATAAGGTGCAACATATAATTCAGTTTATAGCCTTTTGCATGGTTAGCTGTTACAAGAGCCAATAATTTGCAGGAATGGATAACTCAGTTCTATTTCTATAAAAGGGTGGGCTCACAGCAGCCATATTGTCAGTATGTGATAAAGCTATTAGGAAAGCTGACAATTCTTTGTAGGGAGGGATACTGTTTTAGACATGAGCTACCAAACTGCAGATGCAGCCATATTTTTGTTCCCTGAAGAGGGTGTATACAGGAATGACATAACCAATCCAAGAGTCTGAGGGTGTGGTAAGAGGTGCTAAATAGATGTTGACATGTTTTTATGATGATCCGGTGGAACTCCCTCAATGCCAACTTATCAGTATTTCCAGAGGACCATGTTTTACAGTCCAACAACAACATATTATTGCACAGAATGAAATTACAATTTGTTACACACCAAACATGATATAAATCCAATGTATGTCTTCTTAAAAAGGGGTATTGTTTCCCATCAGCTTTCTGCTCCTCCTAATATAGGTACGTGTGGTATCTACCTGATTATCATTTTCTACATTTGTCTAAACACTTGTTATAGATGTGATTTTTATCATAGCAGGGATTATGGGTTATCTATAGTGTTTGGCTCTTAGCAGTTTGATTTAAGGTTAAAAGACAGACTTAGTTTATATATTGTGTTAAGCTGCTCTGACAAGCTTTTTACAACAGGTACAGAAAATTTGTTGCAAAAATGACAAATAGGGTGAAATGTGCAGCGCTTATGTGATCATATAAACCATAACAAATAATATTAGTACAGAAAACTTGAATAATAAATGATGTGCTCAAAAATACTCCAAGCAGTCCTCTATTATGACATGTGATGTCTATAAACAGAGTAACTTGGACGTGTGATGTCCAAAAAAGAAAAAAGTCAGTGACAAGCTTCAGTCATGTGTGATGATAATCCTCAACCACATGTGGATATAATATAGTGACAGTCTTTAACTTCAAATATGTATGATGTAATAACAGTTAATAGTGGGTCCACCACCAAAGACACCAGAAGCTGCTTACCAGAGGGATTGAACTCAAATAGGTGTACACCTAGTGAGTCAATCAAGCTTTGTGGTATAATATACCAAGGGGATCAGATGCTCTATCCAGATATGACCTCCAGATGGACCTCCGAACAAGTGTAAGGTATGGATGGACTCAGTAGATATAGGCAGTCAGCCCCATAATTAAAAGAAAGAGGAAGGCATATAGTGTAACTCCGTATGGAAATTTTAATACATAAAAAGCAAAGGAAATACACTCACGTGTTAAGCAGTAAAATCAAGCGCTTGTATAAAAGAAGACAGTGGTCTCAGCATATCCTTCCAGCCCAATAGGCTAGCAGTTTGCACCTCTATCTTCAAAAATTCAGGTATTGAAAGAATCATGGGTTCAAATCCCACAGAAGAATCCTAAAAAATTACTCTTAAAATGGAAGGATATGCTGAGACCACTGTCTTCTTTTATACAAGCGCTTGATTTTACTGCTTAACACGTGAGTGTATTTCCTTTGCTTTTTATGTATGTATGACTGCCTATATCTACTGAGTCCATCCATACCTTACACTTGTTCGGAGGTCCATCTGGAGGTCATATCTGGATAGAGCATCTGATCCCCTTGGTATATTATACCACAAAGCTTGATTGACTCACTAGGTGTACACCTATTTGAGTTCAATCCCTCTGGTAAGCAGCTTCTATTAACTGTTATTACATCATACATATTTGAAGTTAAAGACTGTCACTATATTATATCCACATGTGGTTGAGGATTATCATCACACATGACTGAAGCTTGTCACTGACTTTTTTCTTTTTTGGACATCACACGTCCAAGTTACTCTGTTTATAGACATCACATGTCATAATAGAGGACTGCTTGGAGTATTTTTGAGCACATCATTTATTATTCAAGTTTTCTGTACTAATATTATTTGTTATGGTTTATATGATCACATAAGCGCTGCACATTTCACCCTATTTGTCATTTTTGCAACTTTATCCACTGCTGTGCTGGCTGCTTTAGTTTTTTTTTTTTTTTTTTGAGACAGCGCGGTATATATTTGTTTATAACTTACAGAAAATTTGTTGCCTGCGCTGATATTGTCATACAGAGGCACATGGGAATTCTAAAGAGTGTCTTAGCCACAATTTATGAATTTACTTGACTGTTTCTATGTACTTTTGATTTATTGTTATGCTTTTTAAGCCTGAAATTGGGCTTTAATATTTTGCAGTTTTAATTTACAAATCTTTAGTATGAACTTGAAAAATAGATGAGACAACTACTAATGAGTTATACTGCCTAATTCATTAGTGAGTCTTGTTCATTTAGACCTTTTCCACACCAGACATGCATGAAAACTGATGGAAAAAATGTACAGATTTGACATGCGTAGAATATTCTAGGCTTGGTCACACCATGTATAGAGATGTGCATTTTTCTAACATTGGTATCTGCAAGGACACAAAGAAAACAATTGTCTCCTATGAGCCCTATTCACACCATAATACTGCTATCATCTGAGTTTTTTTTTCCATGCAGGAATATGCAACAAAAAGTTCTCTGCAAGAACACAAACATAGCAATTGTTTTCTATATGCCCTGTTCACACAACAATGTTGAGGTCATGCACTTTTTTTGTGTGCACAAAAATTTTGCAGATTTCTGCACAAAAATATGCCCATGAAAACAATGTTGTGGTGTGAACAGGGCACATAGAAAACAATTGTTTTCTTTGTGCCTTTGCAGAGACAGGTGCAAAAAAACGTACATCTCTGCACATGGCGTGTGTTCTCATTTGGAGTAAGAATAGAAAAAGTTTAACACCAGCTGTGGTCAAATTTACTTCAGTGCAAATTTTATTTTTAGATGGCCAAGGAGGTTGTACAGAAGTTGATCTACCAATCATCTTTGTAAAATCGTTCTGTTGGATTTTCCCTGCTCTCAATCAGCACTGCAGGCTATAGCCTGTAATGCTGATCAGTGTAGTCTGACATCAAGGAAGTCTCCCCACTATCAGAATACCATAGTTCAGCGGGGAGAATTCCCCCATCCACCTTGAATGTATGGACAGAGGAATCAGTTTTTTTCATTTGACTGCTTGAACGAAACAAAACTGCTTCATCTTAAAGTGGTTGTAAAGGCAGAAGGTTTTTTATCTTAATGCATTCTAGTGCAGCAGCCCCCCTCAGCCTCCCTAATACTTAACTGAGCCCCATCTCTATCCAGCGATGTGCCTTGGCCACATGGGACTCTCCCTCCTGATTGGCTGAGAGAGCAGTTGCACTATTGGCTCCTGCTGCTGTCAATCAAAGTCTGTTAGCCAATCAGGAGAGAGAGTGGGTGGGGCCAAACTGCGGCTCTATATCTGAATGGACACACAGAGCTGTGGCTCGGCTTTAGTGCCCCCCCACAGCAAGCATGCTGTGGGGGGGCACTCAACAGGAGGGAGGGGCCAGGAGCACTGAAGAAGGACCAGAGAAGAGGAAGATCTGGGCTGCTCTGTGCAAAACCACTGCACAGAGGAGATAAGTATAACATGTTTCTTATTTTTAAGGCAAAAAAAAACAAGACTTTAGTATCACTTTAAGTTAAATGAGAAAATGGAGATATAATAATTACTTCCTTTTCACATAATGTTGTTTGTAAAAAACACATTGAAAAGGCATTTACACAATTTGAAATAATATGTTTGAGAGCATGAGGACTCAACAATAACTCTGAGAGTTAATAGTAAATATTTGCCAAATATAAAAAAAATAACAAATGAATCTGTCATTAGCTGTGAGGGTATGGCTGGAGGCACTGCTGGGACAAGGTCATCCAGTGCCCAGGGCAAAGATGCCAAACTGCCCCCCTTTCCCCTAGGGTTAGAGTTAGGAGTGATGTCTCTGTCACTACTCCTGTCAGCCTTGTAACAGAAGCATCTGGCACAGGGCACCCCAATCCTATTAAATTATAGGTATTGGAATTTCCTTTCATATTTGGCAGTTAGTGAACATATCGAATACAAGTTTATCTGAGGTTAGGAATTATCCGAAATAACGAATGCCGTATCTAAACAAATGGAATGGAACAAATTCATAATAAATAATAATAATAATAAAAAGTAATTTGTTACCTACCATTCATTTAGATATGGCATTTGTTATTTTGGATAATTCATAACTTCGGATAAATTTGTATACCTATAATTTAATAGTTTAGTAATAGTTAAATTATTATTAGTTAGATAGTTATTATTTCAGATTTTCGAATTTTCAGGCTTTCTAATTTTGGGATTTTCGTTCTTATTTTCGGATTTCCGAATTTTCAAATTTCCGAACAAATTTGTTAAACGGGTTTTCGTTAATTCGGATATTTCCGAATTAACGATTTTGTCAAAATTTGTTAAAAATGAATTCGGAACAAAACTAATTGCACATGTATACTAAGGACTGGTAGGATGGAACAGGGCTTTTTTTCTCATAGAATAGGTGCTGTAACTCCCCCTTTCTGAGTCCCCTCTTGTCTCTACCCCCTAACCACCTCCAAGCACTGTAACTTGGTTCCACCCCCTACCCACCTCCAAGCACCGCCTCAATTAGAGAATACAGAGCCAAGTATCATTGTCATGTCAGGCTAAGTAATTTGTAGGGAATTTGGTAATGATAACAAGAAAAGCAGTAAAATAGACCCCCTGCAGCCAGCAGCAATATACCCCCCCAGCAGCAATAGATTCCCTCAGCAACATAGGACCCCTGCAACAAAATATCACCCCAGCAACAATTGACCCCCGGGAGCAAGAACAGAACTCCCGGCAGCCAGCATCAATAGACTCTCCAGCAGCAAGGAACAATAGACTCCTCGCTCAACAGTAGATTCCTTCCACCAACAAATGACCCTTCCAGCAAAAATTGACCCTCCCAGCAACATAAGCTCCCAGAGTAATGATAGATCCCCACCAGCAAAAATAAACCTCCCCAGCAACAATAGGCCACCACACAAAAATAGATCCCCTCCAGCAACAATAGATCCCCCAGCATCCAGCATCAGTAGACCTTCCATCACATCAAAGTACCCCTTGCCATTACATACATTTAGTGCTGTAGGTGCCGGAACTGTGTTTGCCCGCGTTCCCACTGATTTGGATACTAAAGATTTGGTTGCATTAACTGGATTTTGTATGCCAGGCCATATGCTAGTGATACACTTGAAATATTATTATAGTTTTAAGTCTTCCTATCAGCTTTTAACCATAGCAATCTGCCACTAATTGGCAGATTGTCTAGCTCTTAGTAACCAAGTGGTTGAGAGAACCAGAATTGGAATTAAAACTGCCTTTTGGCTCTATATTAGTTTTGATTGAAACTTGCATGATTATAGAATTATAGGTGGCAACCACTGTGGCTAATACCCAATGGAAAGATTCAAAATTATCAACAAAACTGAAAGTGTATTGCCAGCAGTGCTGTTACTGGTTTAAAAGGACTTTTTCAACTGCAAAAACCCTTGTATCCTGCCATGTAATTTGCCTTTATGCGATCATTTAACATAACCCAGCCTCCCAATTATTAGTCCTTATTTTTACCACCATTAAAAAGATGTACACTTTTTCTAATTAGAAAATAATGCTGATCTCAAGTAATACTGATCTCAATAATACTGATCTCAGTTAAAGCATAAAAGACCTATAACCACAAATATGAAATACGAATTAGCGCTTCAGTAAATGGAATCATAAAAACAAATTTAATTCCTTTTTTCTCCAAGCTATAAATATAATTAACTGCAATCCTGCAAAGACCACTGGCACACTTTAAAGAAAGCTTTACCAGTACTAATTACATATGCCCTGTATGTTTCATATGAATTATTTTTATTTTCTTCAGAAATTCATACTTAGCCTAGTCATCTTATTTTTAAGGTAATGCAATAATCGTATTCAGTAAGGCAAGGTAAAGAGTAATAATTATATGAAAAGTGCAGTAAACCATAGCAGCCCATTAGACCTAATTTCTTAAAGCCTCATCCTGCATCAGGTACCCTCTGGTGTCTACAGTATTTGCCAGCAATATCCCCCTCATGTCCCACCAATCAACCATTAGTCTGCAACTCCTTGTACATCTGGGTTTGGGGAAGCATATGACATGCTACCTGCCTCCCAACAATGAAACATTTGGTATGTGAGCAGCCAATTACCAGCCCCCAGTGCTGTCACGCAGAGGTGGAGAGATGGCCATAAAGTTTGCATTTGTCAGCAGTACTAATAATAGTCAACAAACGTCAGTGCCTTTTCATTGGCAGCAATGGGAATTTGAACAGGAGCAGAATGAGGGAGGAAAAGGTAAGTATGGGTACCAGAGGTTGTGCAGGGAGGGATGGGGGGGCTTTGTATTTTAAAGTGTATCTGTCTTTAGATACAGTTTTCATGTTAAGAGCATGCATGCTAAATCATAACACTTTATAATCTCTCATAGAGTTCACAGCACACCCCCTGGATATACCTTCATCTCATTTTCTATCCAGAAAGACAGCACCATCTTTGCTCATGCATCAACTGGGGTCAGCATCAATGTCTTAGACTGAGATGTTGGCCCAGAGATGACACTTGTATCCTGTGCAGTGCAATTAGTTTGTTTACAACTATCTAACACAGGACAGCCCCATGCAGCAAATATTGCAGTCTGGTCACTGGAGAAGAGGAGACTGATAAAATGCTCATCCTGCCTGCAGCAGAGTGTTGAAAACATTTCAGCTTAGGAAAAGTCATTGCATTGTAACTCAGAAACTGCTTTTAATTGATAAAATATTTTTTGAAAACATACTTTCTTACTGTATAAAGCATCATTCTAGCACCTGTGTGTTTTTGAGTTATGGAAAGAGAATACCTGGAAAGCCTATATACATGCAGAAAGAGTCAATAGTCCCTCGAAAGGCATGAGGGCCAACCACTTAACCATTGCTGATTATGTCTACTTATCTTCTTGGTCTTTTTGATAGCAGAAGTTGATATAATGTATAAAATAACCATTTAGATACCATATACAAAAGATGACCATTACCCAGTCTATGTGAATCAGGTAACAGTCTCTATGGCTTTTACAACCAGAAGGCCTCCAAACACACCAGGTAAACTGTGCGAGCTGTCATATAACAAAAATGTTATAGACATATTTAAATTATTATATTATATGTACAATTACATTTTTACTTTTTTCCTAAGATATCCCATATGTAAATAAGATCTGCTAAATGAAGGTGATAGTTTTCAATTTTAAATCTAAGTAGAAAAATGTAGCAAACTGACTTTTAAGGCACCAAACACAAGTGTTTAACAATTTAAAATGTTATTTATTGGTATGCATTAAAATACTAATAATTTATAAAAACAGGCAACCATGACGCATAGTACATATTGATTAAACTTCATCTGAGAGGGTTATGTCGCACTCCCAGTCTGAATATATTCATGTTACATTAGTATGATAAATCTGAAAAAACACAAATAGTTTTGTCATATCCAAACTCTGAAGGCTAGGGATGAAACAGATACAAAATTATCAACGTGTTTCTTGGAACAAAAGTCCACTTCTTCAGAAGCTCAGATGAGGAGTGTTCAAAATCATGTGATGGCGATGTGCCTATCCGGGAGGATACCACTATGCCACAAACTGATGTATTCTGCCACACGTCTGCAGTTATCCACAATCATTTATACACATCCCAAATCACTTTGTATGATGGTCTATAGAAGTCTGTTTTTTTTGTGTCCCCACTAAGTACTGATGCTATTATAGTGTGCAGTACTAACAACACCTATAGATTTGACTCTTCTGGGGTCTATTTATGAATTATTTAATGTTTTATAGTTTTATACTCTTCCCCTTATTAAGTGGCCTCGGCGTAAGCCCGGTAGACTCTTGAGTGTTTTGTACACTGCCAATCTGACCTCCAGAAGAAGCGGACTTTTGTCCTGTGAAACGTGTCAAGAATTTGGGATCTGTTTCATCCCCAGCCTTCAGACTTTGGATACAACAAAACTATTTGTGTGCCTTCATCAGCCTCTAGATTCGAACAACTGAGTCATCGTTGCAAATGCTTGTATCATGGTGATTTTTTACACTCCTCATCTAACCTCCTAAAGAAGTGGACTTTTGTTTCAAGAAACATGTTGAGAATTTGGGATTTGTCTCACCCCCAGCCTTCAGACTTTGGGTACGACAAAACTATTTGTGTTTGTTCAGACTTATCTTAATGTAACATGTGCATAATCAGGCTGGGAGTGTGACATACTGTAATTCTCTCAGATGAGGTTTATTCATTATGTACTATGGATCATGGTTGTCTGTTCTTATGAATTACTAGTAATTTAAAGTGATAATAAACCTTCAATTTCTTTAGATTAAAATAATAAACACATCATACTTACTTGCTCTGTGCAATGGTTTTACACAGAGTAGCAATGATCACCCTCTTCTCGGGTCCCACGCCGGAACTTTTAGCTCCTCCTCTTCTGCAAGTGCCCCTATAGAAAGCGACTTCTATCAATCTGCTCAGTAAGTAGGGACAGAGCTGGGAGATCCGCTGTTCTTGTGCACATTGCTGGATCAAGATCGGGCTCAGGTAAGTATAAAAGAGGGGGGAGGGTTTGGGTCTGGAGGAATCCTGTAGCGTAGAAAATAACTTTTTTTACCTTAACACAGGCAGAAAAAACTGCCTGATTAGTAAGGAAAAGCAGCACACATTACACTCATTAGGCACACAGGTAACCCCTTGATTGTCCTTTATTGTTAACCCCTTCCCAGCCAGTGCCATGAGTAGAGTGTACAGTATTATCACTGATCACTGTATTAGTGTCACTAATGATGTCAAGATCAGTCAGTTAGTGACCCTCCCAGCCAGTGTCAATGTCTGATTGCCCGCCACACTATCAGTCACACCATAAATTGCTGATTACCTCCATAACAGTATAGCATCTATAGCTGCATACATTCCTATATAGTTTGTAGATGCTAAAACTTTCATACAAACCAATTAATCTACACTTATTGGGATATTTTGTTTTTTATCAAAGACATGTAGCAAAATACATACATACATACAGTGAGGGAAAAAAGTATTTGATCCCCTGCTGATTTTGTATGTTTGCCCACTGACAAAGAAATGATAAGTCTATAATTTTAATGGTAGGGTTATTTTAACAGTGAGAGACAAAATAACAACAAATATATCCAGAAAAATGCATTTCAAAAAAGTTATAAATTGATTTGCATTTTAATAAGTAAACTAAGTAATTGATCCCTTTGCAAAACATAACTTAGTACTTGGTGGCAAAACAGTTGTTGGCAATCACAGAGGTAAGCCATTTCTTGTAGTTTTCCACCAGGTTTGCACCAGTGGCGGCTGGTGACATTTTAGGATGGGCGGGTGCCAGGCCCCGCCCTTCCTTTTTGACCCCTCCCAGTTGGTGAAAATGGGCGTGGTTTCAGCAAAATAGTGGGTGTGGCTCTAAGGTGGTGTGGTTAGTGTCTGAGTTGAACAAGGGATGGAGGGAGAGGGAGAGAGGGATGGAGGGACTGCAGGCCCAGATCCTAAACAACAATAGAAATATGTGCATTCTAGAAAGTTTAACAATCAGCAGATAATGATACTCCAAACACCTGGTGTTAGCACTTCAATCATCCCAGCACCATGGTTGTTATGGTGTCAGGATGATTGAAGCGCATTATTTCTATTATTACATTGTAATATAAAATGAAATCATTCACCTCACCATAATGCAGAATCAGTGGGAGCCCCGAGCGTGTCACTAGCCACGTTGCCTGCTACCAGATGCCATCAGGTGTCCCCAGCGGAGTCCCTCCTTTCCTCAGGTGCCCCCCAGCGGAGTCCCTCCTTACATGCAGCTTGTGTCACATAAAATGCAGCCTGTGTCACCATCAAATTGCAGCAGCATATGTCACCACCAAATTGCAGCAGCCTGTGTCACCAAATTGCAGCAGCATGTGTCACCACCAAATTGCAGCAGCACGTGTCACCACCAAATTGCAGCAGCATGTGTCACCAAATTGTAGCAGCATGTGTCACCAAATTGCAGCAATATGTGTCACCAAATTGCAGCAGCATGTGTCACCAAATTGTAGCAGCATGTGTCACCAAATTGCAGCAGTATGTGTCACCAAATTGCAGCAGCATGTATCACCAAATTGCAGCAGTATGTGTCCCCAAATTGCAGCAGTGTCACCAAATTGCAGCAGTATGTGTCACCAAATTGCAGCAGTGTTACCAAATTGCAGCAGTATGTGTCCCCAAATTGCAGCAGTGTCACCAAATTGCAGCAGTATGTGTCCCCAAATTGCAGCATATGTGTCCTCAAATTGCAGCAGTGTCACCAAATTGCAGCAGCATGTGTCACCAAATTGCAGCAGTGTCACCAAATTGCAGCAGTATGTGTCCCCAAATTGCAGCAGTGTCCCCAAATTGCAGCAGCATGTGTCACCAAATTGCAGCAGCATGTGTCACCAAATTGCAGCAGTATGTGTCCCCAAATTGCAGCAGTGTCACCAAATTGCAGCAGTGTGTGTCACCAAATTGCAGCAGTGTCACCAAATTGCAGCAGTATGTGTCACCAAATTGCAGCAGTGTCACCATATTTCAGCAGTATGTGTTCCCAAATTGCAGCAGTGTCACCAAATTGCAACAGTATGTGTCCCCAAATTGCGGCAGTGTCACCAAATTGCAGCAGTATGTGTCACCAAATTGCAGCAGTGTCACCAAATTGCAGCAGCATGTGTCACCAAATTGCAGCAGTGTAACCAAATTGCAGCTGTATGTGTCACCAAATTGCAGCAGTGTCACCAAATTGCAGCAGCATGTATCACCAAATTGCAGCAGTATGTGTCCCCAAATTGCAGCAGTGTAACCAAATTGCAGCAGTATGTGTCACCAAATTGCAGCAGTGTCACCAAATTGCAGCAGCATGTGTCACCAAATTATAGCAGTGCTCCCAAATTGCAGCAGTGTCACCAAATTGCAGCAGTATGTGTCCCAAAATTGCTGCAGTGTCACCAATTTGCAGCAGTATGTGCCCCAAATCGCAGCAGTGTCACCAAATTTCAGCAGTATGTGTCCCCAAATTGCAGCAGTGTCACCAAATTGCAACAGTATGTGTCCCCAAATTGCGGCAGTGTCACCAAATTGCAGCAGTATGTGTCACCAAATTGCAGCAGTGTCACCAAATTGCAGCAGTATGTGTCCCCAAATTGCAGCAATGTCCCCAAATTGCAGCAGTGTCACCAAATTGCAGCAGTATGTGTCCCCAAATTGCAGCAGTGTCACCAAATTGCAGCAGTATGTGTCACCAAATTGCAGCAGTGTCACCAAATTGCAGTAGCATGTGTCACCAAATTATAGCAGTGCTGCCAAATTGCAGCAGTGTCACCAAATTGCAGCAGTATGTGTCCCCAAATTGCTGCAGTGTCACCAAATTGCAGCAGTATGTGTCACCAAATTGCAGCAGTGTCACCAAATTGCAGCAGTATGTGTCCCCAAATTGCAGCAATGTCCCCAAATTGCAGCAGTGTCACCAAATTGCAGCAGTATGTGTCCCCAAATTGCAGCAGTGTAACCAAATTGCAGCAGTATGTGTCACCAAATTGCAGCAGTGTCACCAAATTGCAGCAGCATGTGTCACCAAATGATAGCAGTGCTGCCAAATTGCAGCAGTGTCACCAAATTGCAGCAGTATGTGTCCCCAAATTGCTGCAGTGTCACCAATTTGCAGCAGTATGTGCCCCAAATCGCAGCAGTGTCACCAAATTGCAGCAGTGTCACCAAATTGCAGCAGTATGTGTCCCCAAATTACAGCAGTGTCACCAAATTGCAGTAGTATGTGTCCCCAAATTGCAGCAGTATGTGTCCCCAAATTGCATAACTTAGTACTTTTGGCAAAACAGTTGTTGGCAATCACAGAGATAAGCCATTTCTTGTAGTTTTCCACCAGGTTTGCACCAGTGGCGGCTGGTGAAGTTTTAGGATGGGCGGGCGCCAGGCCCCGCCCTTCCTTTTTGACCCCTCCCACTTGGTGAAAATGGGTATGGTTTCAGCAAAATAGTGGGTGTGGCTCTAAGGTGGTGTGGTTAGTGTCTGAGTTGAACAAGGGATGGAGGGAGAGGGAGAGAAGGATGGAGGGACTGCAGGCCCAGATCCTACACAACAATAGAAATATGTGCGTTCTAGAAAGTTTAACAATCAGCAGATAAAGATACTCCAAACACCTGGTGTTAGCACTTCAATCATCCCGGCACCATGGTTGTTATGGTGTCAGGATGATTGAAGCGCATTATTTATATTATTACATTGTAATATAAAATGAAATCATTCAACTCACCTTAATGCAGAATCAGTGGGAGCCCCGAGCGTGTCACTAGCCACGTTGCCTGCTACCAGATGCCATCAGGTGTCCCCAGCGGAGTCCCTCCTTTCCTCAGGTGCCCCCCAGCGGAGTCCCTCCTTACATGCAGCTTGTGTCACATAAAATGCAGCCTGTGTCACCACCAAATTGCAGCAGCCTGTGTCACCAAATTGCAGCAGCATGTGTCACCACCAAATTGCAGCAGCACGTGTCACCACCAAATTGTAGCAGCATGTGTCACCAAATTGCAGCAGCATGTGTCACCAAATTGCAGCAGTATGTGTCACCAAATTGCAGCAATATGTGTCACCAAATTACAGCACTATGTGTCACCAAATTGCAGCAGTATGTGTCACCAAATTGCAGCAGCTTGTGTCACCAAATTGCAGCAGTATGTGTCACCAAATTGCAGCAGTGTCACCAAATTGCAGCAGTATGTGTCACCAAATTGCAGCAGCATGTGTCACCAAATTGCAGCAGTATGAGTCCCCAAATTGCAGCAGTGTCACCAAATTGCAGCAGTATGTGTCACCAAATTGCAGCAGTGTTACCAAATTGCATCAGTATGTGTCCCCAAATTACAGCAGTGTCACCAAATTGCAGCAGTATGTGTCCCCAAATTGCAGCAGTATGTGTCCCCAAATTGCAGCAGTGTCACCAAATTGCAGCAGCATGTGTCACCAAATTGCATCAGTGTCACCAAATTGCAGCAGTATGTGTCCCCAAATTGCAGCAGTGTCCCCAAATTGCAGCAGTGTCACCAAATTGCAGCAGTATGTGTCACCAAATTGCAGCAGTGTCACCAAATTTCAGCAGTATGTGTCCCCAAATTGCAGCAGTGTCACCAAATTGCAGCAGCATGTGTCACCAAATTGCAGCAGTATGTGTCCCCAAATTGCAGCAATGTCCCCAAATTGCAGCAGTGTCACCAAATTGCAGCAGTATGTGTCCCCAAATTGCAGCAGTGTAACCAAATTGCAGCAGTATGTGTCACCAAATTGCAGCAGTGTCACCAAATTGCAGCAGCATGTGTCACCAAATTATAGCAGTGTCCCCAAATTGCAGCAGTGTCACCAAATTTCAGCAGTATGTGTCCCCAAATTGCTGCAGTGTCACCAATTTGCAGCAGTATGTGTCCCCAAATCACAGCAGTGTCACCAAATTGCAGCAGTGTCCCCAAATTGCAGCAGTATGTGTCCCCAAATTGCAGCAGTATCACCAAATTGCAGCAGTATGTGTCCCCAAATTGCAGCAGTGTGTGTCACCACCAAATCCCCCTTCCCCATTACTTACCTTGCTATGTGTTGTCCTCTCCAGCGGTGTCTCCTGTGAAGAGCTCCGTTCTTCTCATACTTCCTGTTTCCTCTTGAGAGACAGAGAAGCAGGAAGTGACATCATACTCAGATGTCAATCAAACCGCCCAGCGATAGTAATAGATACTAGAGTTGGGCGGAAGCTACTCGGCGCCTCACAAAGCGCCGCAAGGCGGGATAAACATCCGCAAATGCAGCGCCACGTCTGCAATCTCATGATTGCATAGACGTGGCGCTTCCCATAAGTGCACTGTGTCCGGCGTCGCACTGTGTCGGGCGTCCGAACACAGTGTACTTAAGGACCGTTTTTTGTGTTGTTTTTTTAAGGGCCAGCTTTAAAAAAAATTTTTTTGTGACTTTTTTTGACTGCCTGGAGGGGGGGAGGCGCCCAGGCACCCCCTATGGATGGGCCGCCACTGGTTTGCACACATCTCAGGAGGGATTTTGTCCCACTCCTCTTTGCAGATCCTCTCCAAGTCATTAAGGATTCCAGGCTGACGTTTGGTAACTCGAACCTTCAGCTCCTTCCACATATTTTCTATGGCATTTAGGTTTGGAGACTGGCTAGGCCACTCCAGAACCTTAATGTGCTTCTTCTTAAGTTGCCTTGGCTGTGTGTTTTGGGTCATTGTCATGCTGGAATAATCATCCACATTTTCAATGTTCTGGCTGAGGGAAGGAGGTTCTCACCCAAGATTTGGTGGTACATAGCCCCGTCCATTGTCCCATTGATGCGGTGAAGTTGTCCTGTCCCCTTAGCAGAAAAACACCCCCAAAGCATAATGTTTCCACCTCCATGTTTGATGTTGGTGGTGGTGTTCTTGGGGTCATAGGCAGCATTCGTCCTTCTCCAAACACAGTGAGTTGATGCCAAAAAGCTTGATTTTGGTCTCATCTGACCACAACACTTTCACCCAGTTCTCCTCTGAATCATTCAGATGTTCATTAACAAACTTCAGACTGGCCTGTACATGTGCTTTCTTGAGCAGGGAAAACTTTTGGCTGCTGCAGGATTTCAGTCCTTCACGGCGTAGTGTGTTACCAATTGTTTTCTTGGTGCCAGCTGCCTTGACATCATTGACAAGATTCTCCTGTTTAGTTCTGGGCTGATTCCTCAACGTTCTCATGATCATTGAAACTCCACGAGGTGAGATCTTGCATGGAGCCCCAGACTGAGAGAGATTATTGACAGTTATTTTGTGTTCCTTCCATTTGTGAATAATCACACCAACTGTTGTCACCCTCTCACCAAGCTGCCTGGCGATGGTCTTGTAGCCCATTCCAGCCTTGTGTCTACATTCTTGTCCCTGACATCCATGGACAGCTCTTTGGTCTTGGCCATGGTGGAGAGATTGGAATCTGATTAAATGATTGCTTCTGTAGACAGGTGTCTTCTATACAGGTAACAAGCTGAGATTAGGAACACTCCCTTTAACCACTTCAGCCCCGGAAGGATTTACCCCCTTCCTGACCAGAGCACTTTTTACAATTTGGCACTGCGTCGCTTTAACTGCTAATTGCACGGTCATGCAATGCAGTACCCAAACGAAATTTGCGTCCTTTTCTTCCCACACATAGAGCTTTCTTTTGATGGTATTTGATCACCTCTGCCATTTTTATTTTTTGCGCTATACATGGAAAAAGACCGAAAATTTTGAAAAAAAATGATATTTTCTACTTTTTGTTCTAAAAAAAATCCAATAAACTCAATTTTAGTCATACATTTAGGCCAAAATGTATTCGGCCACATGTCTTTGGTAAAAAAAATGTCAATAAGTGTATATTTATTGGTTTGCGCAAAAGTTATAGCGCCTACAAACTAGGGTACATTTTCTGGAATTTACACAGCCTTTAATTTATGACTGCCTATGTCGTTTCTTGAGGTGCTAAAATGGCAGGGCAGTACAAAACCCCCACAAGTGACCCCATTTTGGAAAGTAGACACCCCAAGAAAATTGCTGAGAGGCATGTTGAGCCCATTGAATATTCATTTTTTTTGTCCCAAGTGATTGAATAATGACAAAAAAAAAAAATTACAAAAAGTTGTCACTAAATGATATATTGCTCACACAGGCCATGGGCATATGTGGAATTGCACCCCAAAATACATTTATCTGCTTCTCCTGAGTATGGGGATACCACATATGTGGGACTTTTTGGGAGCCTAGCCGCGTACAGGGCCCCGAAAACCAATCACTGCCTTCAAGATTTCTAAGGGCGTAAATTTTTGATTTCACTCCTCACTACCTATCACAGTTTTGAAGGCCATAAAATGCCCAGATGGCATAAACCCCCCCCCCAAATGACCCCATTTTGGAAAGTAGACACCCCAAGCTATTTGCTGAGAGGCATGTTGAGTCCATGGAATATTTTATATTTTGATACAAGTTGTGGGAAAGTGACAAATTTTTTTTTTTTGCACAAAGTTGTCACTAAATGATATATTGCTCACACAGGCCATGGGCATATGTGGAATTGCACCCCAAAATACATTTAGCTGCTTCTCCTGAGTATGGGGATACCACATGTGTGGGACTTTTTAGGAGCCTAGCCGCGTACGGGGCCCCGAAAACCAATCACCGCCTTCAGGATTTCTAAGGGTGTAAATTTTTGATTTCACTTTTCACTGCCTATCACAGTTTCGGAGGCCATGGAATGCCCAGGTGGCACAACCCCCCCCAAATGACCCCATTTTGGAAAG
Organism: Aquarana catesbeiana; assembly: GCF_042186555.1. Taxonomy (NCBI): domain Eukaryota; kingdom Metazoa; phylum Chordata; class Amphibia; order Anura; family Ranidae; genus Aquarana; species Aquarana catesbeiana. The sequence continues at coordinate 148,194,775 of NC_133333.1, forward strand.
TAGACACCCCAAGCTATTTGCTGAGAAGCATGGTGAGTATTTTGCAGCTCTCATTTGTTTTTGAAAATGAAGAAAGACAAGAAAAAATTTTTTTTTTTTCTTTTTTCAATTTTCAAAACTTTGTGACAAAAAGTGAGGTCTGCAAAATACTCACTATATCGCTCAGCAAATAGCTTGGGGTGTCTACTTTCCAAAATGGGGTCATTCGGGGTTTTTTTTGCCACCTGGGAATTCCATGGCCTCCGAAACTGTGATAGGCAGTGAAGAGTGAAATCAAAAATTTACGCCCTTAGAAAGCCTGAAGGCGGTGCTTGGTTTTCGGGGTCCCGTACGCGGCTAGGCTCCCAAAAAGTCCCACACATGTGGTATCCCCATACTCAGGAGAAGCAACAGAATGTATTTTGGGGTGTAATTTCACATATTCCCATGGCATGTTTGAGCAATATATCATTTAGTGACAACTTTGTGCAAAAAAAAAAAAAATTGTCTCTTTCCCGCAAGATCGGACCCCCCGCCCGCGGGAAGGCAATCACGTACCAGGTACGTGATTTTGCCTGCCCGTGCCATTCTGCTCACGTATATAGGCGTGAGGCGGTCGGCAAGTGGTTAAGAGAGTGCTCCAAATCTCAGCTCATTACCTGTATAGAAGACACCTGGGAGCCAGAAATCTTGCTGATTGATAGGGGATTAAATACCGTATTTATCGGCGTATAACACGCGCCGGCGTATAACACGCACCCCAATTTAGGAGGGAATTTTAAGGAAAAAAAACTTTTAGGAGGGAAGTTGAAGGGAAAAAAACTTACATTTAAATGCCCATCATTGCAGCCTTCTCAGTGCAGCCTTGCCCCAGTGCAGCCATGTCAGTGCAGCCTTGTCAGTGCAGCCTTCCCCAGTGCAGCCTTGTCAGTGCAGCCTTGTCAGTGCAGCCATGTCAGTGCAGCCATGTCAGTGCAGCCATGTCAGTGCAGCCTTCCCCAGTGCAGACTTCCCCAGTGCAGCCTTGTCAGTGCAGACTTCCCCAGTGCAGCCTTGTCAGTGCAGACTTCCCCAGTGCAGCCTTGTCAGTGCAGCCTTCCCCAGTGCAGCCTTCCCCAGTGCAGCCTTGTCAGTGCAGACTTCCCCAGTGCAGCCTTGTCAGTGCAGACTTCCCCAGTGCAGCCTTGTCAGTGCAGCCTTCCCCAGTGCAGACTTCCCCAGTGCAGCCTTGTCAGTGCAGACTTCCCCAGTGCAGCCTTGTCAGTGCAGCCTTGTCAGTGCAGTCTTCCCCAGTGCAGCCTTCCCCAGTGCAGCCTTGCCCCATTGCAGCCGTCGATCCCCTGTCCCTGCCATATTGGGCTTCAAAATCGCCGACCGCGATTTGAAAATGGCGCCGCCGGCGCCGAAATACACAGAGCCGGTCCTCGGCTCTTTCCGGCGGCTCTCGTTCATTTTCGGCTCCACTCGTAGTCCCGAGCGGAGCTATCCGAACCTAGCCGCCGGAAAGAGCCGAGGACCAGCTCTGTGTATTTCGGCGCCGGCGGCGCCATTTTCAAATCGCGGTCGGCGATTTTGAAGTTTTGACACCACGGGATCGCAGGGGATCGGCGTATAACACGCACCTGCGACTTTCCCCTGATTTTAAGGGGAAAAAAGTGCGTGTTATACGCCGATAAATACGGTACTTATTTCACTCATTAAAATGCAAATCAATTTACAACTTTTTTTAAATGTGCTTTTCTGGATTTTTTTGTTGTTATTCTGTCTCTCACTGTTTTAATAAACCGACCATTAAAATTATAGACTGATCATTTCTTCCTTAGTGGGCAAACGTACAAAATCAGCAGGGGATCAAATACTTTTTCCCTCACTGTACATACATACACACATACAATTTGGTGTAAATTTATGAAGAAATTAGATTTGTTTTCAAAATTTTTTATCCTTTTTTTATTTATATAATAAAAAATATAAAAAAAACCCAGAGGTGATACTACCAAAAAAAAAGTTCTATTTGTGTGAAAAAAGTGATATTAATTTCACTTGGGTACAGCATTGCATGACTGCGCAATTGCTAGTTGAAGTAGCGCAGTGCTAAATAGCAAAAAATAGTCTGGTCACAAAGGGGGTCAAATGGTTAATGCATACAAGTGGTCAAATGGTTAATGCACACCAATAAATATCATTTTTAATTTTTAAATAATTGTGTTTGGTGCCTTCAAAATCAGTTGCTATTTTTTTCTTATTTAGTTGTCTGTTCATATACAAGATGTAGTGCCTTGTTTTATATACCTGCCCTATATTTTAACTCTCAATTTGAAATTTATGCACAGTATCTCCAGAGCACAATTACTGTGCTTAAAGTGCTAAAATCAGTGTGTATATGCAGTAAAGCGTGCTTGTTATACTCACTGTGGAACCTAAGGGTACATTGTGTAAAAAGGCTGTTTGATCCTGTCTTCTCTGATCCTCCCCTTCTTCCACAGTCCCCAATCTATCTGCTGATAGAACAGAACCCTGGGGGAAAGTTGCACATGCTCAATTTGGTGTGTATTGCTAAAGATTTTTTTTTCTTTTCTTGGGAGAGGGCATGTGACCAGCACAGTGCCAATCAGCACTGTCCAGACAGAGGGTGAGGGGTCCTGCAGCTGCAGAGGATAATCAGGGGAGAATGAAAACTCCTCCTACAAGCTTTAACCAGACACTGATAGAAATTATACGACTGTTCTAACTGCTATTGAGAAAAGGTATTTAGCATTTAATATTTACTAAAATAAATGCATTTCCATGTTCTGCGTACTGTGGGAGACTGGATATAGTTAAAGCAGAGTTCTGGGTTTAGTAACACTTTAAAGTGTATATAAACATAAGAACAACAGATCAAATCAATTATATTGCAACTTACGAGCCCTTAGATGTGATGGGTGCATTTGTTTTCATTTTTCCTTTATCTTTAACTGGTAATCCTACCACGAATATACTTTCTGTCCAATGTTGACAATTTTGACTCACTGTACTTGTAACAGTGGAGGCACAACATTGGAGGAAATGTGTTAGGACTACACAAAACCTCCCCTCCTTCTCTGCATAGCATGTCTTAGTGACCTTTAGTTCAGAGGTGAACTGTACAGAGCTGATAACAATGCAGAGTGCCCAAAAACTTACAAGCTCACTGTATTTCTGGCAATATCAAAAAGTATTTTTTACACTTATGGAGCTGGTGTAACAAAATTATTTCAATAGTATATTTAACAAACCAAAGTGAAGAAAATAGGAGTTAATTGTTAAAGTGGTTCTAAAGGCTTTCTATGCATTAAGATAAAAACCTTCAGTGTGCAGCAGCCCCCCTCAGCCCTCCTAATACTTACCTGAGTCCCATCTAGATCCAGCGATGTTGCACAAGAGTCTCGGCTGTCCGGGACCCTCCCTCCTGATTGGCTGAGGCATTGGCTCCCGCTGCTGTCAATCAAAGTAAGTTGTGAGTCAATGAGGAGAGAGAGGGGGCAGGACCAAGCCATGGCTCCCTGTCTGAATGGATACACAGAGCAGCGGCTCAGCTCGGGTGCCCCCATAGCAAGCTGCTTGCTGTGGGGGCACTCTGCAGGAGGGTGGGGCCAGGACTGCCAATGGGGTACCCAAGAAGAGGAGGATCTGGACTGTTCTGTGCAAAACCACTGCACAGAGCAGGTAAGTATAACATTTGTTATTTATAAAAAAATACAAGTCTTTAATAACACTTTACGGTTTACATTAATTCTAAACAGTGAGTTTTTCCACAAAGTGGGATGTAGTTTTACGGATATTACATTGAAGTTACTAGGAGATGCTTGGTAGATTTTTTCTTCAAAATATGATCAAGTGAGAAAGATTAATAGAATGCTCTGCTTGCAGATAAGCAGATATAATCCCATGGGCACATGTGTCTGTATTAACGTGCCCTGGCATGCTTAGATAAATAATATATAACCCCGTTACTTACATCATAATAACCTAAGTGTTACATGCGTGCCTTTCGGATGGTTCCCTACTGTTTTCTGAATGCCATACCCATTATTATCCTGTTTGTATGCAAATGATTGTTATTTATATCCTCCCATCCTTTATCCTTCTTCTAAGTTGACATTCTTTGTTGCTCCCCAGTCTTAGGATGGAATTCTTCGCTTACTCAGTATGAGTCCCCTTGGTTCAATTTCACATGTCTGTAGTAATTATACAATAGGATACAATCATCGCACTCTTCCTTAGGGAAAAATCTGTTTACTTGTGCATGGCTTTAATAGCAGTTACACTGTGTGCCTTTTCCACCTCATTACCAGATGAACACAATATTCAGGGTAGTATGGTTAATCTTTTATTTGTCACCTTTGATTTAAGCTGTGGATAAGAAGTCAACAGCCTTTTCAGCACCAGAAGCTTTTGGTTATATGGCCTATTGGTCATTTTAAAATGTTGAAAATAATAACATTCAGTTTCAAGGTGTATTTGGGATTAAAATTATAAACTGAGCTGTAGGAAAGAATAATTTTGAAGAATATAACATACTACACATTAGTTAAGTAGCAAGTCTTGCATTCTTCTCAAGGCAAGCAATGCTAGTAAAGTAAAACATATGTGAAAGGGTTAAAAAAGGAAGAATTAATACAGAACTCCTCTTCCCCTTTCATCATTAAAAAAAAAAAAAAACTTATTTAATGAGGAGTCCTTGTAGTAACAGAAATGAGGGACTGTGCGTAGCTCCCACACTCCATTTCCCACAATTTTAATTATTCAATTGTAATTATTTTAGTTACATTGTACTGTATTAAGAGAAGTAATTAACCAATCACAAAGCGGGAACTGGACTGTGGAAATCTCTCAAAATTCCACAGTCCAGTTATTACAATTATTCTCTATTAGAATCAGTCATTCATTGCTGGAACAGCTGTACTGTACTTTCACTAACACAAATCCACTGAACATAATAGATTGAGCTGGGTGAAAAAAAGTATATTAATGATCTGCAATGAGCAACAACGTACAGGAGAAAAATGAAAAACCATTGATTTTTTTTAATAAATAGGCTTCTAAGTACCTTTTTCTGTAAATGCTTAAGATTATAAAAGGCCATTAGTGTAATGTCGCAGTGCTCACATTCAGCATTATTGAATAAACAATGCACTGGTATTTAAAGTGGAACTCCAATTCCCTTTAAAACATGCACTCTAGTCCAGCTGTACTAGATCATTTCATTAGGACATTTCAGTGTGTCGTATACAATTGCTTTGGTGCATGATATTATTGGAATGTTATTGTTACTGTTATAATGTACATAGCATTGATAGTATATTTTTGGCCTGCGTGTTAGCATTGGGGTGTAGGAATTGGGTTGAAGCCATTACAGCTAATACCAAGCACCTGATCCAAGGCTGTTTCCTCCATTACTTTTACAGCAACACGTCAAAAAAATGCACAGTGAACCAGACAGAGCTGCACAGGAAAGATAAAAAGTGCACTACACTGCACTTGGTCATGTGAAATCAGGTCACATGACTAAGTTCAGGAGATACACAGGAAAGCATCCCCTACTAACCCTGTACCTAACAAACAACAAAAAGAACAAATGGTGAAAACACCTAGTGCCTTATCCCAAGTACTTTTTTAGACCATAAAAAAATACAAGATATATTCCTAGGGCTGTGGAAATGAAAGATTAATTCCTCGATTAATCGTTAATTTCTTTGATCGATCAAAATTTTTTGGATCGGTCAGCTGCCTGCCCTGGGGCCGCTTTGGGCCAAGCTGTGGCTGCAGCGCAGCGCTCCGCTCCCTCCTCCTCCACTATATGTCATATACAGTCTGCGGGTATCTCCCGCTGTGTGTCTCCAAGCTGAGTGTGAAAACTTAAGCCACGCTGTGGGAAAAGTCCCACCCTCCTCCTAGATCAGCTCGTGTGATAGACACAGTGTTCTGTCTATCACACAAGCTGATCTAGGAGGAGGGCAGGACTTTTTTCACAGCTTGCCAAAGTGAGACAGCCTTATGGGCATGGTGCAGCTGCGATTATAGGCATGGCGAGGCTGTGATTATGGGTACGGTGAGACAGCATTATGGGCATGGTGAGGCTGCGATTATGGGCACGGTGAGGCTGCGATTATGGGCATGGTGAGAATGCATTATGGGAACGGTGAGGCTGCGATTAAGGATACGGTTAGTCTGAGATTATGGGCACAGTGAGACTGCATTATGGGCACGGTAAGGCTGCGATTATGGGCATGATGAGGCTGCGATTATGGGCACAGTAAGGCTGAGATTATGGGCACGATGAGGCTGAGTTTATTACGTGTGACGTCCTAGCCATGCCCCGCTATGTCCGGCTTCGGTCGTTGCCATAACAACGGTGCTAAATCAGCTAAAAGTAGTTGGATCTGTATGTGCCTTATAATTAATCAAAATTAGTCGATTAATCGATTAAAAAGAAATCGATTAATCGAACACGAAAATTTTAATCAGTAACAGCCCTAATATTCACAGTATTTCTGGTGATGATGACCACTGTGCAACACAGTCTGGATGATCCTGACATTGCAGCCCTCTCAAGACTGGAGAACAGTGTAACTGCACAAAGAACAACAAAAAAAAACAAAGGGTACAAATTTCTAGTTCAATATCTTGTATTATTTATCCTCTAATAAAGTGCTTGGGATAATGCACTAGGCGTTTGTGCCTCATGTTTTTTTTGTTGTTGTTTGTGCAGTTACAAGATTCCTCAGTCTTGAGGGGGTTTCAATGCCAGGGTCATCCAGTCTGTGTAATGCAATGTGCAATGTGTAAAGTTTTCACTATCCTTAGGCAAGTAGCCCTGTTCATTTCCTGTCAAGTGCTACCATCAAGCACATCCAATCAGTGTTCTGCCTTAAACTAGATTCACCACATAGCATTAAGATGAGTAAGAGGTTCCTGACAAAGGAAAATCCCAACACTAGCCTCTCTTACCATGGTTTAATTTGAGGTTAAAATCCCGTTGATGCTTTCCAAGTTTATATATATCATATTTTTTGGAAAACTTCAGTTGAGTTTTACGGGTTTGGTAATGGGTCGGGTTGAGGTTAGAGGCTGATAACATGGCAGTTTTACAAGAGTACCACTAACTACAGTGGGGAGGTCTAAGCACTACAATCCCCAACCCCCTGGAGATATAGGACAGGAAAGGGCAACTCAAACCACCGAACTCCATCTGCATAACTTGAAAATCTTTTTAACAGTGTATTTAACAAATGAAGGATGGTTCTAAAATGTGGCAGCATCCCTTTACATAAACTCTTCTACTATTTTAATTTCAGTACAACTGGAACTGTGATACTGTCTCCTGCTAATTATATAAAGAGACTTTGCTGCCCAACAAAAATCAAGCAGCCGAGCACTTTAAATGAGCTAGTATTGTTGTCACTCAGCCTATGTTGTTACAGATTTAATAGTTTGTCAAACCTTGTCTTTGAGTGTAAGGGTTGAAAGGTGAATTTAATATCCCTGTGTTCCCAGACAACCTCTATTTCCCTATAGGTTTATCTAGCAAGGCTTGGATTTTTTCTTTCTGTTGTGCAGCAATGCAATATTATAGTTACTGTCACTCAGAATTATGTATTGTGTTTTTTCTTTTATTTTACCTGTAAATAACCCTTCTGGAAAGTATGTATTCATTTTTGTTTATGTGTGCTTGTTTTGAATAGGTGTGTACTTAGTAAAGGTTTTTACTGCAATGGGCTCACTTACACAAATGTACTTTAAAAGCAAATACATATTGCAAGTAGATTTTAATGTTTGCTTTTTTGGAAAATGATAAATGGTTTTCCAATTTTTTTACAAATAAATATGTGAAAAGTGTGGCATGCATTTGTATTCAGCCCCCTTTACGCTGATACCCTAACTAACATTTACTGGAACCAATTGCCTTCAGAAGTTAAATAATTAGTACATAGAGTCCATCTGTGTATAATTTAACCACTTCAGCCCCTGAAGAATTTACCTCCTTCCTGACCAGGCCATTTTTTGAGATATGGCACTGCATAACTTTAGCTGACAATTGCGCGTTCCTGCAACGCTGTACCCAAACAAAATGCTTTTTTTCCCACAAAAAGAGCTTTCTTTTGGTACTATTTGATCACCTCTGCGGCTTTTATTTTTTGTGCTAAAAACAAAAGAAGAGCGACAATTTTGAAAAAAACACATCTTTTACTTTTTTGTATGAACAAGAAAATCCCGATCTGCTGCACTCTGATAAATGATCATCTTTATTCCATCTTTATTCCATAAAAAAAAAAAAAGTCATCCACACAGACAGGAGGTAGCAATAGCTAACGCGTTTCGCATGCAAAGATGCTTACTCATAGCTAAAGTGTGAATAAACACAATTACTAATATATAAGTAGAACAGTTAGAAAACCACCAATAAAAAAACCAGTGGCAATTAATCAAGTAAATGAATGAGAAGTTTAATAGGTTTAAAAGAAAGGACACACCTGTATGGAATTGCACAGCCCCAGATCTGTAGCTATTATAATGTAACATGCTTTAAAAACATGAATATAATATATATATGTTTTAACATACTTGTATGAAATGTAAACACAACCCACAATGCTGAAATAAATATATATAACTAAACAGGAATGAACCAACATTTGAAGCCGTAGGCAGTCTCACTTCTCCCGTTGTAGCACTGTAATTACATATAGACTAGCTGAACAAACGAGTCCTGCCTTATGACTAGTATTTGAAGCCATAGGCAGTCTCACTCCTCTCTTTACAGCTCTGTGGCTACATATATACTGATCAAACCAAACCAGTCCTCCTTATGACCTTTAACTTTTTGTAGGGAGAATTACCAGGTTCAGTGTCTTTCAACCATTGATAGTATACATAATGATGACAGACTGCCCATCAGGTAAAGACCTTATTATAACAAAAAGAAGAACCAGGTTTTTTTCAGAAAGGGAATCAGCTAGCTCTGGTTCTGAAAGTTTGAACTCTGCTGATTGCACAACAGGTGATGAGTTTTTTTCAAATTCTCATTTGTTTAGTGATGTGTGTGCACTCATAGATTTAACGGATTTAGAATTGGAGTCTAGTCATGACACACCTATCAGAAATGTTAATTGTTATCCAGTTTCCCTGAATATTCAATTGGATTTTTATCCTATTAACACTAGGGGTAAAGACAAGAATCTCTATCAGAAGTTAGTCGAGAAGGACTTAAATCAACTTGCTAGGAACATTTCTGATGGTACAACAGAGAATTTGTCAAAAGGGGAAAAGATATCGCTCAATAATCTACGTACAGATACATCTATAGTGATTAGAAATGCTGACAAAGGAGGAGCAGTGGTTGTTTTGGATTCTGCTACATATAGAGAGGAAGCTCTACGTCAGCTTTTGGATTTAACCACTTATCATAAGCTCAATGGTGATCCCACAGAGCCCTTTAAAAAGGAATTATCATCTCTATTGGACAAAGCTGTTTCCATTGGTATTTTTACTCCCAAAGAAAAAGAAGCTTTTATTCCAGCTTTTCCAACAATGCCGGTTTTTCATCATCTCCCCAAACTTCATAAGGGTCTTACACCTTTGACTGGATGACCCACAGTGGCAGGCATTGACTCTCTTGATGAATGTTTAGGTAAATGGGTTGACCAACAACTACTACCACTAGTCAAAGGTCTGCCTGGCTTCTTACAGGACACTAAACAACTACTATCAATGCTAGGGGAAATAGCATGGAAAGATAATTTTTGTTGAATTTCATGCGATGTTTCTAGCCTATATTCATCAATTCCGCACAGTTTAGGTCTCAGAGCAGTTGCCTTTTTCTTGGATAGATCAGGACATTTTTCTTCAGTTGAACAAGAATTTATTATCCTCTGTTTGGAATATTTACTCACTCATAATTTTTTTATGTTCGACGGAGACTATTATATCCAAAAATGCGGAGCCTCTATGGGAGCCAAATTCTCGCCATCCCTGGCTAATCTTTATATGGGATGGTGGGAAAGGCTCCGCATTTTTGGTGTAGATAGTCCCGGTCGCGGGGATACAGTTTTCTTTTGCAGGTATATTGATGATCTGTTGTTCATTGTTTGTGACCCCCATATTAAGTTAGAATCATGGCTTGAGTATCTAAATGATAATGATCTTAATTTAAAATTTACTGAAAAGTTAGATTCTGACACAATTAAATTTTTAGATGTTACACTTACATTAACTGGCAATGAAATTGTTTCTAATCTATTTAGGAAACCCAGCGCAGGGAACACTATTTTGAGGGCTGACTCCAGCCACCCGGGTCATACTATTCGTAGCATCCCGGTTGGCCAGTTTTTGAGGTTAAAGAGACTTTGCAGTAGGAAGTCAGAGTTCGATTCTGAGGCCGTTAATATGATATCCAGATTTAAAGAGAGAGGCTATTCAGCATCAATGATTAATAGGGGTTTAACTATAGCATCTGAGACACCAAGAGCCAAACTGTTAGAAGAAAAACCGAGTAACAAAAACAGAAATCAAAATGGTGGAAATAGGACCCATGGTAACCCTACTTTCACCACTCCGTATAGCCTAGAATTTGACAAAATATGTAAAATAGTTAAAAAACATCTGTCTGTTTTGTCACACGATCCTGTTTACTCACAAATTTTGGCAGGTGGGATACGTACAGTGTCTAGGAGGGCACCATCGCTTGGTAGTTTGTTGTCACCTAGCCTTTTTCAACTAAAACTAAGGTAAACAACTGGTTGCTGTTTAAGGGCACTTTTAAATGTGGTAAAAATAATTGCTCCTATTGCCCTTTTATAAAAGGAGGCGATGTGATCATTTCCTCATCAACAGGCAAATCACATAAAATCCATTCTTTTGCCAGTTGCAACACTAGATATGTGATTTACGCTATTACATGCACTATATGCTCTATACAGTATGTCGGTAGGACTATACGTAGATTGAAAGATTGATTATACGATCACCTCTACGATATAGAGAAGAATCACAATACTAGTGTTGCTCGGCACTGGAATGACATTCACAACAAAAATACTTCCAGTTTGTCCATCCAAGCTATAGACAAGATCTTGAGACCACCAAGAGGAGGCGATAAATTTAATTTATTATGTAAAAGAGAAGTTCAGTGGATTTTTATTTTAAATACTCGTCTCCCGTCTGGCCTTAATTTTGAATGGGATGTTTCCCATTTTTATCAATGAATTTTTGATGCTTTAGGCATACAACCTAGTTTGATCTAGTTTTGAATAGCCTTTTAAGTAAGCACATTTTTTTTCTCAAAACTTTTGGAGTTTCTATGCAGTTTGGTGTCAAGACATTCTATGGGTATACACTAGTAGTTTTAAAAAAACTTTTTTGGGGAAAAAAAAATATTTTTTGAGCATCATTTTCGATGGAAGGCCAAACAGTAGTGTAGCCTTTGATTAAGGGTTACATAAAAGAGTAGTCTCTATATCATTTATAGGTTCAATAACTTTTTGTTCTGTCTGTTACTCCTATGGATTCTACTTAGAGATACTTTTTGACACATTAACAATCTTGCATGTAGTGGTATAACAATAATAAGCTACAGAGCTACATTGGTGTTTTTCATTTGGGTTGTGTGCTGTTTGAATAGTTTAAAAGGGGTCAATGGTTTTGCCCTTCAGCAAACGGAGTGAGACTCTGCCGGTGCTAGGAACACCACTAATGTCTATAGGGGCGTTAATTTTTAACATACTCCCTTGCCAGTCTTAACTGAAAACTAGTTCAAGTATTCAGGGAGTAGGATCTTATATTTCATCTTATGTCAAGATTAGCATTTAGTAAGAACCTCTTGTCCTGCCTTTTAAATTCTCGCCATGTGTTACCATATGAGGTCTCCAGGGTCAACCGCAATAGACGTATTTTGTTAAAATTAGGAAGGGGGTAGCTATTGTCATATTTATATATTTATATAGTTTTTTGCCCTTTATAAGAAACTGTTATTGTTATTTTTTGGGTCAGTTTTTGGGTTCATATATTTTGTTCCGCTTCCCTGGATTGCTTCAAGTCCCGTTAAAATTCTAGTGGAGTAATACATTTGAAAAGCAATCGTGGGTTACTTGGATATACATGTCATATATACTCCCACACTCTATAGTTATCACCAGGAGGGGGTTCCGTTTTTTCGGCAGACGGAGCGAGACTCAGTTTATCTATGGCCATATTAGTAATGCGGCGCGTCATGGTCAAGTTTAAATAATCTAGAATATACTATCTAACATGGTATGTTGGGTTCCATTAATTTTAGATTCACATGTAGACTTGCTAATGTATATCAGGTTTACTTTCATATGTAGATTCCTGATTTCAACCTGGTTCTTCTTTTTGTTATAATAAGGTCTTTACCTGACGGGTAGTCTGTCATCATTATGTATACTATCAATTGTTGAAAGACACTGAACCTGGTAATTCTCCCTACAAAAAGTTAAAGGTCATAAGGAGGACTGGTTTGGTTTGATCAGTATATATGTAGCCACAGCACTGTAACGAGAGGAGTGAGACTGCCTACGGCTTCAAATACTAGTCATAAGGCAGGACTCGTTTTTTCAGCTAGTCTATATGTAGTTACAGCGCTACAACGGGAGAAGTGAGACTGCCTATGTCTTCAATTGTTGGTTCATTCCTGGTCAGTTATATATATTTATTTCAGCATTGTGGGTTGTGTTTACATTTCATACAAGTATGTTAAAACATATATATATATTATATTCATGTTTTTAAAGCATGTTACATTATAATAGCTACAGATCTGGGGCTGTGCAATTCCATACAGGTGTGTCCTTTCTTTTTAACCTATTACTTCTCATTCATTTAATTGATTAATTGCCACTGTTTTTTTTTATTGGTGGTTTTCTAACTGTTCTACTTATATATTAGTAATTGTGTTTATTCACACTTTAGCTATGAGTAAGCATCTTTGCATGTGAAACGCGTTAGCTATTGCTACCTCCTGTCTGTGTGGATGACTTTTGTTGTTTTTATTATGGAATAAAGATGGAATAAAGATGATCGTTTATCAGAGTGCAGCAGTCCGGGATTTTCTTGTTCACACAGTCTGCACCTGATCCTCATCAAGGGTGGATCATTTTCAACCATTGTTTGCAGAGCTTGTGGAGCGGCATTACCTTTGCTATCTTTTACTTTTTGCTATAATAAATATCCCAATTAAATTAAAAAAAAAAAAAACTTTTTCTTCAGTTTATTCTTCTACATATTTTTGGGGAAAAAAATCGCAATAAGTGTATATTGATTGGTTTGCGCAAAAGTTATAGCGTCTACAAAATAGGGGATAGATTTATGGCATTTTTATTATTATTTATTTTTTACTAGTAAAGACGGTGATCAGCGATTTTTATTGGGACTGTGATATTGTGATGGACAAATCAGACACTTTTGACACTTTTTTGGGACCAGTGACATTTATACAGCGATCAGTGCTATAAAAATGCACTGATTATTGTATAAATGTCACTGGCAGGGAAGGGGTTAACACTAGGGGGCAATCCAGGGGTTAATTGTGTTCCCTAGGTGTGTTCTAACTGTGGGGGGATGGGACTGACTAGGGGAGGAGACCCATCGGTGTTCATACTTAGTATGAACACACTATCTGTCTCCTCTCCCTTGAGAGAACCTGGATTTATGTGTTTACACACACAGATCCCAGTTCTTGCTCTGTCATGAGTGATCACAGGTGCCCGGTGGTCATTGCACGTGCTGGGCACTCGCATCAGTTCTGGGGACACGCAGCATCTTAAAGAGCTAACGCACAGCTATGACGGCTCGCACATGAGAGCCAACCTGCTGCAGTATAACTGTGGCCGGTGGTTGGGAACCAGTTAAAGAGGAAGTAAACCCTGATGGGTTTACCTTCCTCTTTATTTCCCTGCAAAGGTAAAGAATAATCGGCTACTATGTATTGCATAGTAGCCCATTATGTGTCACTTACCCTTAAACCGAAGCCTGCAATGTCACCGCTGTCAGGATGGGTCAATGTTAATAGGATGTCATCAGTTTGGTATATATTTATTACATTGTTTATTCATTTCAATTGTCTCATTATGTTTACATTTACACATTTTATTTTTATTTTCTTCAATCCTCTTCATATGGATGCACCATACATTATATTTAATGCTTGCATAACATCATTTACTACATATATTTTTCACAATTTTTTTCTTCATTTAAATTCCCTTCACAAATGAATCACACATAATATATTAAGTATTCATGTATTTTCTTCATTTGTATACATATTTGCATTTTCACATTGCAATGTTGGATTTTTTTGTGCACTGCTGTGTTTCATTTGCTGTTAATTGTACCATGTTTAGCCATTTGGTGATTGCCAGACCAGATGAAGGTTTCGTGATTCTGGGCTCCCGATTGGTCTTTTCTATGAACTTTTTGCTACAAATGAACATGCACAATTGGGGGTACTCAACTGACGAGTAAGCACGTCTGTGTGAAACACGTCCACTGAGCTGATGTTTGTCATGTTCATTTGATTTTATGGACTTTCAATAAATTCTTTTGATTTTACTTCCTATGTGCCACCATTCTTCTATGTTTCCATTGGATTTCCCTGGCTGTGGACCAGGTAGGCACCCGGATATCTTTAGCAGCTCATCAGATCCTCACAGGTGGCTTTGAGCGGTGTGTTCCCAGCTCTTTTTCTCACCCTAAACATACAGCCAGAGCTACAATGGAATGATTTAGATCAGTAGTCTCCAAACTGCGGCCCAGAGGCATGATGCAGCCCCTTGCTTGCTTTTATCTGGCCCTCGGGGCACTATTTTGTGTGCTCTCACCAATGAAGGGCACAATTCCTCCCAATGACATCAAAGATAGGGCACAATTCCTACTAATGACATCAACAATGGAGCATAGTTCCTCCCAATGACACCAGCAATGGGACCCAATGACATCAATGATGGGGCACCATTCCTCCCGCTGACACCAATGATGGGGCATTGTTTACTTCCACTGATGCAGGGACATTATGTACTCCTGGTCGCAACAGTCAGGCTTCCCTAACTCTGACGGACAGTAAACTGTTTGTTTTGTTTAGAAAGTTTGGAGACCCCTGGTTTAGATCAAAGCATATTCATGTGTTAGAATGGCCCAGTCAAAGTCCAGACCTAAATTCAATTGAGAATCTGTGGCAAGACTTGAAAATTGCTGTTCACAGAGGTTCTCCATCCAATCTGACAGAGCTTGAGCTATTTTGCAAAGAAGAATGGGCAAAAATTTCACTCTCTAGATGTGCAAAGCTGATAGAGACATCCCCAATAAAGACTTGCAGCTGTAATTGCAGTGAAAGGTGGTTCTACAAAGTATTGACTCACGGGGGCTGAATATAAATGTACGCCATTTGGAAAACCATTTATCATTTTCCTTACTCTTCACAATTATGTGCCACTTTGTGTTGGTCTAACACATAAAATCCCAATAAAATACATTTATGTTTTGGGTTGTAACATGACAAACTGTGGAAAATTTCAAGGTGTATGAATACTTTTTCAAAGCACTGTAGTATCTGTAGACACAGAGCACAATTACTGCATTTACAGAAAAATTGCACATTTATTGATGGTTAAACTACATCTATGCTTGGATAGCATGCAGGCATAGGTTCCTGCACGTACCATTAGCTTGATGCTGGTGTGTCCTGGGAGCCCCAAAACCTGGCAAATAATGGATGACTTTAGTGCTCCAGCTCCTATCTAACGATATGTAATATATATTCCTGCC
Organism: Aquarana catesbeiana; assembly: GCF_042186555.1. NCBI lineage: Eukaryota > Metazoa > Chordata > Amphibia > Anura > Ranidae > Aquarana > Aquarana catesbeiana. The sequence goes on from NC_133333.1 coordinate 148,210,555, forward strand.
AAGTTTTACTTAACCTAGAGCTAAAGGATTAACTTTTTTAACCTAATGCATTCAGAGTATTAAGGTAAAAAAGCCCCAGTAAATATGCTACCCTGCACACACTTCCCCTTACCATCCCCAAAAATGTACCTGCTGTTCTTGTCACAACTGTCGACCATGGGATGGATCAGTACTGTTCCCTAAACTTCCTTGTTTTGGGGGAGACACTAAGGGCAGCAAAGCGATAAGCTCTCACTGCCATCAGTCAAATTGCTGTAAGGAAGGAGGAGGAGGGAGAAAGGGCATGGCTTGCCAAGTAATGTGTGTGTCTTCTTAGCACCCAGCTTGCTAAAAGAGACACCCACAACCAGAAAGGGAGTCAGTGACTTTGGGACACTTCAGGATGAAGAAAAAAGGGATATGTTAAAGGACAAGGACTATATATAACATAATAGGTAGGCCTGGACCTCCTTTTCAAAAAAAAAAAAAATAATATCATTTAAAGTCCCTCTTGTTTTATGATCAGGTGTTGATTAACTGTTGAACACTTGAGTTTTAAAGTCTCTTTCACGCAAGGCATATCAATGCATGCCCTGTATGAGGGTCAGGTGGATTTACCCATACGGGAATCCAGGATGAGTTTGGGGCCATATACCCACATGGATATCACAAGGGAAGCAGCGGTTGTGTCTGTGCAGTAAATGCATCTCAATTGACAGCGATTAGAACACCTGTGCATCCCTATGCAGGTAAACACAGCCCTTCATGGGTGTACAGTTATGTGCACTCTGTGGGAGAAGTCCTAAAGCTGTGGCAAAGCATTTTCACCTCAGGTTTCAATAGAATACAGGACATTTAACAGGTGTATTGCTCTGATTTGTGGCAAGGATTCACTAAAGGTGCCCCATTACCCACCCACCTTAATACAGGGTACTTTCACCCCTTTCCTGCTCAGGCCAATTTTCCGCTTTCAGCACTGTCACACTTTGAATGACAATTGTGCAGTCATGCAATGCTGTACTCAAACAAAAATGTTATCATTTTTTGATACAGAGAGAGATTTCTTTGGGTGTTATTTAATCACCACTGAGTTTTTTATTTTTTGCTAAACAAATCAAAAAAAGTCCAAAAATATTGAAAATAAAATGTTTTTCTTTGTTTCTGTTATAAAAGTTTGTAAATAAGTAATTTTTCTCCTTCACTGATGTGCGCTGATGAGACATCACTGATGGGCACTGATGAGGCGGCACTGATGAGGTGGCACTGATGGACACTGATGAGGAGGCACTAATATGCAGCACTGATGGGCACTGTTAGGCGACACTGATATGCAACACTGATGGGCACTGATAGGCGGCACTAATGGGCACTGATAGGTGGCACTGATGGGCATCCTTTATGGGCACTGATAGGCGGCACTGATTGGCACTGATGGTCAGCACTGATAGATGGCACTGATAGGCCTCACTGATGAGGAGGCACTGACAGGCATCTCTGATGGTCACTGAAAGGCTCACTGATGGTCACTGAAAGGCTCACTGATGGGAACTGGTGGGCATCACTGGTGGGCACTGGTGAGCACTGATGGGCATTACTGGTGGGCACTGATGGGCATCACTGGTGGGCACTGATGGGCATCGCTGATGAGGCTGCACTGATAATCATTGCACTGATTATCAGTGCAGATCCCCCTGTCAGGAAAGCCGCTTATTGGCTCTCCTCTACACATGCGCTGTCAGCTTGAGTAGAGGAATGCTGATAACTGGCACTTCCTAGTTACACTGTGATCAGCTGTAATTGGACACAGCTGATCACATGGTAAAGAGCCTATGCTGGCATGTTCTGAAGGATGTCATATGACGTCCAGTCAGAATGGGAAAGCCACCGCCTGGCCGTCATTTTGCTATAGGCTGGGCGGGATGTGGTTATCGAGCAATGCACCAGGTTTGCTTTAAATTGTAAGAAAATGGTAAAAGACAACTCTTCCCTCCCCAGTGTGCACAAGTACCACGGCCTCCCCCTTTTCATTCTGCCACAATGTTTACATGTGACCAGTCCATCCTCTTCTTACGGCTGCCCGTGCATAAGAAGATGGGAAAATGGGATCCAGTAAACATTGTGGCGGAATGCTAGGAGACTCAATTCCAGAACTCAATAAGTATGCTGCTGGAAAGGGGGAGGGCAGGTTACACTTTTTGAACGTTTCCTTACATTTTAATGCCTTTGTTATCAGGCAGCCACACATATTCACCTTTCCTCTGCTCTCCTGCTGTTATGATCTGCAACCAGATAAAAAAAAAGATGGACTCACTCCATTTTCTTCACCTTAGGAGAGTCCTCAGTCCTACATAAGCCACGACTAAAGCAAATCAGAGCATACACAGACCTTTATTTTCTCTCACTTGGTGGCTGAATGAAGCAGTGGAGTGGCATTGGAAGAAGGGTACGTGCTGCTGGGATAGAGATTAATAAAATGAACCTAATGGTTTGCCCTGCAATCAGAGCAAGGTGACAGGTTCTCTTGTAAGATAGAAGCTTGTGGAGACGCCGCGGTTCTTACTACATGACATACCTCCTTTGATGCCTATATTCTGCTTTTATCCTGTAAGTGTAATCTACTTTTTTTTTTTTAATTCGGACACTTTAAACTACTGCACTATGGGAGCATTTCTCTTTTATTTTTCCAAGTTTTACCAGAAAAGCAGAGTTTCCAGTCATTACTAAGGTTCCTGGGAGACCTATTTCCCTGTGCTTGATGAGACCATTATTCTAGTGGTCACAGAGAGCTGGTAAGCAGGCCACTTACTCTCACTTGGGTGTGGAGCTGGATGCATATAATGTGAAGAAGTGTCATTTTTTCCTCACCTACAGCCTATCAGCTATACAAAGCACGGATGTTTGTTTCTCTTTCATCTATGGACTGAAATTTTGTGACTCTGCTTTAGTCTTTTATTCTAAGTCTTTTTTCACTTGTGAATTTTCAAATATCACTAGCGCTGCATCTATTTTGTATATGTATCTCTTGTAAGATTCACAGAGATCTGCCCTGTGAGCGCGCCCCACACATCATCTTGCAAAGCAATACTGGCACCTCTGCCACCAGTCAAAGTACCCAGACTTTGTCATTCGAAAGCAGGGAGGGCAGGTCTATGTCTGACTTTTAAAAAGTCAGTGGATGTGGCAGGCTGTCAGCAGGAATAAACAATAAAGCTAAAGGTAAGTCAGTGCACCTTACAGGGCCTGTCATAATAAAGAACTGCGGTCCATACTTTGATTGATTACAGGTCCACTGTAAGTGAAGCAAGGAATATTCAGGACAAAATCAGCCAGTGAGGATCTCCTGTCCTAATAGACTTTGCAGGTGACATTTACAATCAGGGAGGTAAGCTTGTGCTGTGCTTTTTCTGCATCATCTCAGAAAGTATTGTAGCTGTACCAGCAAAATAGAAACTGTCAAAACACAGAGAGACTAATTTATATTCCCGGGCTCAGTTTTAACTCACCAATGTGTCTTAATGATAACATACCTCCTCTGACAAAATATAACTTTTTATGATACATGTTTTTCTTCCAATGAATGTATAATTCCACTGGATAAAAAAGATTCTTGCAAAATGATATTTAATAAAACACATAAGCCATAAGGTAACATAATGTCTAACAAAGGCACGTTAGCAACATTACTAAGTATTTTGCTTCATTTTCCAGTGAAGACAAATTGCTTGACAGAGTTTTTTGGTTTTTGAGAGGCTATTCCAGTATTATGCTGAGGATAATTGAGAAAATTCTGCATGCAGCATAACATACCATTCTCCTCTTCAGTTTAAGATGCAAATGCTTGCTAACACTTTTTACTGAGCAACAATGCCATAGAAAATGGCACACAAAACGCTAGGGAAAATTCTATAAAATGCTTAAACAAAAAAGCTTAGCCACACACCACATTCTGACATCTGTGGAAATGCATGGCAATTTGCATTACTAAGCTTATAGCCCCAATTTTTTGTTTGTTTATTTTTTATTTGGATAGAGTGAGGAAGAGTCAAAACCCGTCAGTGTATTTTTTTTAAGTCCTGCTACAGAAATTTCCATTCACTTCTTTTCTTGGATTCTCAACAGGAAATGAGAGGAAATCTCTTCAAAGTAAATAGAATTCCCTCTTTGAAAACTTCCTCACGCTTCTTAATATTATAACAAATCCAAAATTTAGGTTTTCTACTTATTTTCTGTCTCTGTGACAATGGTCACTAGGATAAATTGAGTAGTGATTTTTCTCAATGAGGACACAGACCTCAATAAAAACATTGTAGATGGCTTAACCCTTTACTGCTTTATCCAAAACTGAAAAAAAATAGTTTTTCCATTACATACTCTTTGGAAATTTTTAAGTACCAATGATGTTCACAGACCCAGTGTGGCAATAAGCTCTTTATTAAAAATCCCAGCTAGGAAAACGACTACAGGCCACCTAAAGTACTGGAAAATGCACAAACAGCATTCTGTACTGAATGCAATCACTTGATTGGGTTTAATACCATTGAAACTGCTTAGTTAAGCTCTTTATTAAAAATCCCAGCTAGGAAAACGACTACAGGCCACCTAAAGTACTGGAAAAGGCACAAACAGCATTCTGTACTGAATGCAATCACTTTATTGGGTTTAATATCATTGAAACTGCTTTTCAAAAGAAGAAAAAGACATATGCTAGGTCAGGGATGCCCAAGCCACCTATTTATTTGAGTTAATTGCTCTAAATCTGTGCTTACACCAGAGTACTAGCATCACTTACCAGATTTTCTGGAGTGCCTCTATGGCTGTGAGATACTCCAGGGAATATTTGTTTTGCATTTAATAATAATAAAAAAAAAACATAATCCCTCCGCGGTATCCAGTCAAGTGATGGGTATACACTGGTATAAAAGTACATCTCTGATGAAGTAAGGTGAATATGAGGAGCTGAGGGGTGAGTATGTGTGTTTAGAGGAGGATGGCATAAAGAGAGATTGCTAGGAGCAAGAACCTTCTACAATAGCACCACAGTATCTATACAGTATAAAGCCACCAACCTATAAGAATACTTGGCTGATCATTTTTGAGCCTAAGGAAGGAAGATATTGCCAGAATCATGTGGACCTAAAGTTACTAGTTTCCTTTAATACAGGTGGATAAATCTTTCAAAATGCATTGTTTAGCAAGTGTAGAGTGAGGATCCCTAGATGCAGTGCTTTTTTTTAAATTGAGTTATTAAAAGAAGGCTGATTCTCTGTACAGTATAACTGTGAATTTGTTTACCTGTGTGGATTTAAACTTGTGTAGCACCCTCCCAGATAGGCTGCTAGGTTGCTAGGTTTGGTTAGGCAAATGTAATTCTGTGGCTCTACCCAATCCCTGGGGAGGTATGTCCAGATGGTGGCTGGGGAGTGTATGAACAGTTTGGAGCCTTAGAGAGCAGTGTTCTTCCCCAGGAGGAGAGGTTCCCAGCCAAAAGATCTGCTGCCCTTCCTGGAAGTCCAGCTGATGATTCTGTGTGTTTCTTTGAGGTCCCAGATGTGCCTATTCCGCTGCTTATTCTTGGAAAGCTGAGAGAGGGGTTTCACTGTGGATCTGATCTGGAGGTTCCACTGAGGAAACTCTTTGCCTGAGTCTGGAGGCTTGCCTGACCTGGAACACTACTTATGGTGTCCCAGTGCTGTCCACTTTATGTCCTACTGTTCAAATGACTGTGTTAAAGGGGTTGTATAGGCAGTGCTCACAATCACTGCAAGTCCCTCTGCTAGGACAGAATGTACTATACAGTGCATGTGCTTTTTTAAAATTCTACTTCTAATACCTTTTTTTTCCTCACCGATCGTCGGTCCCTCTCTTTCTTTCATGTATGCACTACAGAGGGAGGGGCTGAGATCTCGCTTTGACATCTGCCAGGCAGTCACATGACCGCAGATCAGTGAAGTGAAATAAGGCATTTAGAAGAAGAATAAACAAAAACTGTATAGTACATTTTGTCTTAACAGAGGGGCTGGCAGTAATTGTGTGCAGTAGCTTTACTGCAGCTTGGAACAGCAATAGAAGGGGAGGGGAGGGATGGCTTACACACAGGAGCTGACAGGCAGGGAGGGAGGAGAAGAGGATGGGGGAGGAGAGAGCAGCAGGATGACAGAGGCACATAAACTGACCACGGCAATCAGGGCTCAGGAGCCATGATTATCATGGTCAGAACACACAGGGGGACACAGGAACTGGCAGGATAGCCAGATTTTTACAGCTTAGAAAAGGAAAAATGACACCGCACAAGCACTATGTGGTTTAACATGCTTTAAAGGAAGAGGATTTTTTTTTAGGACAACCACTTTAAGAAGTAACTGCAAAGGGAAGAGTGACAATACAGTAGATAACTCAAGCACAAATAGGAAAGCAACAAGTGGTTATAAAGATTGGTGGGGCAACCTAAATCCTCCAAAAGCAGCACAAATCAAACAGTAATAACTAACATGTTTAACAATAAAACAAGACACTCGCTCTATATTGCCAGCTGCATGTTGCTTCTGAGCTGTGTTGCTTCAATGTTGCTAATGCAGTGCAAGCATGTATGTGAGTAATGACAGGTACAATAAGAGCAGAGCAAAGGAGAGAAGCCCTAATAAACTTAACACAAACAGGCTGGGCCCTGCATGCATGCAATAGTATAAAACTCTGATGACAGTGCACACTTCATAGCAACGTCCCTGTACTGGTGACGTCACCTCTTTCCTATACTGACATGTATCGATTGGATACCACCAATCTTTTTCAAGGAAGGCTGGTCAAGAGACACTGGTCTCTTTATATACTCTCCTCTTCTGCTCCACCCATTAATTAACCCTTCACTGTCCAAATGACTGCAGTAGGCAAACAAGTCATCTCGGGAAGCCCCATATAATAATGTATTCATATATCATAATACCATTAGATAGAAAGTGGACTGATAGCGATTAGGTGAGAAAAAACATTTAAAAAATGTTTCTTTCTAAAATGAATGCATATATAGATATATACTGTATGTATATGTGTACACACATACAATATAAAATAAAAAATAAATTTTTTTTTTCATATCAATATATTAAAAAGGTGCAAAAAATAATAATATATAGCTTTAAAAATGTAAATGATAAAATCTTCCATATGTGGAAAAACAGGGATTTAAGCTGATGACTCCAGTGCTACTAGGCAGAAGTGCTAACCATTTGGACACTGTAATGCCTATATAAATACAAATAGCTAAAAACATACATAGAATTCTTATCAATACTAAGTTTCTAAGTCTGATTAGCATCAGTGTTGGTCTACAGTCGATCAGGATCTACCCATTAATTGAAAGCAAACAATTCAATGTCCAGATTTAGACCCTTTGAGGCAATAGTGTTCAACTCAAAAATCCACTTTGACTCACATCTGGACATCTTTTTGATATAGTCTTCTCCTCTCCAGTCAGGCTACTACTTCTAACCCCCAACATATCTGACTATGGTACTCACTGTTGTGCCTGGAGAGGGAATGTTTGTCATTTCCTAATAATATTTTACAAAAATGGTCATAAATGGTGAACACTGTGTTAATGTATCAGGGATGGATATATTGTTTTTTAAGCCTGTGTATGTATCTACACAAAATTTGCAAAAGAATGCAAGAACAAAATGGACTCAAACAGGTTTTACTTTAAAGCCGGCCCAGGATAATTTCCTTTTGCTCCCATGACGCTCTGCTCTGTCACCAATATTAAAACAGGACTCCTGCGTGTGTTTTTGAGTGTTTGCTTGGTTTTTGTATATGACCCTTATGCCTGCAATCCTTCACTGCTGTCTGTGACAGTTTTACAAGCATAATCAGCACCTTTATCATTGTGCTTGTAGTAATTTTTCACTTAAAACACATGTACAGTTAACAAATGGTCAAGATTATGTTTTATATTTATGAAACAAGCTGTGATCTCACAGAAAACCTATTTATGAAATATATCACTACCCCTAATTTACAGTTTAGTACGGCAAAGTTGATAAATTATCTTATCTCCAAGGACCACCAAACACTTCATAGATGTAATAACATGATATCGTAAATCTATTTTTCACATGAAATGTTACTTTGGAAATGAACATTGTAAATAATAATTCTGTTTACATAGTAGTACTAGTACTACTGTACTTAGTAGTACATAGTAGTACTTTCTCAGTGCATGACGTTTAAGACAATGTTGAAACTTCACATAATAATTTGTTAAAAGGATGTACATTTATTATGATGTAATATTAGGATATAGCTATCAGAAAATACCCTGTTTTTATTGAACACTGAGCAACAAGTCAGCTAAAAAAATGTTAGCCCTATAGAAAATCTACCCTCAAGGGTTTTATATTTATCTGCTAGATTGCTGCCAGTGTACTCTCTGTAATATCACCTCTGATGTTATTGTTGCTCTTCTAACAAATCATCTCTGGCTTCAGCTTGGAGCGTGTGAAATCCCAGCTTCACATGTCTGCTTGTTATCCAGCACAATTATATTGCAGAACTCACTCTAGAAAATTTCTGGCTAGAGAATTTCATAACTGGACAGACACTTACTGCAGCAAGCTAAAGCAGGATTTCTATCAAAAGCTACAAATCACCATAAGATATGACAGGCTACTAGCTCATCATCTTGATATGCGCATATTACATTTACCTGACATATAATCTGATAAATAGGAATAGTGTATAGTTAAGGCCTTGCTTACACTTGTGGTGGTGGGCAGGTTGGCAATAAAAACAGGTGGTTAAATCTTGTTTTAAAGGCCTCCCCAAGCAGCTAAGGCAGTCATACAGGGGTATTTACATGTCATGGCCACTATTCCTTGTGCAGCTGAAATGATCCCCTGTTTTCAAAGTGTTCTACCACTAATCAATCTTCAAAGGGCTACCACTAGTGTAAATGAGCCTTTAGATTTTCTTTTAACCTGAGAGCGGACAGGTGCAAGAATATAATCCTGAGGTAGCCTGAAGCTTAGAGGAGGTATAATACCACCTGGTCAGTAATTTAAGGGCATTTTAGGTCTCCCTAATTGCAAGTGATTTAGTACATTTGTGCAAATTATCCAGCATAACATCCCAGTCCTCAGGAATAAATTGCGCTTCACAATCAGTCTCCCATTTACTCAAGACAAATGGATTAGTGCTATGAGAGAAATTATGAGTTGAAGGATAAGGCCAGTAAATACAGTGTATACAGTCACATGTCGGTCTTATCTGGATTTTATGTTGCCTGTCCTATCCCCTTGAGTGAATATTGATAAATTTTATTTGTGTATTTCATCTTTCCACACTTTTCTTTATTATTAGGTGCTGTCAGGGCCATAGCAATAGATGCCACCTAAACAGTGTGCAAGAAGTTTGTTATCATATTCTTGTGTTTCTAAAGATTGTTTCTAGCATCTCAGTGCAGGCTGTGCAAGATCTTTGGAGTATGTGAATCAGGATAAGAAAAGTCTAGAACTATGGTTTGAACATAGCTGTTTACTAAAAAATTTAAAAAGGATCAGATTATCAAAAAGTGAAATGGAGAGTCCACAGTAGACAGCTTTTGGTAAAGGTACCATTTTTCATAGAATAATCTAACATTTATGATCAGGCAAGATACAGTAGGAATGTCATCAAGTAGTTCCAGACTCTACAGATGTCCTTAGGATTTTATAGAAGAATGCTGTTTATAAAGAGCCGGAGGGTAAGACTCTATCGAGCAGTGTCATGTCACCGTAAGACTCCCTGCGTTTTATATCCAGCAGGCGGTCCAAAGTCACCTTTCATTTTACTTAATGCTCTGTTAATATACTGCTTTTATCGCACCCTTCTGTCCTCTGTGACTGCACTTTGATAGCTTCCCGTGGGGGGTCTGTGGGAGTGTGGATTCGGGTGTTGGCTATTTCTGGTTGTAAGCTGTTGCAGGTTTTTCACGTTATCTGTGTTTCCATTCGCACATTCCCTGAAGAAGCAATCAGCGAAACATGTCGGGTTAATGTGCAATGTACCTATTCTATATGAACCAGTTCTCTGCGACCACCATATTTGTGAGTATTTTTTCATGTATTTTTTAACCCTGAATCTGTTAAAATAAAATATTAAATTATATACTTTTTAAACAATAACTTTTCCTGGATTTTCTTGGCACCGTAAAAAATCCCTACTACTCCTCTATCTAGATTTAGCTGTTTATAAATGTTTATTTTCCATTTTCTCAATGGCACAATATTGTGAAATGTCCACAACCTAAATCTTAATTGCAATTAAAATCTGACACTCAACCATTCCTTTTAAAAGAAATAAAAAATAAAATAAAGCTTACACTAAGGATATTACAGATATTAAATATTGTGATTCAAACTAAACCTTTACTAACAAATGTAACAAATAATCGTTATGCACCTCAGACAGCAACTCTTAAAAATCATATATCTTAAATAAATAAATATATTAATGACTAATTAAAAAATAACCCCCAGTTCATATTTTTATAAAATTAAGTTTATGATATCCCAAACTATTAGTATTATCAGCTTTGATATACTATTCAGTATATTTAAATGTAGACATGAATTTTTGAATCTTCACCAAATCTAAACTATAGTCCATAAATTGTTTCCATCTCTTATAAAAATTGTTAACTTTGGTATGATTCAAGAGTTCAACACTTTTTTCTGCTGCTGTTTCTGACGGTCCTTGTTGAACCGGCCACATTTCGATCTGTGTATGGCCAGCTCTAGGCTTGTTTTTGGGTTGGGGACAAATCCTATTATTACATTTGCAAACCTTCAGGGATACATGTTGAAAGGTGCATGTGCTTGCAGTTCAACCACTTGCCGACCGTATACTGTATATATAAGGCGGCTCTCCTGCACAGGATAACGTACATTACTAGTTAAAAAAAAAAATTCCATAAAAATATCCCATAGTTTGTAGATGCTAAAACTTTTACGTAAACCAATTAATATGGGCTTATTGAGATTTTTTTTTACCAAAAATATTTAGCAGAATGCATATTGGCCTAAATTGATGATTTTTTTAATTATATATGTTTTATAGCAGGAAGTAAAACATATTGCTTTTTTTTTCAAAAATGTCAGGCTGTTTTTGTTTATAGCACAAAAAATAAAAACGGCAGAGGTGATCAAATACCACCAAAAAAAAACTCTATTTGTGGGGGGAAAAAAGGACATACATTTTATTTGGGTAGAGTGTCACATGACTGTGCTATTGTAAGTTAAAGTAACGCAGTGTAGTATCACAAAAAATGGCCTGGTCAGGAAGGCGGGGGAATTTTCCGGAGCTGAAGTGGTTAACATCAGTTATGTGATATCTTTGCACTTTTTGGGATGAGTTTTTAGAGGATAGATATTTCCCCATATGCGACAAGGTCATTAAGCTTTCCGGTATGGATTTACACTTGTATAGAGGAAACGGTGCCTTAAGTGATGGACCATAGAGGTAAAAGAAGACAGGGTCCTTTTCTGTTTCTAAATAATCAGATCAAGTATGCAAAATCTACATCCGTGCACTGTTCCTTCAGTTTCTTCAGAACCAGAAAGTGACCATAGGTCCCAGGCAAAATTCAGTACTGTCTCAGTCAGCCCAGTAATTTTTGGGCATAGGTGACCATAGCTACAGGTTACCAAATAAGTTCAATGGATAATGTGAACAACAGTGTATATTGTGTATTTTGTGTCCTGTGTTTCTACACAAGACTTGCAAAAAGGCAAGAAGAACCATCAGAGAATACATGAAAAAGTGTTCAGAGTTGGAAGTGCACTGCAGAGTAACCATAGCTTTATAAGGACATCAAACTGTTCAAGTGGCATGTAAAAAAGTCAGACAAAAATGACACCATAGAATCAGTGACCTCAGCCAGGATATAGCTTGCATATACACAATGTGGTAATGAGAGATGGGACATGGCAAGGAGAAAGAGCAGTGCCATAATCTGTAACAAGATGTGACTTCTTTATAGCATGATGTTCCGAGGCAAAGAATTGAAAATAAGGCCAATCCATTCTTCTGTACAGTAGCCACCTGCAGTTTATGTCCAATGCATTCACTGATAACTGCTTGTCAACAATCTTAGAAAGTTTCTAATGCTAACATGTATTTTATATTTCCTGCTGTTTTAAAGAAATTTGTTACAGGCCTTTTGTTGAGGCCTGTAACAAATCAAAGTGACAGCTTCTTGCTTTCCTGTTTTGATGGCTTTAGCAATAAATTTAATATATTGCGCATAAATAAATCAAAACAAGCGTCCAAGAAAAAGTCTCAGTTGAAATATATTTGTGGAAGTCAAATTAATTACCATCGTTTTAAGCAGAAGTGGTGGTATCTTTTCACATTTTTTCATTTTTCTTGGGTGTTCAGCTACACCATAGCGTTGATGTGTCTAATTGATCATACTTTATTACTGGTGATTGTATAAACTTATTTAGAACCAAAGCAACCCTGTAATTAAAATTCTGTTATGGACAAACATAAAACACCGGCTGTCACATAGATGGATTCTGACAAAACATTTGACAGCATCATTTAAGTTGAGTCCAAATTCTGCTATCTAGGGAAATTATAAATTACTCTTGGTTCATCCTGTGCTGTCTTATTTACTGTTAAAGAGGACCATTTACAAAAGAAGAGAAATGTTCTTCAACACATTTGGGCTTAACTAACAACACATATCAAAGATCGGTGGTGTTTGCTGAGCAAAGATTTATGGGCTTTAAAAAATTGATTCCCAGTAAGTTGGCTCATCCTAATTGTCCAGCTTTTTTTTGCCTAAAAACTGTCTTTAGGATCTTCAATCCTGTTTCAGATTAGCCCAGTCTATATAGTTATATAGTTACATAGTTACATAGTTGGTAAGGTTGAAAAGTCCAACCTGTGTGTGTGTGTGCGCTTTTATGTCAATATTACATTGTATATCCTTGTATGTTGTGGTTGTTTAGATGCCTATCTAATAGTTTTTTGAAATGATCTATGCTCCCTGCTGAAACTGCTGCTTGTGGAAGAGAATTCCACATTCTTACCACTCTTACCATAAAGAACCCTCCATTTTCCGGTTAAATCGCTTTTCCTCTAATTTTAGTAGATTGGCCGCAAGTCTTTTTAAATGACCTTTCGCAGAAAAGTTTTATCCCTATTGTGGGGTCACCAGTACGGCATTTGTACATTGAAATCATATCCCCTATCAAGCGTCTCTTCTCCAGATAGAATGAGTTCAGTGCTTGTAATCTTTCCTCATAACTAAGATCCTCAAGTCCCTTCATTAGCTTTGTTGCCCTTCTTTGTACTCTCTCAATTTCCAGCACATCCTTCCTGAGGACTGGTGCCCAGAACTGGACAATATATTCCAGGTGCGGCCAGAGCAGAGTCTTGTAGAGTGGGAGAATTATTGTTTTATTTCTGGAGTTAATTCCCTTTTTAATGCATGCCAATATTCTATTGGCTTTGCTTGCAGCAACTTGGCATTGCATGCCATTGCTGAGCCTGTCATCTACTAGGACCCCCAGGTCCTTTTCCATCCTATATTCCCCCAGAGGTTCTCCCCCTAGTGAGTAGATTGCATAGTTTTTGCCACCTAAATGCATAATTATAAATTTTTCTACATTAAATCTCATTTGCTATGTAGTTGCCCACCCCATTAATTTGTTCAGATCTTCTTGCAAGGTTTCCACCTCCTGCGGAGAAGCTATTGCCCTGCTTTGCTTAGTATCATCTGCAAACACTGAGATTGAGCTGTTTATCTCATCCTCCAGGTCAGTTATGAATAAATTAAATAGGATTAGTCCCAGGACAGAACCCTGAGGGACCCCACTTTTCACATTGGACCATTCCGAGTACTCCCCATTTATCACTATCCTCTGAACTCGCCCTGGTAGCCAGTTTTCAATCCAAGTACTCACCCTTTGGTCCATGCTGACAGAACTTAGCTTGTATAGTAAACGTTTGTTGGGAACTGTATCAAATGTCTTTGCAAAATCCAGATACACTATTTTTATGTCTTCATCTAGAAGGCAGCTCACCTCCTCATAGAAGGTTAATAGATTTGTTTGGCAAGAAGGATTCTTCATGAATCCATGCTGATTACTGCTAATGATACAGTTTTCATTACTGAAATCCTGTATGCAGTCCCTTATCATCCCCTCCAAGAGCTTGTATACTATTGATATTAGGCTAACTGGTCTGTAGTTCACAGGGATATATCTTGGTCATTTTTTTTTTTTTTTTTCTTTCAAATAATTTTTATTTTGTAAATAAAAAGAGTCATACAGATCAAAAACAAAAATAACATATATACCGTATACTTATTTATCAAATACAGACTTATAAAATGAGATGAAGACATCTATCTTTCCCAAACGGGGACAGATACAAGAAAGAAAAAAATGAAGCGTGTGTCGATATACTATGTAGAAGCATGATAGGGCTTAAAAGAGCCTAGGTAAGGGGCAGTATCCATGAGACAAGCCAAAGAGATGTGGATCTAACCTTATACCTTGGGCTTACCGACAAACCACCCCAATGGGATCACACTGTGGATTTGCCTGGCAGTCCCAGGACAGAGGCTCCCGCCTCTTCGCCTCATCCCTTCAACCAACCTCTAACTATATCTCTAGCCCCCTTCAGTCTGCAACCTAACTAAGGAGCTTGCGCACAAGCAACCTGGCCGCTGTCATGCCTATCAACATAGTGCATACCAGTAAGTCTGCTTCCAAAGAAAAGAAAAAAATAAAACAGTAAAAGAAAAAAAAACAAAAAAGAGGACTGCCCACTAAAGGACCAAATTCTATCAAGACTTGTCCTAAGTCATCCTATAGTGAAGACAAGAGAGTCTCAGGTAAAAGAAGAGGAAAAGGTGTGAAAAGGGTGGAGTAGATAAGGGGGGGAACTTTGCAGGAGGCTCCAACTATCTAAGGAGCATGTGGTGTGACCGGAAACAAGGGAACATTACAGTATTTGGCCCATGGCTCCCAGATAGCAAAGAACATATCATTTTTGTCATTTAATTTTGCTACGATTTGTTCCTGTGCCATAATCCACGACACCTTCCTCTTAAAACCCTTAAATGAGACGCTAGGTTTCTTCCAGGACTTTGCTAGAGAAACTTTAGCTCCTAAGAGGATAAAGAACACTAACTTCTGTGAAGATTTAGGAACAGTCCTGATCCTTCCATTAAGCAAGGCAATGGAGGGGTCAGGAGTAATTGTTTGCTGCAAAACAGTACTGATTGTGCGGAAAACTTTTCCCCAAAATGATCTGATTCGAGGGTAGGACCACCATATGTGTATCATGGTTCCTTCCAACTCGCAGCCCCTGAAACATAGGGGGGATGACCCAGGAAAAATGACAGAGATGCGAGCAAGTACATAGTACCACCATGTTATTACTTTAGCACTGGCTTCTATTAAGGAGATGTTTTGTATACCTTTGAAGGATCTTTCAAACCTACAAAACCAGTCCTGCGACATCCAGGAGTTGTCTAAGTCCTCCTCCCAGGCCCAAGCATATCCAGGCTTATCTGATGAGGATTTTAAGGCGGTGTAAATTAGGGATATTCCTCCCCTCTGGACTTCAGTATTGGAGCACCAATGTTCAAAGGGAGTCAGATCGGGGTTTTCTTGGATGTGATTCCAAATTGAGTGTAGGTAGTGGCTGATTTGGGAGAATCTGAAGATCTCAGATTCTGGCATGTCTAATTCGTTCTGGCAATGGGTCAGCGTGATCGGACCTTTGGGGGAGAGGAAGTGTCCAATCCTATATAAGCTTTTATCCGTCCACCATTTAAAGGCCTGAATTACCATTCCCGGCTGAAACTCTGGGTTATGAAATAGGTGAGCTAGCGATCTGATAGGTGAAATTAGGTTATGATGTGAAAAGAGATTCGTACACAAGGCTATAGAATGGGAGAGGGTGGGGGACAAAATTGCTGGCCTAGCCTTAGGATCACACCAGAGAAGGTAGTCTATAGTGTTCCATGGGGTGGCCCATCTTTCAAGTGAAAGTCAACTTGGCTTAGGGCCTCTCACGAGGGCCATCGATATTTGGGAAAGTCGGGCCGCCTGATAATAATGCCATAAGTCCGGAAGACCAAAACCACCCTGACGTTTTAAACGGTAAAGTATACTGGAAGGGCATCTGTACCCCCTTCTACCCCAGATAAAGCGGACAATCTCCGATTGGAATTTGAGAAGGGTCTTTTTCTTAATCGGGATAGGGAGGGAATGAAAAAGATATAAAAGGCGTGGGAGAAGAGTCATTTTGACGGCATGAATTCTGCCCAACCAGGATAGACCACATCCCGCCCACCTATCCAAGTCTTCTCTACATTTACGAAACATAGGGGGGTAATTTACAGTGAACAGCCCTTGAATGTCTGAGGTTATTTTGATGCTTAAATAGGAAATTTCCGTGGGTGCCCAGGGGAAAGAAAAATTAGTGGAGAGCTGAGTGAGTAGATTCTGTGGGCCTGAAATGTTCAACACGATGGATTTGGACATGTTGACCCTTAGGCCCAAAATTGTGCTAAAGTCTTTGAGAATCTTATAGATCAAAGGGGTGGAGATGAGAGGGGAAGTGATATAGAGGAGAAGATCATCTGCATAAAGCGCACATTTATGTTCCTTGTCGCCGCATTGTACCCCCTTGACATCTGGGTTTGATCTGATTGCCACAGCCAGTGACTCAATTGCTATCGCGAAAAGGAGAGGGGAGAGTGGGCAGCCCTGTCTGGTCCCCCTTCCAATAGGGAACTGTTCTGAGTACCTCCCCAAGAGACGAACCTCGACAGATGTAGTCGAGTAAAGGGACTTAATGTAGTTCAGGAAGAAGGTGCCAAATCCCCACCTTTGTAATATATCAGACAAGTATTCCCAATCGACAGAGTCAAAAGCCTTATGTAAGTCTATGGAGAGGAGAAAGCCCCTCTGTTTGGGGCCCCCGTCCCAGCCAGACCTGAGCAGGGAAATGACATCTATTGTTCTGCGTATTTGATCTGGTCCCTGTCTGCCAGGGATGAAGCCCACCTGATCGTTATGAATATATTTAGATATGAAGCACGCCATGCTATTTGCTAGAATTTTAGTCAGAATTTTGATATCATTGTTAATAAGTGAAATAGGCCTGTAGTTACCAAGCTCACTTGAATCCTTCCCCGGCTTTGGGATAACCGAGATAAATGCAGAATTAAGATAAGGTCCCAGGAGGGCTCCATCCCTGAGGGAGTTGAAAAATCTAGTTAGGTGTGGTGCCAGATTGGGGGCAAATTTTTTATAATATGCGGTGGAGAATCCATCCGGACCCGGGGAGGAACCAGTTTTAAGAGAACTGATCGTGTCCAACACCTCCTCTACTGAAACCGTGTCATCTAGTAGTTCCCTATGTTCTTTAGATAAACATGGAAGAGGCAAATCTTTGAGGA
Source organism: Aquarana catesbeiana (assembly GCF_042186555.1). Lineage (NCBI taxonomy): Eukaryota > Metazoa > Chordata > Amphibia > Anura > Ranidae > Aquarana > Aquarana catesbeiana. The sequence continues at coordinate 148,227,992 of NC_133333.1, forward strand.
AACGGTCTCGTTGTGGTTGTGAGGGGGACTCAGGGGGTTTATACAGGTTAGCATAAAATTGTGAGAAAGCTTCCATAATTTTTGTGGGGTTTTGTGTCAGGTCACCAGTTGGTGTCTTGATTTTGGGGAACGCTAAAGAGCGTTGTTTGGGGTTGCGTTTGGCTGCTAATCTAGAACCCATCCGGTCCATTTGATAATAAAATTTTGCCCCTGTCCATCTTAAGTATTTTTCAGCAGCTGAGGTCAGAGCTAGGTTAAGAGTGGTCCTAGATTTGTCAAGGGTCTCTAAGGAGTCAGAGGTGGGTAGTCTCTTGTGCGCCTTGGCTGCGGCCCTGTATTCTGATGTGAGTTTGAGAATGTCAGCTTTGTGAGCCGCTCTGAGATGCGAGGATAAGCTAATAATGTGTCCCCTAATAACCGATTTGTGGGCTACCCGTATGGTGGAGGGTGAGACTTCAGCCGTCTGGTTAGTTTGAAAGTAGTCTTTTATGGCTGCAGCTATATCCAGACAATTTATAGGATCACTAAGGAGGGACTCCTGTAATCTCCAGCAAGGCGGGCCCTTAGAGGGGCCTACTTTCTGGGCCACTACCAAGACCATGGCGTGGTCTGACAGTGGGGAATCAACAATCCTAAGGACAAATGGGATGGTGCACGCACGGGTAAAGATGTGGTCTATCCTGGCGAATGAGTTGTGGGGAGCCGAAAAGTGAGTGTAATCTTTTTTTGTGGATTCGCTTCCCTCCAGATATCGACCACACTTTCATCAAACAGGAGAGCTGCTATTCTGGTGCTCTGTTTGGATGGGCATTTAGATTTAGATTTCCCGTTGGCAAGTCTATCAAGTGTGGAGTCAAAGGCGATGTTCGAGTCCCCTCCTATAAATGTAGTTCCTTTGAGGTGAGCTTGTAGTTTTTTAAGCAACAGGTCAAAGAACTTTCTTGGTCCTCTGTTTGGCACGTAATACGACACGAACGTATACAGTTTGCCATCAATGTGGCCCGAAACTAATAGGAAGCGCCCATGGGGATCAACTATCTTCTCTGGTTGAGAAACATTCAGATGTTTGGCGAAGCAAATGGCCACCCCCTTGGTTTTGTTTTCTGCTGAGGCCAAGAAGAATTGGGGATAGTGCTGGTGAAGAAAAGACGGATTGTAACTCGCTGGGAAATGCATCTCTTGTAGGAGCAGGACGTCAGTGTGCATAGAGTGGTAGGCCTGAAAGATCTTTCTACGTTTAATTGGGGAATTTAAGCCTTGGGTGTTGTGTGATATAATTCTAAGAGGAAGTTTCCGATCTTTAAAGCTAGCCGTAGTCCAGAGGGGAGGGAGCTATTATCCCATACCGCAGCTTACCTACTCCTGATGAGCGGAAATAGTTTTGAACCCTCTCTTGAGAAGCATGATGTCCACTAGAGCCTGAGATGAGGAGCCAGAGAAGTTCCTTGATTCCGGAAGAACCCAAACTGGAGAACATAAGGAAAGAAAGGGAGGGGGGGAAAGCAAAGAGAGGAAAAAAGAGAAGTGCGATTAAAGATGTGCAATGTGAAAAGAATAACAATAAAATGTTCAACATATCTGATAAATGTACTGAGGAAGTTGGGAACACCAACCCCACCCAGCCCAAAGAGTAGGAAGGACTGACGTTCCTACCCTTGCGGCCACTGAGGCCTGAGCCTTCCTTAAACAGGGAGGTCAATGTAGATCCCAGGGGAACCAAAGGAACTCCTGGGGTCTAGTAACAGTGCATTGGGACCTCCTTGGCCCCAGTTCCTCCCAAAAAAAACTAACCGAAGACCACAGTCGGGTCTATTAAAAAACAAATGACAGAGCGTATAGTAAGAGTAAATACTCTATGAAAACTAACTGTTAATAACTTTTATTACAGAGAAATCCTCCATTCAAGAGTACAAACATGCCCCCCTCTTTATAAAACAGAAGGCTGAGCCTGTCATTTCCCGGGAGAGGGTGGCGGATCAGGGCCAACCCCCCCGGGTAACCCCGGGGGCACGGCATCCCCATCAGGGGACCCTCTGTGGAGAACCCCCCTGGACCCGTTGCAAAAGAAACATAATAACCCAAACCATTCCCTGTGTGAATAACAATCAATACATCTTCATGGGGAACAAAAGGAAAAAAAAGAAAGGCCCTAAAAAGGGGGGCCAAAAACCAACAAAAAGAAGTCCCGGAACCAGTGGATCAAAAGAGAACAAAAACATTCTTTAAAGGGTCCAAATTCAGGCGCCAGTCACCCTTAGTGGATCTTTGAGCCAAGTAAGAAGGATAAAGAGTCACGTGGGGAAATTTTCTTTCAACCTCTTGGTGCTTTGTTTAAGCCAAGATGGTTGAAGAGGGCTTGCTGGAGGGGGTCTTTTAGTGGAGGATGAGTTACCCCTGCTTAAATGTGTAGCTTAGGGATCTTGCAGGATGAGGCCCAGCTGGAGAAGAAGCCGTTCACCTTCCGCGAAGGTGGAGAAGCTGCAATTTCTGCTCTTATACGAGAAGTTTAACCTCAACGGGAATGACCACCTGTAGGGAATCTCTTTCTCTTGCAGGAGCTGCAGTAGAGGTTTCAGAGCCCTCCTCTTCTGTACCGTATAGGGGGACAGATCTGCAAAGATCTGAATTTGATGGCCAAGGACAGATGAGTCATTCAAATTTCTGGCTTTCCGCATGACTTCCTCCTTCACAGAGTAGTAGTGGGGCTTAACAATTATGTCCCTTGGGAGTCCATCTTTACGGGGGGGTTGCAGAGCTCTGTGGGCCCTATCAAGCTCTAAACGGTGCTCCGGGATATCAGGAATAGGGATGAGCCAAACACCCCCCTGTTCGGCTCGCACCAGAACATGCGAACAGGAAAAAAGTTCGCTCGAACACGCGAACACCGTTAAAGTCTATGGGACATGAACATGAATAATCAAAAGTGCTAATTTTAAAGGCTTATATGCAAGTTATTGTCATAAAAAGTGTTTGGGGACCTGGGTCCTGACCCAGGGGACATGGATCAATGCAAAAAAAAGTTTTAAAACGGCCGATTTTTCAGGAGCAGTGATTTTAATAATGCTTAAAGTCAAACAATAAAAGTGTAATATCCCTTTAAATTTCGTAGCTGGGGGGTGTCTATAGTATGCCTGTAAAGGGGCGCATGTTTCCTGAACATTTAGAACAGTCTGACAGCAAAATGACATTTGGAAGGAAAAAAGCCATTTAACTACTCGCGGTTATTGCATTGCAGGTCCGACAATACACATAGAAGTTCATTGATAAAAACGGCATTGGAATTCCCCACAGGGGGACCCCGAACCAAAAATTTAAAAAAAAATATGATGTGGGGGTCCCCCTAAATTCCATACCAGGCCCTTCACGTCTGGTATAGATATTAAGGGGAACCCCGGCCAAAATTAAAAAAAAAAATGACGTGGGGGTCCCCCTAAATTCCATACCAGACCCTTCAGGTCTGGTACGGATTTTAAGGGGAACCCCGCGCCAAAAAAAAAAAAACGGCGTGGGGTCCCCCCAAAAATCCATACCAGACCCTTATCCGAGCACGCAACCTGGCAGGCCGCAGGAAAAGAGGGGGGGACGAGAGAGCGCCCCCCCTGAACTGTACCAGGCCATATGCCCTCAACATTGGGAGGGTGCTTTGGGGTAGCCCCCCAAAACACCTTGTCCCCATGTTGGTGAGGACAAGGGCCTCATCCCCACAACCCTGGCCGGTGGTTGTGGGGGTCTGCGGGCGGGGGGCTTATCGGAATCTGGAAGCCCTCTTTAACAAGGGTACCCCCAGATCCCAGCCCCCCCTGTGTGAAATGGTAAGGGTACCCCTACCATTTCACTAAAAAACTGTCAAAAATGTTAAAAATGACAAGAGACAGTTTTTGACAATTCCTTTATTTAAATGCTTCTTCTTTCTTCTTTCTTTTATCTTCCTTCATCTTCTTCTTCTTCTTCTGGTTCTTCTGGCTCTTCTGGTTCTTCCTCCGGCGTTCTCATCCAGCATCTCCCCGCGGCGTCTTCTATCTTCTTCTCCTCAGGCCGCTCCGCACCCATGGCATGGGGGGAGGCTCCCGCTCTTCTCTTCATCTTCTTCTCTTCTTCCTCTTCTTCATCTTCTTCTTTTCTTCTCTTCTTCTCTTCTTCATTTTCTTCTCCGGGCCGCTCCGCATCCATGCTGGCATGGAGGGAGGCTCCCGCTGTGTGACGGCGTCTCCTCATCTGACGGTTCTTAAATAACGAGGGGCGGGGCTACCCGGTGACCCCGCCCCCCTCTGACGCACGGTGACTTGACGGGACTTCCCTGTGACGTCACGGGGGATGCCACAGGGAAGTCCCGTCATGTCCCGTGCATCAGAGGGGGGCGGGGTCAACGGGTGGCCCCGCCCCTGTTACTTAAGAACCGTCAGGCGAGGAGACGCTGTCACACAGCGGGAGCCTCCCTCCATGCCAGCATGGATGCGGAGCGGCCCGGAGTAGAAAATGAAGAAGAGAAGAAAAGAAGATGAAGAAAAAGAGGAAGAAGAGAAGAGGATGAAGGGAAGAGCTGGAGCATCCCCCCATGCCATGGGTGCGGAGCGGCCCAAGGAGAAGAAGATAGAAGACGCCGCGGAGGAGATGCTGGACGAGAATGCCGGCGCTCTCTCGTCCCCCCTCTTTTCCTGTGGCCTGCCAGGTTGCATGCTCGGATAAGGGTCTGGTATGGATTCTTGGGGGGACCCCACGCTGTTTTTTTTTTTTTTTTTTGGCGCGGGGTTCCCCTTAAAATCCATACCAGACCTGAAGGGTCTGGCATGGAATTTAGGGGGACCCCCACGTCATTTTTTTTTTTAATTTTGGCAGGGGTTCCCCTTAATATCCATACCAGACCTGAAGGGCCTGGTATGGAATTTAGGGGGACCCCCACGTCATTTTTTTTTTAAATCTTGGTTCGGGGTTCCCCTTTGGGGAATTCCCATGCCGTTTTTATCAATGAACTTCTATGTGTATTGTCGGACCGGCAATGCAATAGCCGCCAGTAGTTTTAAATGGCTTTTTTCCTTCGAAATGTCATTTTGCTGTCAGACTGTTCTAAACACAGGAAACATGCGCCCCTTTACAGGCATACTACAGACACCCCCCAGCTACGAAATTTAAAGGGATATTACACTTTTATTGTTTGACTTTAAGCATTATTAAAATCACTGCTCCTGAAAAAACAGCCATTTTTAAAACTTTTTTTTGCATTGATCCATGTCCCCTGGGGCAGGACCCAGGTCCCCAAACACTTTTTATGACAATAACTTGCATATAAGCCTTTAAAATTAGCACTTTTGATTTCTCCCATAGACTTTTAAAGGGTGTTCCGCGGCATTCGAATTTGCCGCGAACACCCCAAATTGTTCGCTGTTCAGCAAACTTGCGAACAGCCAATGTTCGAGTCGAACATGAGTTCGACTCGAACTCGAAGCTCATCCCTAATCAGGAAAAAGATCTTTAATGAGGACTTAGATGACAGAATGAACCTCTTTTTCCGCTTCCGGGATCCCCCTTACTCTGAAGTTATATCGTCTCGATCTGTTCTCCAGATCATCGATCTTTGCAAAAGCTGTCTCAAGTTGATCCTGCATGTCTTGTAGTCTTGCAGTATTCTGATTGATCCTAGCCCCAGCTTGATTTGCTTTTTTCTCCATAATGTCTAGCCTGAGCCCAAACTGCTGCATGTCAGCATGTATGGAGGATGCAATTTGAGCTGCGTTTTGTGCCAGGCTTTTGGAGAGCAGCTGAGCAAAGGCCTCCATCATGGAGGGAAAGTCAGTGGGGATGGGTGAGGCTCCTGGTCTTTGCTAACAGACAGCAAAAGGCCTGTATGTGGGTCCATCATGGAAGTGGATGGAAGGCCTGCTTGCAGGCTGAATAGGGGGGATTCAGTGGATGCAGGTGAATGGGCCTGCGGCAGTGGGGAGTCCCCTATACCTGGCGATTGCGGTGGGGCACAATCTTGGTCAGCTATGGAATCCTCTGCTGCTGCAGCCACGCTGTATCTCAGAGGAGCGGCGGCCATCTTGGCATAGCTGAGCGGCCCAGGCGCGGCCGTCATCTAGCTCGATAGGCTTCTTCTGGCGGTCCCCACCAACATCAGTCAGTTGCTGTCCCTCACTATACCTTGCATATTATGCCCCCCTCTCATGAGGGATCTGTCCAGATGGCTGGTCTATGTCTGCTCCACTTTTGCAGAGTGGACACAGACACAGCCTGCTCTCCTCTATGGGCAGTTGGATGTAAACCGATCACCTGTCTGTTTACACCCGACTGCCTTCCGATACACTAAAAGGAAAGGGAACAGATCCCCATCCATCTGTTTATAGCAGATCAGATTGGATGTAGGTGGGTGTAAATGGACACATGTCCGTTTACACCCTCTGCTCCACAGAGGAGAATAGAGGATATGATCAGTCTGCCTGAAAAACTGGCAGGCAAACCCCATTGGACCACTAGCTTAAAAGGGGCCTGTTTCTTTGATTTATTAGAAAGAAACGTATTGCTTACATAACATATTACATATTTACACAAGACTCGCAGCTATTATTTGATCAATGCTAGGGCTACATTTTAGCAGGAATATACTGTATTCCTTTTGTTTCAGTTTATTGCATGTTAATCTAAAGTACTTAAAAGCTTTTGGAGACTGATTAATTATTATACTCTAATGCCCCGTACACACGATTGGACATTGATCGGACATTCCGACAACAAAATCCGAGGATTTTTTTCCGACAGATGTTGGCTCAAACTTGTTTTGCATACACACGGTCGCAAAAAGTTGTCGGAATTTCCGATCGCCAAGAACGCGGTGACGTACACCACATACGACGAGACTAGAAAAGGCCAGTTCAGAACCAAGCGCAGCACCCTTTGGGCTCCTTTTACTTTCAATATGTTTTTATTTTCAATTAGTACATACATATAATGCAATATCATAGCTTAGGAGGGAGTGCCTCCTAGAACATGAAACATAAATGTTACAAATAAAAACAATTTTCAGTAATAATCTCAGCCTTATTGGCACATGGGGAGGCCAACTAATGAACTAGCAAGTCCCAAATACTAGTATATCAATCTCCAGGCTCTGCCTCTAAAACATTAGGGGTCCTTTCCCTACCCCTGGCACCCCTGATGGGATCTGACTGTGCCGGACGGGGAAATTCCCCCTCTACTCCTCTGCCCATATGGGCTGAGCAAACAGAAATGATAAGGTGATTGTGATTCCCCCTGAGCGAGGGAGACTACCATACGGTAGCTTCAAAATGATGTATCACCATTTAGCTATCTGATATGAAAGAATGGAGGAAAGAAAGAGAAAAAGAGTAAGAAGGGGAGGGGTGGGAAAGGGGGACCTCATGATCGATGAGGAGATAGGGGTATTTCTTCTGTGTGCCTCTTGCATAGCTATTAGATAGGTTTGACTAAGGATGGTTTAGGAGTAGGGATGAGCTTCGAGTTTGAGTCGAACTCATGTTCGACTCGAACATTGGCTGTTCGCAAGTTCGCCGAACAGCGAACAATTTGGGGTGTTCGCGGCAAATTCGAATGCCGCGGAACACCCTTTAAAAGTCAATGGGAGAAATCAAAAGTGCTAATTTTAAAGGCTAATATGCAAGTTATTGTCATAAAAAGTGTTTGGGGACCTGGGTCCTGCCCCAGGGGACATGGATCAATGCAAAAAAAAGTTTTAAAAACGGCCGTTTTTTCAGGAGCAGTGATTTTAATAATGCTTAAAGTCAAACAATAAAAGTGTAATATCCCTTTAAATTTCGTACCTGGGGGGTGTCTATAGTATGCCTGTAAAGGGGCGCATGTTTCCTGTGTTTAGAACAGTCTGACAGCAAAATGACATTTTGAAGGAAAAAACTCATTTAAAACTACCCGCGGCTATTGCATTGCCGACAATACACATAGAAGTTCATTGATAAAAACGGCATGGGAATTCCCCAAAGGGGAACCCCCGAACCAAAATTTAAAAAAAAAAATGACGTGGGAGTCCCCCTAAATTCCATACCAGGCCCTTCAGGTCTGGTATGGATATTAAGGGGAACCCCAGCCAAAATAAAAATAAAAAAATGACGTGGGGTTCCCCCTAAATTCCATACCAGACCCTTCAGGTCTGGTATGGATTTTAAGGGGAACCCCGCGCCAAAAAAAAAAAAAAAAAACGGCGTGGGGTCCCCCCAAAAATCCATACCAGACCCTTATCCGAGCACGCAACCTGGCAGGCCGCAGGAAAAGAGGGGGGGACGAGAGTGCGGCCCCCCCCTCCTGAACCGTACCAGGCCACATGCCCTCAACATTGGGAGGGTGCTTTGGGGTAGCCCCCCAAAACACCTTGTCCCCATGTTGATGAGGACAAGGGCCTCATCCCCACAACCCTGGCCGGTGGTTGTGGGGGTCTGCGGGCGGGGGGCTTATCGGAATCTGGAAGCCCCCTTTAACAAGGGGACCCCCAGATCCCGGCCCCCCCCCTGTGTGAAATGGTAAGGGGGTACAAAAGTACCCCTACCATTTCACTAAAAAACTGTCAAAAATGTTAAAAATGACAAGAGACAGTTTTTGACAATTCCTTTATTTAAATACTTCTTCTTTCTTCTATCTTCCTTCATCTTCTGGTTCTTCTGGCTCTTCTGGTTCTTCCTCCGGCGTTCTCGTCCAGCATCTCCTCCGCGGCGTCTTCTATCTTCTTCTCCTCAGGCCGCTCCGCACCCATGCCATGGGGGGAGGCTCCCGCTCTTCTCTTCTTCTTCATCTTCTTCTCTTCTTCTTTTCTTCTCTTCTTCATTTTCTTCTCCGGGCCGCTCCTCACACATGCTAGCATGGCGGGAGGCTCCCGCTGTGTGACGGCGCTCCTCGTCTGACAGTTCTTAAATAACGGGGGGCGGGGCCACCCGGTGACCCCGCCCCCCTCTGACGCACGGTGACTTGACGGGACTTCCCTGTGACGTCACGGGGAATACCACAGGGAAGTCCCGTCATGTCCCGTGCGTCAGAGGGGGGCGGGGTCACCGGGTGGCCCCGCCCCCCGTTATTTAAGAACTGTCAGACGAGGAGCGCCGTCACACAGCGGGAGCCTCCCTTCATGCCAGCATGGATGCGGAGCGGCCCGGAGAAGAAAATGAAGAAGAGAAGAAGAGAAGAAGAGAAGAAGATGAAGAAGAAGAGAAGAGCGGGAGCCTCCCCCCATGCCATGGGTGCGGAGCGGCCCGAGGAGAAGAAGATAGAAGACGCCGCGGAGGAGATGCTGGACGAGAACGCCGGAGGAAGAACCAGAAGAGCCAGAAGAACCAGAAGAACCAGAAGATGAAGGAAGATAGAAGAAAGAAGTATTTAAATAAAGGAATTGGGAGGGAATCCCATAGGGCACAGGAGTGGGATAAAGTGGGTGAGAGGATGGGAGGCCTGAAGTTAGTCGGGCACCAAAGTATATGATCTAATGTGTGGTTGGGGATAGCTTGTCGTTCTATATTTACCCAGTCAGGTTTTTCATATCTGGAATAAATCATGGACAATTGGGCTAGTCTAGCAGCTAAGTAATATTTATGCAAATTTGGGAGACCTAGCCCTCCTTTGCATCTGTGTATGAATAGGGTGTTCTGAGGGATGCGATATCCCTTTTTACCCCAGATATATTTGAGTATTTTACTCTGTAAAGATTGTAAGTGGTCTTTCCTGATTGGTATAGGGAGGGAGCGAAAGAAGTAGAGAAGTCTGGGTAGTAGGGTCATTTTGATGGAGTTGATCCGGCCCAGCCATGATAGCTCGTGTTTTGACCATTGAGTAAGATCTGCCTCCAGTTTTCTGAAGAGTGAGGGATAATTTTGTGCATACAGAGTTTCTGTTTTGGCCGTCAATGTGATACCTAGGTAGCGAATGGATATGTCGCTCCATTTGAATTTGAAGGACTGTTGTAATGAGGATACTGTGTGGAGAGGTAAAGAAACATTAAGGGCTTGGGATTTAGAGAAGTTAACTTCAAGTCCAGAGATTTTGGCAAATTTCTGTAACACTGAGTAGAGAATGGGGAGTGAAGTCAGGAAAAGGAGGAAGTCGTCGGCAAATAGCCCGCATTTGTGCGTCTGGTCCCCACAGGTCACCCCTTTAATGTCAGGATTATGTCGAACAGCGATCGCCAGTGTTTCTATAGCTATTGCGAATATAAGAGGAGATAGCGGGCACCCTTGCTTGGTGCCTCTCATAATGTCTATTGGTTTGGAATAATGTCTCTGTAGGCGTATCTGGGCCTTCGGTTGTGAGTAGAGCGCATGCAGAAGGCTAAGGAATCGATCACCGAAGCCCCATCTCTCCAATAGTGTGAAAATGTAGGGCCAGGAGACCGTATCAAAGGCCTTCTGCAGGTCTAAGGATAAAAGAAATCCTGCTTGGTTTGGTCCCCCTTCCCAGTTAGTTTGTAGGATCGAGGTAATATCTATTGCCTACCGTATTTGGTCAGGGCCCTGTCTTCCGGGTATAAATCCTACCTGATCCTTATGGATATACTGACTGATGAAGGATGATAACCTGTTAGCCATTATTTTGGTGAGTAATTTTAAGTCATTGTTTATGAGGGATATTGGCCTGTAGTTGCTAACGTCCTCGTGATTTTTGTCAGGCTTGGGAATGACTGTGATTAAAGCCGTATTAAGGTGAGTGTCTAGGGGGTCTCCATTAGTCTTGGAGTTAAAAAAGGAGGTCAGGTGAGGTGCTAGAATGCTTGCAAAGGACTTATAATAGGGTATGGATAGACCATCAGGTCCCAGGGCAGACCCCTTTCTAAGATCCTTGATGACCCCCAAAACCTCCTCTTCCGTGATGGGTGATTCCATCCTTTGTTTGTGAACGTCGTTTAGGGAGGGGATGGGAAGACCTTCCAGGAACTTAGGGATTAAGTCAGCGGTGGATGTAGCTGGTTGGCTATACAATTTAGAGTAAAAACCTTGAAAAGCTTCCAGTATCTTGGATGGGTTAGTCGTGGGGGGTTGGCCATTTATCCTGAGCTTAGGCATTGTGTGAATCTTTAAGGGGTCCTGGATGGATCTTTTTTGTGTGAAGCCTTGAGTTTGGTATATTCTCTGTCTAACCGAATTATGTCGGCACTTCGTTCTCGTTTGCATTGTGTGGAGATCTGAATGAACTTACCCCTTATGAAAGCTTTATGTGCTGCCCAGAGCATTTCCGGGGAGGTTTCCTCTGTTTTATTGAGTGCAAAGTACTCTTGCAGTGCTGTTTCAAGTTCTGCAACTCTCATGGGATCGGATAGTAACGACTCATTGAGTCTCCAATGTCCCCTAGATCCACCCAGGGCTCCTGTTTTGAGTGTTATGGTGACTATGGAGTGATCCGAAAGGGCCGATTCCCTGATTTGGGCTTTGTGTATTAATGGGGGTAGGGAGGACGGGGTCAGAATGTGGTCAATGTGGTCAAGCATAAGTGTTGTGAGGGGATGAATAGAGGTTGAAGTCCCGCTTGGTGGGATTAAGTTCCCTTCAAGTGTCAGCCAAACCATGAGCATGAGTTGTCTTTGCGATTCTTAGACTTTCTTTGGTGGGACGTGTTAGTTGCGACTGCGGGGGGTTTAGATTTGTCCAACCCCTGATCGAACGCTGCATTCGAATCTCCGCCGAAGATGACCATCCCTTCCAGTTTCTGAGCGAGGGTGCACAATAGGGAGTCAAAAAATTTGGCTTGTCCTCTATTTGGAGCATAGTAGGAGACCAGGGAATACAGGTGGTCTCCCACCGTGCCCTTGACCAGGAGGAACCTGCCCTCTGGGTCTGCATGCTCAGAGATTTTCACAAATTTATGGTTTTTGGAGATTAAGATCACAACTCCCTTGGTTTTGTTGTTTGCACTCGCTAAGAATAACTGTGGGAAGTGTGGGTGAAGATACTTAGGGCTATACCGGGAGGGGAAATGTGTTTCTTGCAGCATGATAATGTCTAGCTTGAGATGTTTGTAATAGTCAAGAACCTTCCTCCTCTTAATCGGGGAGTTGAGTCCCTGGACATTGTGTGACACTATTTGGAGTTCAGCTACGGGTCGTCAGCCATGGAGCAGATGGAGTGAAATGCAGCTTAAACAGCCCTCACTTACCCTTAGATGTGTTGCCACTTGGACGATAACGTGATGGTCATTGTTCCATCTCGGTGGGTATTGAGCAGGTACTTCCTTGGGGGTGTGAGTGTTATCTGAAACACAAGATGCAGTTAGGTACAATATTGTGGGCGGGAAGGAGGGAGGGAAGAACAGAATAGGATAGCAAAGGTCTCCTAGAAAAGAAAAAAAGGACACGGGGAAGGAGAAACCCCACATGTCCTTCTGAAAGGAATCAGACAATGTCTGGTCCATCCAGGCTCAGACAACCTAGCCCTCAGAGACCAAAGGGTGTCTAAGGGTTAGGTAGGTATGCAAGTGGTCCGTTACGAAGCTGGACGCCTTCAAAAAACGTATTCTTCTAAGGTAAATAAAATCCTCACTAAATAATATCACAATATCTATCAACTTAACTGGCTAAAGGCATTTTCCCCCTTACTCCCAAGTCCCTTCTCTATTCCAGCAGAGAGTCCATTGGGGGAACCAGTCAGGTTACCTCTTACATAATGAGCAAAGTGCCCCATAGGGCAATGTGGGGATAGAATATCCATCAGACCGGAGAGGTGTAGCTGCCTTGTGATCACCGTTCACAGTGACGAGCAAATTTAACGATAAAAATAACGAAGAACAGAAGAAAAGAAAAAAAAATGTAAAAAAAGTTTGAAAACTCAGAAACCGGTGCCTATATAGGATAGGATATAGGATATAGGCACGAGGGACCCCCCACGGTTTGGGGAATCATTACTCTGGTCCCTGCTTCACAACAGGGATGTGTGAGATGAAATCCAAAATATCACTGGCTTCAAGTTGGGTTGTTGTCTTTGGCCTTCTTAGCTTTTCCTGTAGACCACAAGGGAGATTGAGGGCTGGTGGGGGTCAGTCATTTGTTAGAGTTGACACCGGCATTGGTTGTGTCCATTTCGGCTTCCTGGGAGATGATTTTCAGGTGTAAGAGAAGTTTCACTCCTTCTGGGAGGGAGGAGAAAGCCTATTGTTTCCCCTTAACGGAGAACTTAACCGCGAACAGGAAGGCCCACCTGTATTTTATGTCTCTTTGGGTGAGAGCGAGAAGCAGGGGTTTCAATGATCTCCTCCTCTGGATCGTGGAGGGTGAGAGATCCGTAAATATCTGCACTTGATGACCCATGCACATCACTGTGTGAGTGGACCTGGCCTGTCTCATCACTTCCTCTTTCACTGTGTAATGGTGAGGCTTGGCAATGACATCTCTTGGGGTACCATCTTTTCTGGGGGGCCCCAGGGCTCTGTGGGCCCTGTCCAGCTCCAGGCGGTGAGAGGGTATGTTGGGGATCAGTTGTTTAATCAGGTCCTGCACTGCTTCTGGAACATTTTGAATCATTTCTGGTAGGCCACGAATTCTGATATTGTATCGTCTTGACCTATTCTCAAGTTCGTCGATACGAGCCATGGCCAGGTCGAGTTGATCTTGCACGGTGCAGATGTGCTGAGAATTTTGGTTAGTGACAGCTATAGTTTCCTCCATTTTGTGTTCGATTGTGTCGATCCGGGCTCCTAAATTGATAAAGTCAGCCTTGAGATCCCCTGTAATTTTAGCAGCCGTTTGTGCCAGCCCTTTGTCCAGTAGTTCAGAAAATCTGTGGAAGAGGGTGTCCATGTGAAAGGCAGGGTCTCTGGCTGGGGTGTCCTGAGGTGGATAGCCTGTGTGCCCCATGGTAGATCCCATGGGAGACATAGAATAGTCATTTAGAGAGCGGTCTAATAGGGATTCTGTGGAAGCTGGGGAGGGGGTGAGGATAGGTGGATATCCCGTTTGCCTTCCTGGTGTGAGGTGAAGGGGGATGTGGGGTTGCTCTGACCTGTAGTCCGTCTGTCCTGTGGAGCAGAGATCCTGTGTCTGTTGCTGTGCCTGTGTTGCGGTGGCCATTTTGGATGTCCCAGCCGTTCCTGCTCTGTCTAATTGCGGCCACAGGTTCCGTTTTACCGGAGCCCCGATCATATGGGGGTGTAGCTGGGACTGTGTAGGATGCCTCCCTCTGTTTTGGGGTCTGTCTGAGCGCTGAGGAAAGTGCTGCAGGCGCTGCCGTTTCGTGAGGGAGCGGAGCTCTAGGCAATCTCGGCCATTTTGCGAGCCCCACGCATGCGCACCTTTTCTTTTGGGCTCCTTTTGCTAATCTCGTGTTAGTAAAAGTTTGGTGATAGACGATTTGCGCTTTTTCAGACTCGTGGTTTTCAGATCGTTTTCTGCTGTTCAGTTTGTGCTTGTGGGTTTGTATCTGCTCTGCAGTGCGTGCAGTCAGTTCGTATTGTACTATTCAGTTCGAACTTGTCCGCTCGTTACTGTTTTTCAGGTCGCTCTTCACAGGCCTTGCTGTTCTTTAGTGCATTCTGTTACTTCGTTCTGAGCAGCCGACCGTTTTCTAGCCATGTTGTGTATACGTACTCCTCGTAGAGTTCGTGCTTTTCCGGGCTTGGTGTTGGGGTCCTTACCTTAACACAAGCCAAGTCCATGAACAGGGTGGGGAGGAGTTCATGGACCAAGAATTGGTTGCTTCAGCGTGACCAGTTCTGTCATATGCCTTTGCTCCGTGAGATCCGTGAGAATAATCCTGATGATTTCAGGAACTTTCTCCGGATGACGGACCCCGTATTTCACCGTTTGTTGGCTTTGCAGGCAGGATACCTGCATGAGGCAAACCATCACTCCGGAGCAGAGGCTAGTCGCCACCCTGAGGTACTTGGCGACGGGGAGAAGCCTGCAGGACTTGAAGTTCTTGACAGGCATCTCCTCCCAGGCTCTGGGGATCATTATCCCGGAGACCTCTATTGCCATCATACAGGTCCTGCAGAAGGATTATATTAAGGTAAGATTTTTATCCTTTAATATCACATTTTATTGTATGTAATGTTTGCTAATATATTGTATTTCTTTCCTCATTCCCTAATTACCATGATTGTAATATGCTGTGAATGTCCCCTTTGTCCTCATGCATGCTGGATTTTTAGGTAATTATTTTTGTTGTCCTTCATACATATTTGCCTTCACTTACCTCCCCAGCATGCTCTCCTGACCCTATATTCACCTCATGTAGTTACTTAACAGTGTATTTTATCAGCTCCATAGCAGTGCTTTACCCCAAACACCTCCTAAAATGTTTTAAAATGTGATTTGTGCTTTAAATTCAGGCAGAGTGCCAGAGGCTTTTTTTGGGCGGTCCCCAAATCATTTTTAACCCTCCCTCCCCCAACTGCTAAGTCAGCTGATACCAATTCTCTATCTATCCTCAATCATCTATCTGCTGACTTTGCCAAACCCATACACACTATACCCACCTCTTTTGTGGTCAGATTTATGGATGAATTCCCCAAAGCATGTAGTGCAAGGGCCTGCCTGTATACTTTCAAATGGTATTGTTTAAAGTTTTTGTATACTATTTAAGTTGTTGGTCCGGTTGTTGAAAGCAACACCCTTCTTAAAGACACCTCATCCCAATGAAGACTAAATCAAAAAAGGGGGTAATGAGGGGGATTTTTGCTGTGTCAGATGTAGAGATATACAATTGACTTCTTCTGAATAAAATATAATATTTATTAACAAAATATGTTTAAAAAGAGGAAAAACAAACAAAGCATACTGTGACTCGGCAGTATGAGGTTACAAGCATTTGGTGGTCTACAACACATACAGAGGAATATTGAATCACAACAAAAAGAAAATATTGCACACTAGCCCGACATGTTTCGCTACTCAAGCTTCCTCAGGGGATGTGCAAGAAGTTTGTTATGCTGAGACCACTAGATAGATGAGAAAGCAAAATTATAATGACAGTTCACAAGGTATACAAAATATACAGAAAAGTTATACACAATATTAAATAAAATATGAACCCAGTTGCAAGAAATGGACACTTACCCCATACGGTAATAATACCCATGAGCCACCTGGCAAAGCCCCTGACCAGGTCCCAAATAACCAGATCCCAGGGGGTCAATTTGGCAAGGTCATAGAGGGCATGCCCGAGCCCTGCGGTGATTGGCTGAGAGATCTGGGGGCATTCCTGAATGTGGATGAGCCTGGACCCTCCCCCTCGCCATGGGGCCTCATGGTACTTGCAGTCTAAGAGGGTTAAGAGCAGCTCGCGCACATGCGTACAGACGTCTTTGCATCTGCCTTGAGCCGGTGACGTCACACGCTGGCTCGTTGGAGGGCCGATATAAACCAGCCACTCAGGCTGTCAGTTCAGCCTGAGCCGGAGGGAGACACTGCACCTGTGACTATCAAATAGAGAGGTAATATGCCTTAGATCTCGACTCATGATTTTTAATTATCTCTATGCTATCTCTCCACTCTGCACTAATCTGTCATCACTTGTTGACTGCTGGTTCATACTATCAAAGTCTATGACGATCGGTGTATCTATCCCCATTCAGTTATGTGTCATTGCTCTATGCAGCTGAGTTACAATACATCACTTTGCCTATATTAAGACATTTGATTATGGAGAGCTTGTCTCCTATAATCTATGCTACTTATTATTTATTTATTTATTTTTACTTTTTTGCTGACGCCCAGTTACAATTCTAGGTCAGTCAGCTAAACTCTTTGGTATCTCCATCTTTTTTATAGGCATATTTAACCACTCATCCATAGCCATCATACAATCCCATCCTTTCACCTTTTCACCCTAAATAGTATTAATATCGCAATTATATACTAATAAATCCTTATCATTTCTAGTTTGCCCCAGCAGCAAACCCTATACATGGTCTGACCAAAATCTTTTTAACATCACTGTGGTGTATGGACCATTAGACAACTAAACAAATATAAAATTCAGTGTGAGTATTTATATATACATTTAAATTCTTTCAGTTATTAAATCTTTTTTCCCCATCCTTCCCCCCCTCCAATCCCATTTCCCACTAACCCCTCCCTTCCCCCTAGCCCTCCCCTCTTTTCCCAAAACTATCCCCCCCTCCCCCCCTCCCCTTTCATTTTCTTTACACTAAACTACTTATTTCATATATTCAATTCAGAAATCTAATCCTTGGTAATTTCATTATTATTTCTCAGTGTCCCCTTATCAGCCCTCTATGACCTTGCCAAATTGACCCCCTGGGATCTGGTTATTTGGGACCTGGTCAGGGGCTTTGCCAGGTGGCTCATGGGTATTATTACCGTATGGGGTAAGTGTCCATTTCTTGCAACTGGGTTCATATTCTATTCAATATTGTGTATAACTTTTCTGTATATTTTGTATACCTTGTGAACTGTCATTATAATTTTGCTTTCTCATCTATCTAGTGGTCTCAGCATAACAAACTTCTTGCACATCCCTTGAGGAAGCTTGAGTAGTGAAACATGTCGGGCTAGTGTGCAATATTGTCTTTTTGTTGTGATTCAATATTCCTCTGTATGTGTTGTAGACCACCAAATGCTTGTAACCTCATACTGCCGAGTCACAGTATGCTTTGTTTGTTTTTCCTCTTTTTAAACATATTTTGTTAATAAATATTATATTTTATTCAGAAGAAGTCAATTGTATATCTCTACATCTGACACCACAAAAATCCCCCTCATTTCCCCCCTTTTTTGATTTTGTATACTATTATTAACTTGATAGGTAATAGCAGAATGTCCAAATGTGCTCAAATGTGTACAATGTGTATTAATATCTTTGTATTATGACACTTCTTACCTGTCCAGTGGGCTGCCAATAGTGTAACTAAGGAGGGGCTGTTCAAAGTAATACCCATTATTTAGGCATTCATCTCTCAATGAAGTGGAGAGGGTTACCTGTCCAAGAGTTCCCCCCATAATGTTAGAAATGGCCCATGAGAGGGGGGGGGGATCTGATAGGTGTACCTTATACTTTGTTCTTTAAAAACTCCCTCAAATAAATGTTATACTGATGTTGGCCAAGAATGTTTGTGTCTAATCTACTTTCCCTGTTTATGTGCAAAATGACTAAATATATTTTTTGTTTGAATCCAGTTTCCTTTCACGCCACAGGAATGGCAGACTGTGGCCTCCCACTTTGCCCAGCGGTGGGACTTTCCTAACTGCGGAGGGGCAATTGATGGAAAAAACGTCCACATCATCCCACCACCCAACTTGGGGTCATACTATTATAATTATAAGGGGTTCAATAGTATTGTGATGTTGGCAGTGGTGTCGGCTACTTATGAGTTCCTGTATGTGGACATGGGGAAGAATGGTCGGATGACCGATGGTTGAGTCATCGCCCAGACAGAGTTCTACAGGCATCTCCAGAATGGCAGCTTGGACTTGCCACCTCCAGAAGACAATGTGGAAGGACTCCCATTCGTCTTTGTTGCGGATGAAGCCTTTGCGCTGGGGGACCATCTTATGCGGCCATTCCCAATAAGGACCCTCACCCTGGACCAGAGGGTTTTTAATTACCGGCTGGCCAGAGCCAGAAGAGTGGTGGAGAACACATTTGGAATCATGGCCAGCCGGTTCTGCCTATTTCTTACACCCATACATATGGCGGAGTATAAACTGAATCATATAATCCTGGCGTGCTGTGTTCTACACAACTTTTTACGGCAACATTCTGCCAACTATGCTGGCTCAGTTGGGCCTGAGACTGGAATTCAAAATGAAACAACCCTGACGGCGCTTGAAAGTGGCTGTCCTGGCTTGCCCCCCCGAGTGCCGTGATGTCCGGCTAAGATACCTTGAATACTTTGCGGGTAGGGGGGCTATCAATATGCCAGACAATGTCTGAAACCTTTTTCTAATAAAAAAAAACAAATAACTACTCAAATCTTTGGTGACATTTACTGCTTGTGTTTCGTTTAGCTGACCCTGACAGAAATGTGATGAGTCCTGAAAATGGCGTGATTGTGTAACCTTACAAAGCACCGTTGGGTGTTATTTACTAAAGGCAAAGACACTTTGCACTACAAGTGCAGTTGAAACTGCACTTGTAGTGCAAAGTTGATTTTCCCTTAGGAAATAACACCCATTGTCACAGAAAACACCAATTAGAGCACAACAAAAGTGTTGGAGCATTGAGACAATAATCCACACATTCTTGATTAACAATCTTTTTAATTCCAGCACAATCACATGTGCATTTAGAAGAGGTTTTTAAAAAAAACAACATGTTTGTTGTATAACAATTTTTGGTGTCACAATCAGAAAAAGTAGAAATGTCCATTTAAGATAAAACAGGCATGTTTAAAAAGAACAAGAAAGACACAAATCTTGAACTTAGAAAGTTCACTTTTGGTAGAACTTGAAGGCAATATCAGACATGAGTATTTTCAAACTGTGTTTGATATTGCATTCAGATGGGGTGAAGTCACCCCAGGAAAAGCCAAATTTTGAAGATGCATACAAACTTACGAATGTCAACATGTGCTACCTGCCATCACGGGAGATCAAGGGACGTGTTTTGGGGGTGCAACCCCTTCCTCACAGCTACTTTATTATTGAGGAAGGGGTTGCACCCCCAAAACGCCTACATTGATCTCCCATGATGGCAGATAGCACATGTTGACACACTGTGTGCATCTTCAAAATTTGGCTTTTCTCAAATTTGTCAAAAAATGTCAAACAATTTTAGCACACAAAAAACCAAAGGAATTTGGAGGGGTTTTAAACTCTCCCTAAAACATCAATGATGTTCTTCATTTTTTGAAGAACATCATTGATGTTTTTCTTGATGTTTTCCAAGTCCCTATTACACCCCATGATCTCCCCGATCAGGATCTGTGCACTTTCCGAGGTGAAAGGATCTGGATCCACAACATCACGATCACCTAAAAAGATAGAAACCAAAAAACACACCATGTATTATAAATATGCCGGCATCCATCTCTTACCTGAGCCTGTGGTCGCAGACACTCACCTGTTGTGGTGCCAATTTCCACCACGTCCTCCTCCTCCTGCTCTGCTTGACCTTGGGTGGATTTCCCCTTCTTCCAGAGGTGGGGGGTCTCTGGTTTCCTCGGATGAGGGGTGTCCTCCGAGTCTTTTCTCCCCTATGTAAAAAAAATAGGTATACTTAGCACACAGATATTTGATGGCAGAACTATAAATATGAAACATTGCTTGGAAGTGGGGTACAATTGTCTGTTTTGGCAGAGTTCAAAGATGTTGCATTTTTCTTGTCCTTTGTCAGGCTTCAACACTTACCTGTTTTGTACAAGCTTCACAGATGGAGACAACCCTATAGTACACTGGAGCCCCTGTGTGGGACCCCTAATAAAAAAGGGTGTTCTTGTGTCCCACACTAGTGCTCCAGCGTCCAGATGTGTAAAACAGCTGCTGAGTGTCCTCTCCTTACACAGAATCTAGTTAGCATTTCATTCTAGTAACAAACCCATCTACACAACCAAATTAGTTTCAGAAAAGTAGGCCCTAAAAAAATGTGGGCAAATGCATATGGCCAAAACAATGGTGTTTTATAGGCCAAACGAACAATGTTTTATACGAACGAATAATGTGCCCATGAATATGAAATTTGCCTTTTGAAACTGGATAACTGTTAAGAAAAGCACATGGAGCAGCACGAATGTAATAAACATAAAGAATAGGAACACAGGACAACTACTTACTTTTTTGCAGCACTCTCCGGATCTTTCGGTACTGCTCATGCTCTCTTAATTTCAGGTCCGACCACCGCTTCCTGAGCTGATCTTTCGATCATCGTTCCCCGAAATTCTGGTGCAGACTCTTGACCACTTTCGCCATGATCTTGGCCTTTCTGACATTGGGGTTGGGGTAAAGTCCATACTTCTCGTCATAGTCAGCCCTCTTCAGGATGTCCACCATCTCCAACATCTCCCCAAAGGACATATTTGATGCCTTAAATCGTCTCCTTCTGGATCGTGACATTTCAGGCTCCAGGCTTTCCTCCTCCTCCTCATTGCTGTAATTAGCACGCACCTGCTGTGTCTCCGCCATGTGCTCTTCCCCCACTGTACCGAACGAGAAGGAGCGGGGAATAGACTAGAAAGAACGTCAGGGGCGCGCGGAGTTACACGCATGCGCAGTGTCTATAAAGCATAGCACGCGTGCGTAGTACGTACGTTCTGTGAGCAGAGGAAGGAGTATCGGAGGCACCGATCGTGATAACGAAGGTAAGAGCAAAACTTGGGCCTATACTGCTTCTAGATTGAGGCCTATATTGTAACAAGCTTAGGAGAGTTTTGCCTGACATTAGGGTTTGTCTTGTGTTGTGTTTTGCAGATAAAATGGATGGCTTCAATGACCACAACTTCCTCCCCCTGTTCATAGACAAGTACAGGGAGCTACCCTGTCTGTGGCAGGTGAAATATCCACATTACAATAATAAACAAAAGAGGCAGGCAGCGCTGGAGAAACTGCTGGAGTTGGTGAAGCCGGTGGTCCCCACGGCAAACATCCCCTATTTAAAAGCCAAAATTGGTGGCCTGAGGAGCACTTACCTTAGGGAGTGCAAGAAGGTCACGGATTCCCAGAGATCAGGAGCTGCAGCAGATGACGTTTATGTCCCCAGACTGTGGTACTATGAGAGACTGTGATTTCTGTCAGACAAGACTGGAGTCAGGGAATCCCTCTCAACCCTTCCTTCCACTCTTCCTTCCACCCCGGCTGAGGCTTCCAATTTCCAACCTGGGACTTCCAGCCAGGAAGAAGTGGAAGAGCCCAGATGAAGTCAGGTATAGCATTCTTATACAGATATCTGGTCAATAAATAAATGATGTTTACTAGATGTTATTATTGATCACTAATTGCTGATTTAATACAGTTTTTTTACATATCAATAGACAGTAGTGGGCAAAAATAATTGGGACAAGAATTAAAAATGCTGGGCTCAGAATGATAGTCTATTATATTTGTTAACATTCAATTTGCAACAGTTATGAGATGAAAATTGTGTGTGATTGATGAATAAAAAACTAAAACTATGTCCCTTTTTCATACACAGGAAGACCTCAGCCAGGACGAGGCTCTGGAATGTGGCACACAGGAGGAGGCTGTGGAATGTGGCAGCCAGGAGGAGGCGGGGGTTAGTGGCAGCAGGAGGAGGCGGGGCTAAGTGGCAGCCAGGAGAAGCCTGGGCCCAGTAGGAGCTTGACAGAATTGCAGGTTCCTCCCCTCCGCCTTCCAAACAAAAGACCCAGGAAGGGGAGTCACGTGCAGGATTCAGCGCTCAGGCTCATTCAGGAGGCTTCTGCATCCCTCAGAGCCTTACCCACTCCTGAAGAGGCCTTTGCCTGCATGGCTGCCACCAAACTAAAGGGCATGCAGGAGGGTCAACGCGTCATGTGTGAGAAACTTCTTTATAAAGTCCTAACTAAGGGGGTGAGTGGAGAAATCACACCCAATACCGACGTGATTGAGTTGGACCATCCTCCTCCTGCCACAACTACACCACCATAGCCACAGCGTGGAAGGAAGCGTGGAAGGAAGACCAGAGAGTGATGGCCCTGGGTTCAGTCTGGTCTGACAAAAGATGCAGTCTCTTGTAGTACCACAGCCTGGGGACAGATATGTCATCTGCTGCTTTCATGATCACTGGGACTTCTGGACCAGACTGCACTCCCTTATATATGGACTCCTCAGGCCACCAATTTTGCAGTAAAATAATTGATGTCTGCCCTGGGGGCCAAAGGCTTCACCAATTTCTGCTGTTTCTCCAGCGTTGCCTCCCTCTTTGTTTGGTTCTGAGCTCTTAATAAAGGAATTTTTGGTTCAATTATACTTGCCTATGTGTGTTTACTTCAAAAAGGACAGTTTGTTTGTGAGGATTCAGGTACATTTCAAAAATATAATGTGAAATTAACGAGGGGCACCAACACCAAGCAACCTCCTTGAGATTAAATAATACAAGATATCAATGGTGTTGTGGTAACTTGACACACAAAACACACACAAAAATATTATGTAGTAAAACCCAAAAAAACAAAAAAAATACAGCAGCCTTGAAAAAAATACAAACCCAAAACAAAACAAAAAATCAGCCTTGAAAAAAATACAAAACAAAACTAAAAAAAAATCAGCCTTGAAAAAAATACAAAACAAAAATAAAACAACAAAAAAGAAATTTGGTCAGATGTGACAAATCAAAATATATTGAGGTAATCACGATAAATAATAAAGAAAGAAGTTTGTGAGAAGTCTGTGTGAATATGAGCAGCAAAACTACTTCATTCTTCTCACATTATAAAGAAGAAGAGAGTGCACTGTATTAAACAATTTAAAACATTGCAGCGTGACGAAAGTGCTGTATCCATTCCGAACGCTAATTTTACCAGACCGAGCTGTTCCATCTCGGAATTTCTTCTGAGCATGCGTGGCACTTTGTACGTCAGAATTGTCCACACACAGTCGGAATTGACGTGATCGGATTTTGTTGTCGGAAAATTTTATAGCCTGCTCTCAAACTTTGTGTGTCGGAAAATCTGATGGAAAATGTCCGATGGAGCCCACACACGGTCGGAATTTCCAACAACACGCTCCGATCACACATTTTCCGTCGGACCGACCGTGTGTACGGGGCATAAGATGATTCAAGAACAGTAGAAAAGAAAACCTAAAGCTTATCATGGTAATATATTGTTAGAGAGTTTAAAATTATTAGATGATAATTTGCCCTCAGCACGCTATCTTCAGTTTATAAATAAAAGAAATAAGGGCAGTGTCTGGTGTTGTGTTTTATGAAATGCTGTATACTATCCTAGGTACAAGTAATATTATTGTTTTAATAATGCACATTCCACAAATACAGCTGTCATAATGGGCCTTCAAAGTGCTCCTATTTCTGACATTGCGTCCATATCGTCACCATGTTCATGGAGATGTCACAATTGTAGTTGGAACTCAATGTAAAATAATTTAGTTCATTTTAGATAAACTGTGTATAAGTAAGTTCTGTCTCTCACCTCCTGTCCCGGGTACAACTAGCTAAAAGGAAACCTTCCAACCAAGAATAAATTGAGCATTACAAACTTGACAGAGGAAGAAAAAGTAAAAATATGTTTTGATTGCAGGTCTACCTAGTAGTAATTGGTAACATTCAACTGGACTTGTTCTGTAATGCTTAAAACAATTCACCTCTCATCCAAAAAGCTTCCTCTAAACAGTGTCAGGAACATATCCCATCATTTGCAGGCGGGCAGGTAACTCATTTACTCAATCCTTTTACTATGGAAATGTGTCATGTTAGATGTTGATTGTTCAAAAACAAATTTGCCTTAACACATTCCATGGGAAATTAATTAAGGCAACAACGTTAATGGTATGGCTTCAAATGATGGGGTATGTTCCTGGCACTCATTAGAAATAAGGGAGCTGCTTAAATAGGGGCAGAACCTCTTCAACATTACAGAACAAGTCAAGTTAAAGTGGCTGTAACCTGAGTTATGAAATTTGAACAAAGCACTGTATATCTGTAATGATTACTTGTCTATCTCCAAGCTCTAAGTGTAATTTCTCTCTGGTGCTTTGTTCCATTGTTGTTGTCCATTGTTTTGCCACTGTTATCAGCATGTGTCACTTCTGAGAAGTTTTCCCAACACTTGAGATACATTTGTGATGGGGAGGAGAGCTCAGCATACAGCTTGTCTATTCAGGACACAGCTCTGTATGCTTCCTTCGTATCTGTGTGAAGGGGTGTGTGTCCCTTTCCTCCAAGCAGCCCTTACTCATTGTGCAAGAGCTCCAACTGCAGCACTCCACTCCCTCCTCTGTGCTCCTGACAGATGAAGAAGAATTTTATCACAATTCTGCACTTTTGAAAGGATGTAGAGAGGAGAAGACAGCACATATACAAATAAAACTTATGTAGGAGAATTTGTTTCGTCTCTGTGTATCATCTGAGGCTATTCACTTCACTGGGTATATGAGAGGTTTTACAACCACTTTAAATATGACCAACTACTAACAGGTACACCATGGCTTGGTAAATTATAACCTTTACAGACACATTGTTGTTGTTTACACATCCATTTTAAAGAGAACCAGTCAAGAGTAGACATTTCAAAGAATCTTTATGCATACTGTATATCCCTCTCAGGCAGAAAATGTTAGCTCAGTTTCAGTCTGTAAGGTCTACATGAAGGGCGATGCACTGAGCAGGCTGATGAAAGAAGGTAAAACAGGTAGTTAACACAGCCCCTGTTTTTTTTTTTTCTGGTAATCTTAATAGGACCTTTGTTTTATACGTTTTTGAGTTTCTGTTATTAGCGCTTTGCTCAGGCAGACGTACGAGGCCCATAAATTACTGGATCTGTTTAAGCTCTGTAAGTAGTTTTGAAGGGCACAGTCTCCACAGTAAGTGGACAAGGCCACAAAACAACCAAATTAACCCTGTATAACAATTTATGTTAAAAAAAGAGGGCTTTGTTTGTACACATTTGCTAGTCTTGTAGTTCATGTACAGGCCAGATTTCCTTTTGAGGCATTATTGAAAAAAAAAAAAAAACATTTGCAGCCTGTGAGGCTGCATTTACATCACAAACAAACAAGCGATTTCCCAGCACACTTACCAACAAGGCCACAAAACAACCATTAACCCTGTATAACAATTTATGTTAACCACTTAAGGACTAGATTTTAGATGTTTACATGTTTAAAACAGTTTTTTTTGCTACAAAATTACTTAGAACCCTCAAAAATTATATATATATATATTTTTTTTTTTTCTAGCACCCTAGAGAATAAAATGTCGTTCAATGCAATACTTTTTTTCGCACCATATTTGCGCAGTGGTCTTATAAGTGCACTTTTTTTGGACAAAAAAATAAGACAACAGTAAAGTTAGCCCATTTTTTTATATTGTGAAATATAATGTTATGCCAAGTAAACTGATACCCAACATGTCACGCTTCAAAATTGCGCCTGCTAAAAAATTCTACAGGTTGCATGCTTTGCATTACAGAGGAGGTCTAGGGCTAGAATTATTGCTCTTGCTCTACCGGTCGCGGTGATACCTCACATGTGTGGTTTGACCACCGTTTTCATATGCGGGCGCTACTCACGTATGCGTTCGCTTCTGCGCGCGAGCTCGTCGGGACAAGGCGCTTTTAAAAAATTTTTTTTTCTTATTTATTTTACTTTATTTAATTTATTTTTTCACTGTTTTTTTTTTTTATTTGGATCACTTTTATTCCTATTACAAGGAATGTAAACATCCCTTGTAATAGAAAAAAGCATGACAGGTCCTCTTAAATATGAGATCTGGGGTCAAAAAGTCCTCAGATCTCATATTTGGACTTAAATGCAAAAAAAAAAAAATGATAACAAAAAATATGCCTTTAAGACAAATGAGCGAAGCTGACGTTATGACGTCACTTCCGCCCTCCTATGGTATGGAGATGGGTGGGGGCCATCTTAGCCTCACTCGTCTCCATACCGAGGAAGTGACAGGTCCCGATCGCCTCCGCCGCTACCAACAGCTCTGGTAAGCGGCGGAGGGCGTGGGAGAGTGGCGGGAGGGGGGTGGCACCTCTCCCGCCGCTGATAATGGTGATCTCTCAGCTAACCCGCCACAGAGACCACCATTATCGGAAACATGACCGGCTCCTGTAAAGGTGGATACCTCAGTTGTGGCAGCAGCTGCTGCCGTTACCGAGATATCCACCTTCAAAGTGCTGACGTATATGTACAGGAGCCAGTCGGTAAGTGGTTAAAAACAGAGGGCTTTGTTTGTACACATTTTCAAATATGCATAAGTTGCAGTGTCCACGACAAGGCTCTTATGAATGCTGCAGTCCTAACGCTATAATTTTCAAAGTCTCCTAAATAGGAGCACAGATAGCAGTGGAAAGATTAGGGGCAGGTGTGCCTGGAGGGAGCACACCCTTCCTTAAAGGTACAGGGACACATATGACGCTAAGCAAAAGCACAATGGCAGTGAAGGCTTCCAGCACATCCCCACATCCAATTCAACTAACTGTGCAAAAAAATGGTACCCACCCCAACCTATAACTAGCCTTTGCAGAAAGGATCACATGTAAGAGCAACGCATATCACAAACAATCAAAAGATTTCCCAGCACACTTACCAGCCAGCCTGCAAAACAACCAAACAACAAAATTGATATTTGAAGCCTGTGAGGCGGAATTTACCCCTTCCCATTCAACAAATGCACAAAAATATTCTAAGGCAATGCATTAAAATGCCTGACAAACAAACGGGCCAAAGTCTGCCCCTAAAAAAGGTACAATAGCTACTTTGGTGCATTTGCTGCATGTAAGGCAGCCCATTCAACTGTCATGCAAAAAAAACATGAAAAAATGCTTAAAAAAACATGTTAATGCTGGTCGCATAGGTGGGAATGGGGCCTTAATCTCATGCATCAGGTAAAGCTATTGTTTTGCATGTTAAGTTGCAAGGGGGGATTTCCCGCACATTGGAAAACTATCCTCTCAACTTCTGTTGAATCTATAGAAAAAAGAACTTACTGGGGTTATTAACACTCCCATACTTTATCAAAGATTAAAAAAGTATTAGCTTTAGATTAATGTTAACGCAGTAATAAACCCTGAGCGTTTTTAGTTTAACACATGAGTGCAACGAAATAAACATTGTCCAATAAACTATTTGTTAAAAATCTTACGCAAGCATTTGCAATTTACACACCTATCAATGTTGTTGGTTCCTGCTCTCTCAATGCTGCTTCCCTAAAATTCCAGTGTTTACAGGAAAAAGTTAAAGTGTTACTAAACCCAGGACCCTGCATTCAGTCTGGTCTCTCACAGTACACAGAATGTGGAAATGCAATTATTTTAGTAAATATAAACTGTTAGATACCTTTTCCTTTCAGCAGTATACAGTAGTCTTATGACTTCTATGAGTGTCTGGTTAAAGCTTGTAGGAGGAGTTTTCATTCCACTCTGACTATCCTATGAGGATACAGGACCCCTGACCCTCTGTCTGGAGAGTGCTGATTGGCCCTGTGCTGATCACATGCACCCTCCCCCAAAAAAATAACTCTCTGGCAATACACACCAAACTGAGCATGTGCAGAGTGCCCCAAAGCTTCGTTATATCAGGAGATGGATTGGGGACAGTGGAAGAAGGAGAGGATCTGAGAAGACAGGATCAAACTGACTTTTTATAAAATGTGGAGGATTAACCCCTTAGGTTCCACAGTGAGTATAATAAGCATACCTTACTGCATATACAGACTGATTTTACTGTTATGGGTTTAGTAACACTTTAACAGCGAACAGTGCCGTCTCCAGTCAGTCTGTTAGCTTGGAGAAGGGAGGAGTAGGGGAATGCCTTGCCATCCTAGATTATGGGGCTGTGTGTTTCTATTGATACATACAGTGTAGGGAGTTCCTGCATGCAAGGGTGGTTCCATAAGATGCTGCAAGAGAAAGAGCCACCCTAAAACAGAAAACCTGGGGCAGCAGTCATGACACCAGCTTAAATTGGAACATAGTCAAGGAATAAGCCTTTCACTGCCAGGCCCTACTCTCCACTTAAACCCAGGTGGCCACACCATTTTTGCAATTTTTTTTCATTTTTTTTCCATCTACAGCTTTCAGAGTTTGTTAACTGCTTGCCGACCAGCCGCCGCAATTTTACTGTGGCAGAATGGCACAGCTGGGGCAAAACGACGTTACCTTATGTCGCTTTGCCTTTTGGCCACTAGGAGCGAGCGCGCGCCACCAGAGGCAGGTGTGCCCACAGCGTGTGCCCCGAGCTGTGCGAGTGTCCAACGGACACGATGACCGCCGGGCACCTGCGATCACTCGTACCAGCACGAGCACCGGGATCTGTGTATGAGCACCGTTCTCTCTCTCCTCCTAGACAGTCCCATCCCCCTACAGTTAAAACACACCTAGGGAACACAGTTAACTCCTTGATCGCCCCCTAGTGTCAACCCCTTCCCTGCCAGTGACATTTATACAGTAATCAGTGCATTTTTATAGCACTGATCGATGTATAATTGTCAATGGTCCCAAAAGTTTGTCAAAGGTGTCCAATATCGCAGTCCCGATAAAAATCGCAGATCGCCGCCATTACTAGTAAAAAAAAAATAATAAAAATGCCATAAATCTATCCCCTATTTTGTAGACGCTATATCTTTTGCACAAACCAATCAATATACGCTTATATTTATTACCAAAAATATATAGAAGAATACATATTGGCCTAAACTGAGGAAAAAATTAGCTTTTTTGAAAAAAAAATTGGATATATTTATTATAGCAAAAAGTACAAAATATTGTGTTTTTTCAAAATTGTTGCACTTTTTTTGTTTATAGCGCAAAAAATAAAAACCACAGAGATGATCAAATACCACCAAAAGAAAGCTCTATTTGTGGGAAAAAAAGGACGTCAAATTTGTTTGGGTACAGCGTCACACGACCGCACAATTGTCATTTAAAATGATGCACTGCCGTATTGCAAAAAACGGCCTGGTCATTGAGCAGCAAAATCTTCCGGGGCTGAAGTGGTTAAAGACCACCCAAACCATACATTTCCTGAAAGCATAGGAGCAGTAGAAAAAAAGAAAGTGCTACTGATTACTAATTGTTAGGCCCTGTGATATTTGCGCAAATGTTTATCAAAATTATTTTCTTGCTAAAAATTCCTCAAAATAATTAACAATGTTAACATTCACCTCCCCATAGAGAACAAAGGGTGGTCCGCCTGAAAAAACGGGCAGGCAGACCTGATCGATCCACTGGTGTGAAAGTGGCGTAACAGTGAAAATAGAGGGTGCGCAAAACTGTAAATAAGCAATTTGATTTAAAAATCTGGAGGTTATCATTTTTTACTAACAGCATTCAGAGTTTCTAAAAGACCCCCCAACGCATGGATTTTCTGAAAGCACATGGCCTTAAGAATAAAAAAAATGTGCTAGGGGCGTGGTCTGGAGCCGGAGCTGAATGGCCGCCTGATTCCCGAGCTCCTGTTCACGGAGGATTTTGCTTTTAGCACAGCTGAGCCATCTGTTAAACATGGGGAAAACCTCCAGGGAACCCTCACCAGCTAGGTCCTGCTCCCCCAGAGGATCCGGATCACAAATCGTCCACAATATCCCAGACATCTTCCGGACCCAGGTATGCGAGGCCCCGGCTTCTAATCGGGCCTACTCGAGCGCCGCACGATCCTCTAGCCTCAGCCCCTCAGGGAGAAGCCACACAACCCCAACCCTCAGCAGCTGAAGCCTGTGCCCCACAGTGCCTGTGCATGCAGGACCTACGTTTGGTGGCAGAAGACATCAAAGCCACACTCTCATCAGCCATCACGGATCTCAGGAGAGGTGTCCAGGCAATGGCAGTGTGCCTAGATAAACTAGAGGAAACAGCAACCCTCCATGATACCGCCATCCAGCAACTACAGACCTCCTCTCATTCCCAATCTACACAGCTCAGGGATATCCAGAGACATATGGAAGATCTGGACAACCGTGGCCATCACCACAACATCTGGGTAAGAGGAATCCCTGAATCCATTGAAAACTCACAAATTACAAAAGCCACTATCGCCATATTTAACGATCTCTTAGGCAGACCTCCTGAAACATCCATTGAATTTGAACGCTTGCATAGAGCCTTGAGACCCAGAGGCAGAGAGACTGACCCTCCCAGAGATGTTGTATGTTGTCTCGTTAACTTTAAACTAAAGGAGGAAATTCTCCATAGGGCTAGAGACCGTTGCTCCCTACTTTATCAAGGAGCCGACATAAAGTTGTTCCAGGACCTTTCGCCTATTACCCTTCAAAATAGAAGAGACTTGCGCCCTCTCCTTGACCTCCTGCGCACCAAAGGAATGCAGTACCGATGGAAATTTCCCCTCTGCCTCACTGCTTCATTTAAAGGCCGCACTGCAAACCTACGCCTACCAGAAGATCTCCCCGCTTTCTGTGAAACACTGAATCTTCCACGCATTGACGTCCCAGAATGGTACACTACCCTTCGTCTGCCACACATGAGAAGATCAGCTTCCACTGACACTATCCCAGTCCGCGATGACTTCCACATAAGACACCGCAGACAAACCCTGCCGAGGGAAACCAACATGTCAGACCCCCGTAATGCTGTGCTCAACAGCCCAATGGCCTCCCCGGCCCACAGAAGAGCCCGCCATGACAGATCCAACTGAACAACTTCAACCCTACCTTTCTGAGCATCTCACCATTGAATATGCCTCATCAAGACAGGAACCTTTCTACGGCACCCATTTCTGACACCCAAGATGACAAGCGTTTGCCGAAAGCTGCTACTTCAAAGGTAACTTTTCTTTTCTTTTCCCAGTGACGACCATCCCTAGATACTCCTGACCGTGCACCGCAGAAGCTGGATCCATAACAAGTGGATACATCCCCAACTGAACTGTAAGTCTGATGTCTCCCTTGGGAGACCACTATGCTCTGATTGTCCCTTCCAGAAGAACTGGCGGTCTCTAAGGTAAAAGATGTTTTCTTAAGGGTAATCATGTACCCTCTATTAATTTGCCTAAAACCGAACCGAGAGACTCAATGACTCTTTTAGATATATATATACACATCTCTATTGATGAGGCTCTCACTCTAAATACCTTCCAGCACCTCTCCCTATGCCCTCCCCTCACCTTTTTATACCCCTCCCCATACTCCTTCCCCTCCTCAACCCCCTGACCCTTCTCCTCCTTACCCCACCTTTCCTCCAACCTGATCTACCCCAGAAGGTATTCCATACGTGAACGTCCTTAACTTCTCTGCGTACAATAGTACCCCGAACCGAAGTTCAATACTTACTACTGAGTATTTTCAGATGCTTCACACGGGGTGACTTACAGGGGATGATGTTGCACAGAGGCCAACTCCCTTCCCATGAAAGGATGCGGACCTAATTTGCATACCTACCCACCACCTCTCCCACAATCAGGAGAATCTGCCACTATAAACGCTCTTTAAGCATCCAAGAGCTTTAAATATTCCACATAACTTCCATAATGTGGCATCTGTGCGGCCTCACCCCTCCTCCTGGCACCTCACTTAGGAAAGTTGTTACAAGAGTGTTTAAAAGTTAAAATATGTTAGAAAGCTCCTTCTCACTTGTCCTGTGGTATCCTCAAATCTTAGGTATTCGATCGAAAAACTCCCAAATCAAATCGCACTTACTACGTATACCTAACCAACTCCATCACAAAAAGGCACTGGGCTTTCTCACCTTATAACTGGGAAAAAAATGCAGCGCTAAGAAGTATTAGGAAGTTAGGGTGTAGTGAAACAATTAAGTAGGAGATGCTGTACTGAACAGTAAAGCATATGTGCAAAAACCATAAGTGAAATGAAATGAACAAACACAGTATAAAGTGTCCACATATGGTAAATGGATGATTCCAAACTCAAATTAATAAGAGGAACTGGTATGGACCAAAAAATGATGTGAAACTAGAAAATAAAGTCAATGGTGCACGGTGTGGAACTTCCGTAGCTGTAAACCAACATCTCGATATGGGGCATCAGAATGAAAACATCAGGAAGTAAGATAAGATGGGTACTCTTACCAGTTCCGGATATCGTTTTCCAGCCTAGGTTTGGCTCCATGCACCATTGACTTCATGTCATATGACAGTGAAGTCCACGTCATCTGGTAAGAGTACCCATCTTATCTTACTTCCTGATGTTTTCATTCTGATGCCCCATATCGAGATGTTGGTTTACAGCTACGGAAGTTCTGTACCCCGTTGTTGACTCACAGTCACAGATCCACACCGTGCACCATTGACTTTATTTTCTAGTTTCACATCATTTTTTGGTCCATACCAGTTCCTGTTATTAATTTGAGTTTGGAATCATCCATTTACCATATGTGGACACTTTATACTGTGTTTGTTCATTTCATTTCACTTATGGTTTTTGCACATATGCTTTACTGTTCAGTACAGCATCTCTTACTTAATTGTTCCACTACACCCTAACTTCCTAATACTTCTTAGAACTGCATTTTTTTCCCAGTTACCAGTTATTGTTTGTCACAATGTATGCAGCTGCTGGCTCACATATATTTTATTTTTGCTATTAGAGCACAGTGTTTTCATATTCTCTTTCTCACCTTATAACCTCTGAGATGCTAAACGCACATTAAGGATTGTGACGTTCCCTTTCCAACCCAACCTTGATTGGAATCTGCCAAAATACCGACCATAAACTGGTTGCGGCCCGAACGCACACACACGTGAGATAGGGTGCTTTCTGATACAGACTCAACTAAAGTCATGTGATGAACATTCACGTAGAATATTATAAACAATGTTGATATGTTTCATTCTTGGAGTTCTCTCCCATCTCCATTCAATTGGAGGCACAACGTAATTTACTCTCAGGCAAAGAGGATTCCGTATTACTGTTCTGGTTTCTGTACCAATTTATTCTCTTTTACAATATAGAACTGTTAAGTTTTGTTCAATGTTGATTTAATACATTTGCTATATGACCCGAATGAAATGCCTCATATTTGGCTCCCATGAGTTTAGACCCACAGCTACTATGCCTAGTACCAATAAATATTGTCTCCCTCACACAATCAACAGCACTATCCTCAGTGGACGGGGATACTGAGTCTCGACCGTTCCGTTTCGACACTCTTCACCTCCCCTCAAGACAGGAACTTAAGTATTCCTGTCAAACCTTACCGGATACATTTCTAATTTTAAGGTAGGTTATATTTAACCTCCCTAACTCCGGTTTATCGTCTATCCTATTTCTTCCTAAATCCCAGTTCACCTACCCCATCCTCCCTCTCTCTCTCTTCCTCCGGATTTCCTCCCCCCCTTTTTTTTCTCTCTTCCTCTCTCTCTCTTGTCCTTCTACTTTCTGCCCTTCTCTCTCCTTCCTCCCCTTCCTCCCCTCTCCATTCCCTTTTTTACTTCACAGTCTCCGCGGCCACCACTTTCCGATCAGAGCAAAATTACATCAGAACCTACATTTCTCCAGATCCTTCCAGCTCACACGTGAGAAAATAATTGCCTTATACTTCACGCTCATCTGATAACACTAGAACTGAACAATAACACACTATGACATACATACGCACCACAAAAAACCCTCTACACTTAAAATAGTCTCGCTAAACGCAAAGGGTCTCAACATCCCAGAGAAGCGTAGCCAAGTGCTTGATATGATGTTCAAACTGAAGGCAAACGTAGTGTTCCTACAAGTGACACACTTTCACACAAACAAAACTCCCAAGCTTATGAACCACATGTTCCCAACAGTATACCATGCCACCAACCCACTTGCGAAATCCAAAGGGGTCTCAATTCTAATCTCAAAAAACCTTGACTGGCAACTCGAGAACTCACTCATAGACACAGAAGGCAGATACTTTTTTTAAAGGGTCGACTCCAGGGAAGACCCGTGACCCTGGCCAACTAATACAGCTCCAACACTGCACAAGAAAGCTTCTTTAGATCAATCTCACAACTACTCTCAGACTTTCACGCTGGACTGACCATCCTAGGGGGAGACTTCAGCGTCGCCCTTTTCCCACTCTTAGATACCTCCACTGCTACAGCTTCTTTACCATACAAAGCCATCCGACAAATTAAGTTACAAATCCAAGACCATCTTTTACATGACACATGGCGTACCCTTCACCCTGATGAAAAAGACTTTACTTTCTTTTCTGCCCCACATAATAAATATTCTAGAATCGATTATCTATTCCTGTCCCAGAAAGATATTCCCTTTTTATCTACCGCCACCATTGAACCAATGCTGCTGTCGGACCACCACCCAATTACAATGACCCTGACGTTCCCAGACAAACCCACTCCCAAAAACATTTGGCGCCTAGACTCGTCATTGCTTACTTCGGAAGAAGTCATTAAAGATATCCGTAGTTGCATACACACATTTTTTCTAGAGAATGACACACCGGACACAGCCCCACTCACCCAATGGGAAGCCCATAAATGTGTAGTCCGAGGAAAACTCCTTGCCCTCAAAGCAATCAATCGAAAAGCCCAACAACAGAAAATTACTGATCTACTTGACAAGATTAAAAATCTTGAACTTGCCCCAAACAAGTACAAGCACAGCAAACTTATCATGAACGCGCCCTAAACAGGAAAATGTTACATAAAGAACTAAACCGTAAAACGCAAAGCAAATTTATTCTACACCAAAAGATCTTCTACGAATTCGGCAACAAATGCGGAAAATATCTTGCTAAAACCCTCTGGACCAGGAAAGCACATGCAAACATTCACACTATCAAAGATTCTCAAGGGAAGCCCCATATCACCCCAACAGACATAGCAGCCCAATTTGAGACTTATTACTCTAAACTATATAATCTCCCTAACCATATCACAAACCTAAATGGATCTGAAAATAGACGTACTATAATCAAGTCTTTCCTCAAAAAATTCTCCCCCAAACCCATAGACAAAGAGGATGCCGCTCAGCTAGAAAATACTATTTCGGAAGAAGAACTCAAATCGGCAATCAAACAGCTTAAAAATGGTAAAAGCCCCGGCCCCGATGGGCTTACAGCTACTTACTTCAAAGCCTTTACAGACACCCTAGCCCCACATATGATTAGGACCTTTAACTCCTTAACATCATCCACTCTCCCTTTCCATAGGTTGCTAGAAGCCCACATCACAGTGATCCCAAAAGATGAGAAAGACCCTACATCAGTGAGTAATTACAGGCCAATATCCTTATTAAATGTCGATGTAAAGCTGTATGCCAAGATTTTAGCCTCCCGTCTTTTACCTTTCCTGCCTTCTCTGATAGGGAGAGACCAAGTTGGTTTCATAGCTGGAAGAGAAGCAAGGGATAACACAATCAAAGCTCTGAATATACACCATTGGATTACAAACCACAAACAAAAGGGATTCTTTCTGTCGCTAGATGCAGAGAAGGCGTTCGACAGGCTGGCATGGGACTACCTGGGAGCAGTCCTGAGATATATGGGTCTCCAAGATCGGATGTTCAATGCCATCATGTCCCTCTATACAACTCCAACCGCTAGAGTGCATGTAAACGGTCACCTGTCGAACACCTTCTCCATTAGTGATGGAACAAGACAAGGATGCCCACTTTCCCCAATCCTATTCATTCTTACCCTTGAACCCTTCCTCCAATGTCTCAGATCCAACAACGATGTCAAAGGCTTCCTCATCGCCGATCGCACCTATAAGATGGCTGCCTTTCATAATATTTCCAATTTCAAGATTAATTTCTCAAAATCCCAGGCCATAAATATCTCCCTCCCACAGGAAATAGTAATACAATATGTGACAGACCTAGCCGGGAGAGAGACTTTTGGAGGGGACTGTATGCTAGCCTCTTGACGATCGATCGGGGGCCCTTGCATTTGGGGGAACGGTGCTCTTTGTGAGCTGTATGCCTGGGGACTCTTGAGGTGGTATTACTGTGGATACGGGTCCTGGTCCCCCAGGACACACAGACTCTGGGGACCCTGGATTTGCCATATTGGAATAGTGGCTGATTCATAATGCTGGGACAGATACGATTAGGAGATGCTGATGTAAATTCCAACACCTGTCTATTGTCTGCTAAAATGTGTATTGTAAATAAGTCTACTATGGGATCTAAGAGTCATTAGATCCCCATTGTTATTTGTGTTAATTAACTCTGCTATTGTGTGAAGAAGGGTCTATGTTGATTGTGATAATGTTGATTGGATTTTCTGAACTACAAGACGGCCAGTCTGGCCTAACAGTCATGTCTGAGTCATCTAGGCTGTCTAAAGGGATCAGTTAATTAGCTCATGTTAATTAGGTTAATTAGGTTACAGCTGTATTGTTAGAGTAATATGAGCAGGAGGTCTGCACCTCCACTCTGAGTGTATAAAAGCCTGTATTTTGTCAATAAAGATAGATTCCTGTTTGAACTTACATACAGCCTGCCTGGTGTTTGTTCTGAGCTATCACAACTGGGTTAGAATGGCACATAGCTGAAGTTCTAATCCCGGAGCATTGGATGACCGAACCATCAGACGTTGCAATCTGATTCTATAGCTGCAGAGGAGTGTCAGGAGAGTGGAACCGAGCGAGCAAGGGGCTCGTTACATTGGTTGGCAGCCATGGGATTTGCTCTCCAGTTACTGGGACACTCCAAACCAGCCTGCAGGAGAGCCACGCTGAAAGACTTACTTGAGAGCCGTGGAGGGAATGGTGGGATCATGCTTCCTTGCCGTGAACACATCCAAACCATCACCTGGATCCAAGGTAGCAGGATAGTAGGAGAGGAGAAATACCAGCCACCATGGATGAGGAATTCAGAAGGAGGTTGCGAGAGGAGATACAGCACAGAGGACCAGTATCAGAGCAGGTCCTGCTAGGATGGTTTGATTCTATCCACTGTGAACTCTGGAAGGAAGAGCTAGCCCATGAGCAGCGACACCAGGGAAAAGTTCTCCCCTCCATCCATGTGAGGTACTGGTCGCAGTGCGAAGTGCGAATGCTGTTTTTGGGGGAACAGCCGAACCAGGAGTGGACAGCCGAGTTAAGCAGGCTGATCCAGGCAGAAATGCGGTTGGACGAGAGCTACAGAGCCCTCCAGTGGTATGTAGCCCAAGTGTGCCCATGGACAGCGGATGACAGCCCCACGGAAGGCTTTAACTATGATGGCCTGGGATTGTTGTACTGGAAGCTGTCCAGGGACCCTGACTTTGGAAGTGATCGGGAGTGGCGTTTTGAGGAAATAATGGAGCACAGAGAGCGGAGACTGAATGTCTCAGAAGTGCACTGGGCACTGGTAGATTTGGAGTTTCTGGCCGTTCAGGAATGGGAGTTGGAGATCGCCTACAAACAGCTGTTAGACTCTGCTCAGCAGCAGGGTGGTGCTCCCTTTGCCTGGGACTATCATGAAATACCACTTGACAACTCTGAAATCCTGGCTGAAGAGTTGACAATGTGGCAGAGTAACGGTGTACCTTGCCAACCTGCCCCCACAGCTATGGAGGCGGAGGTCTTATGGTGGATGCAGCAAGTGCTGACTGACCTTGATGAACCTGTTTCTGCATTGGATGATCTTGGATGGAGAAATGTGCCTGTCCAGCAGAATGCCAGAGAATCGGCAGTGGAAAATCTGAAGATTGCTGTCCCCAAACCTAAAGTGCTGACAACAGGGCAGAGCTCTGCTAACCTCTGCCCAGCACTGAAAGCATCTTCTGGGTTCCAGGGACAGGAGATGGTGAACCTTTATCCCCAGACACCAGTTGCAGAGACAGGGGATTTGATAGACTTTTCTGCTGAGGAAGAACAACCTGGTGAGCCTCCAGCAGAAGAGGAGCTGTTATTAGGGCCAAACTTCACTATGCTCTGTCCAGCACCAACAGAAGTATCTGTGAAGTTACAAGGAACTTCCCCAGCTGAAGCGCTGGCAACCGGACAGAGGGTCCAAGATCTTTGCCCTACACCTGCGTCTGTTCTGGAGGCTCAGGGTGAGAAGGAGGTGGTCACTTCCCAGCAGCAGATCAGGATACAGGGGGAGAAGGGAGAGGAGATGTTCATCGTCCCTCCCCAACAGTTAGCCGGAGCAGATGGTGTGGGGTTTCCAGCAGAAGGGCTGACAACAGGGCCGAGTACTGCTGGACTTTGCACTCAACTAACAGAGCATGGATGTCCTGTGAAGGTGGATGGGACTTCAGTCTCCACCTGTATACCCCAGGGATGCTGGGCAGTCGGCCCAGATCCCCAACAGCATGACGGAGTGAGCCCAGACACCCTGTCTTCTCTCCAGCGGCAGAAAGGACTCCAGGGAGAAGGGCCAGTCCAGGCCTCTCCCCAGCGGCAGATATGTTCTCTGAGAGAGGCAGAGGTTGGCTGGGTGAGTAATGCTTTGTTTGGAACAATTTGTTTGGGGTAATGTGTGGGTACAGGCATTAGAGGACTGGAATTACTGACTAACTTCGGAGTCAACCCGTCTGGGGTCTCCTCCTGTGTTAGTCTCCTGCCAAAAGGGGAGAAATGTGACAGACCTAGCCGGGAGAGAGACTGGAGGGGACTGTATGCTAGCCTCTTGCCGATCGATCGGGGGCCCTTGCATTTGGGGGAACGGTGCTCTTTGTGAGCTGTATGCCTGGGGACTTTTGAGGTGGTATTACTGTGGATTCGGGTCCTGGTCCCCCAGGACACACAGACTCTGGGGACCCTGGATTTGCCATATTGGAATAGTGGCTGATTCATAATGCTGGGACAGATACGGTTAGGAGATGCTGATGTAAATTCCAACACCTGTCTGTCTATTGTCTGCTAAAATGTTATTGTAAATAAGTCTACTATGGGATCTAAGAGTCATTAGATCCCCATTGTTATTTGTGTTAATTAACTCTGCTATTGTGTGAAGAAGAGTTTATGT
This sequence comes from Aquarana catesbeiana, assembly GCF_042186555.1. Classification (NCBI taxonomy): domain Eukaryota; kingdom Metazoa; phylum Chordata; class Amphibia; order Anura; family Ranidae; genus Aquarana; species Aquarana catesbeiana. The sequence continues at coordinate 148,267,390 of NC_133333.1, forward strand.
TGATTGTGATAATGTTGATTGGATTTTCTGAACTACAAGACGGCCAGTCTGGCCTAACAGTCATGTCTGAGTCATCTAGGCTGTCTAAAGGGATCAGTTAATTAGCTCATGTTAATTAGGTTAATTAGGTTACAGCTGTATTGTTAGAGTAATATGAGCAGGAGGTCTGCACCTCCACTCGGAGTGTATAAAAGCCTGTATTTTGTCAATAAAGATAGATTCCTGTTTGAACTTACATACAGCCTGCCTGGTGTTTGTTCTGAGCTATCACAACTGGGTTAGAACGGCACATAGCTGAAGTTCTAATCCCGGAGCATTGGATGACCGAACCATCAGACGTTGCAATCTGATTCTATAGCTGCAGAGGAGTGTCGGGAGAGTGGAACCGAGCGAGCAAGGGGCTCGTTACACAATGCAAAAGCAACTTCCCCTTTCAATGGAAGCATGATCAGATTAAATATCTTGGGATACACCTAACGGCGAACCTCTCAGACTTATACTCCAAAAATTATCAACCCATCCTCAAAACCATTACGAACGACCTAATTAAATGGAATAATCCCCATTTTTCTGGGTTTGGAAGGGCAGCAATTCTAAAGATTAACATACTTCCCCGAATTCTAATATATCTTACAAACCATACCCATTAAACTCCCCCCGACTTTCTTTCAATTGTACAATCGTTTGTGCACTAGGTTCCTATGGAGACAGAAAAGACCTAGGATAGCATACGACCAACTAACAAAAAGACAAAGGGGGCATTGGTCTCCCGGACCTCAAGAAAAACTATTGGGCTTGTCACCTCTCTAGAATTGTAGATTGGTCAGTGCATGACTCTTGAACATACATTTTGCCCACTACCACTGTGATCCTTGCTTGGACCTCACCCAAATACACCCCGAGGAATCTAAACATTCACCCTCTCATTGCCCCAACACTCCAATGTTTCAAAGAAACCTGCCGAAAGCTACACATCTCCTCTAATCCGGGACGCCTTACTTCAGTAAAATACAATCCAGCATTCCCACCTGGTATGTCCACCAACTTTCTGACAGACACCTGGCAACACTCAGAGGTTCTAGATCATCACTTCTTCTGATCAGGTACACTTCTGGAGCGTTCTTTCCTACCAGCTAATGCAAACAATAATGCCTTTCCACTCTGGACATATTTCCAGATCAGACATTTCCTAAAAGAAATTGACCATGTTTCCTCTGTCTCTCGTCTGCTCACACCATTTGAACAGCTATGCTCTCACTCTACACCTCAGCAGCATATGATCTCAAACATTTACAACATACTCTCCTCTGGAAGCTCAATGAAAACTAACAAAGCTTGTTTAAGCTGGGAAAGAGACCTACAAACTGAAATAACAGAGGCACAATGTGAACACATTTCTTTTCAAATATTTTATTGGTAATTAACAAGCAACTGTTCCATACAATACAGTAGAGACAGCAAGGTAGCATAAGACAGTGCTTATCATAGTCAAAATTAAATCATTAACAGAATGAAATATAGTGAAATGTACAAACAAGTGAATACTCAGTCGAATAGCAGGTAAAAATGATTAAGGTTAGGTTGCAAAAAGTTTAGAGGGAACAGGGTCCCCTAAATAGGTATGTAAAGGTGCCGGTCGTCTCCCCAGAAAACAAACATGGGAGTCGCCAGGACCAATGTATAAGACCGAGTACATTACCAATTGGTATTAATAGGAGAAGGAGGGAGAGAGGAAGAAGAGAAAGTGGGGAAGGGGGAGGGTGACAACAGATAGAGAAGGGAGGAGCAAGAGGGGGTGTGGGTCGGTCAGGCCGCATGGGCAGGAGTGTGGTATCGAGATCTTAGATTTAGGATTGAATAGATTCAAAGTCCCAACAGATGTTCATCAACACCGGCTGGTAGGAAGTGGTCTATCCATGGTTGCCAGATTCTGGCGTGCTGGGAGACTTTATCTAAAATTTTTGCTTCGATCTTGCTATGCACCATTGCTTGGGTGATCCTGTTTTTAGTTTCGGTAATATTTAGCGTGGGTGTTTTCCACGCCTTAGCAATCGTTTGCTTAGCTGCAGTGAATAGCTGAAGAAGGAGGCGAAGCTGTGCTCTTGTGTAATCTTGTGGAATAAGACTGAGCAAAGCTATCGCTGGGTTGGGTTTTAGGGTGACTTGGTGAAGGGTAGACGCCATCAGGAATATAGTTTCCCAAAAGCGTTGCACCAATGGGCATGTCCACCAAATGTGCAGGTGTGTACCTCTGTCACCGCATCCCCTAAAACAGTTTGGGGAAAATTCAGGTAAGAATTTAGCAATTCTGGCCGGGACTAGGTACCACCGCATCAACACCTTGTAGTTTGCCTCTGAGGCAATCACATTTTGGGAAGAGTTTTTTGTGTTGGTCCAGATAGTCACCCAATCCTCCGCTTCAATATGAATATCTAAGTCTTTTTACCATCGTTGTGCGTACGCGGGAGGGTCCGAGGATGGTGTAGTAAGATGGGCGTAGAGTCGGGAGATAGTACCTGGAGCGTGCGGGTCCGAGTCACACATATTCTCATACTCTGTCATTGTATCTAGTCCAGAGAGAGATTTTATTGTTGTTTGAACAAAGTGAGTAATTTGGAGATAACGGAAGCATTCTCTATTGGGGAGCTGTGTTTGTGTTTGGATACTGGTGAATGATTTAATAGTGTCGGTATTGACTATATCACATATGCGGGTCACACCCGCCCGCTCCCAGGACTGAAATAATGTTGGTTCAGTATAGGCTGGGTAGAATTGGGGGTGACCTAGAAAAGACAAGAGGGGGGAGTGCGGGGAAATCAATTTGAAGGGTGTCTTCAGTTTATCCCAGAGTTTGAGCGTGTGTTGTGTGAGTGGATTAGTTATGGGGCCTCGTGATACTGGGGAAAGCCATAACAAATTCTTTATAGTAAGGGGGGATGAGTCAATAGCTTCAAGACTAACCCAGAGTGGTATTTTGAGTTTCGAGTGGTAGAGAGTAGTCTGGGCCAGCCTTGCAGCATGGTAATAATGTTGGAAGTTTGGGATACCAAGGCCTCCATTGAGCTTGTTACGAAGAAGAACAGGTCTAGCCACTCTGGGTCTTATGGGGCCCCAGATGAATTTAAAGACTTTACTTTGTATTATCCTATGATAATATGGAGGGACTGTGACAGGGAGAACTCTGTATAGATATAACAGTTTCGGTAGCAAAGACATCTTAACAGCCGCAATGCGTCCGAGCCAGGAGATACATAAGGGCAAGCAAAGGTTAAGGAGAGAAGTTAGTTGGGTTAGCATAGGGAGGTAATTGTTTTGGAACAGGTGAGATGGGTCACTCGTCAGTTTAATTCCTAAATAGGGAATAGTTGTGGTGGACCATTGAATAGGAAAATTTTGGCGTATCTTACCTAAGACAGCTTGCGGCAAAGACACATTGAGAGCCCTCGATTTAGCTTGGTTGATTTCAAGCCCTGAAACTATAGCAAATCTATCTAGGGTGTGCAGTAGGATCGGAATGGTAGTATGGGGAGATGTGATGAACATGAGAGCATCGTCAGCAAAGAGACATATCTTATGCGAGGTAGAAGCAATCTCCAAGCCTCGGATATCAGGATTACTCCTTATCAGGGCAGCTAAAGGTTCAATCGCGAGTGCAAACAATATGGGGGATAAAGGGGAACCCTGCCTAGTTCCTCGTAGAATGGGAAAAGGGTCTGAACGAAAGCCTGAGTAATGCACGTATGCTTGTGGGTGATTATACAGTGCGTTGACCCACCCCAGAAAGTGTGGGCCGAAGCCCCAGCATTGGAGAATATAAAATAAGTAGGGCCAAGAGACAGTGTTGAAGGCTTTCCGGATATCTAAAGAGAGAAGATGCATTGGAATTTTACGGGAGCGGGCTAAGTGTTGGAGGAGAATTACACGGCGAATATTATCACTCGCCTGCCTTTTAGGTATAAAACCTACTTGGTCTTTATGAATCAATCCCCCTATTATGGGATTGAGGCGTAGGGTTAGAATTTTGGCTAGGATCTTGATGTCAACATTTAAGAGTGAGATTGGTCTGTAGTTAGACCATGAGGTGGTGTCCGTGTTTGGTATCGGGATCATCGATATAAGTGCCGTCAATGTGTCTCTACCGAAGGAGTGCTGTTTAAGTATAGCGTTAAAGGAGTTGGTAAGAAGGGGGGCTAGTTCAGTTGCAAATTGTTTATAATAAAGGCTCGGGAGGCCATCCGGGCCTGGGCGTTTATGGGGTTTGAGTGACTTGATGCCTGATAAGACTTCCTCCGTAGTGATCGTGCTCTCCATCAGTTCACGACTATCATTAGATAATGTAGGAATAGGAAGATTATTAAAAAGCTTTTCCGCCTGATTGTGCGAAAACGCTGATTTAGGCTCGTACAAGTTTGCTAATTGTTTACGAAATTCAGAGAGAATTTTAACCGGATTGCTAGTTACATTATCCTTAGACAGTCTAAGTCTGATAGGGACACGAACACGGTCTGGTCGGCGAAGGCGTAGGTCTGGTTTGTTTGCTTTGGTGTAGATCGTGTGACTAGACCTGCGGATTGTCTTATCAGCCGCTTCAGCCAAGAGTAGGTCTAGTTCAAGTTTAGTCTTTTCTAAAGTTATTTTATGAGCTTCAATTGGGTTAGTTTGGAATTGTAGGAAGTGATTATGATATTCTGATTCAAGTTGGTGTAATCAGAGGGTTTTATCTCTATTAAGATGTGACGCAACTGAAATGCATGTGCCTCGTATGACTGGCTTATGAGCTTCCCAGAGTAGTATAGGGGAGATGTCGGGAGTGGTATTATGAGTTAGGTAGTCTTTGAGGGCTATCTGAATATCTAAGCAGTATGATTGGTTAGTTAGGAGAGAATCATTCATGGACCACCACCTGTGAGTAGCCTGTGGTATTAGAGAAGAGACTGTGGAGATAACAGCACAATGGTCTGTCCATGTGATTGGATGGATATGTGAATGGAGGAGAAGCGGGGCGGATGCTATAGAGATAAAAATGTGGTCAATTCTAGAGAAATATTTATGGGGGTGTGAATAAAACGTAAAATTTTTCTTAGTGGGGTTGGATTCTCTCCACGTATCCAAAAGAGAGGCCTTAAGTATTTGTTTACGGAATTGAATAGAGGGGGTGTGATGCTCAGGGGCATAGGGGGATTTATCTGTATGTGGTTGTAGAACAGAGTTATAGTCACCACACAGAAACAGAGTTCCTTTACAGTGGGTTTTCACTATCTGTAGTAAATGTGAGAAGAAGGGGTTTGGGTTTGAATTAGGGGCGTAATAAGAAACAAAGGTCATTGTAACATCCTGTAACAGCCCCACAAGAAGCAAATAACGGCCCTCCGGGTCTTTTATTTCAGTTAAGGGGGTGAATGGCGTGGTGTGATGAATGGCTAGCAGGACCCCTTGGTGTTTTGTGTCTGCTGAGGCGGTGAAGACTTGCGGATATTTAGAACTGAAAAAGCTGGGAGTGTGGCGCTTTGAAAAGTGAGCTTCCTGAAGAGACACTATGTTGGCTTTTAGGGATGCAAATGTTTGAAAGGCTTTGACCCGCTTATGTGGAGAGTTAAGCCCTTTAACATTTAGGGTAAGTACATTAAGTGGTGCCATGGTTGGGTATGTGGAGAATTATTAGCCAGGGATACAGAGCCCATGCGAGCCGACCGACAAAGGAAGAAGGAAAAAGTGGAAGGAAAAGCTTTGAGAGAAAAGAGAGAAGGGGAGAAGGAAGGAAGGGCATAGGGTGTAGGGCACGCCACCGAGGTCGCCTCCTACTAGGGAGGCAATAGGTCAGTGACGCCCGACCAGTAAGTGCGCCAGCTCTGCGATCAGTAGACCAATCAGAGAGGGGGTGCACCATAGAGAGGGAGCGCATTGACTGCTCCCCGCCGCAGTCGGGAATATTTAAAACAGTTTAAAGTCAAAACCTTCAATGTTGCAACTTATATTAGGGCACTAACCCAACACAGAACATGAGTAAAAAACTTAAGGAGGAGAATATTGGTTATAGGTAAATAAAAGGTGTATACACTTTTGCTCTCCTTGTACCATTCCCAAAAGACAAGATTATACAACCAGGTGAAGTTTAATGGATATCAGGGGAGGGGGTGGGGGGGGGAGAGAGAAGGGGAGTAAGACGGGGGTGAGGGAAAGGCCTAGGGGGGGAAGATGGGAATGGAGGGAGGGGAGGGAGGTAAGGGAAAAGGGAGAGAAAACATAATCTAGTTTTTAAATCTAACATGAATTGCATTCAGAATAAAGTCTTGTGGGACTATGATTGCTATATTGTAATGGTATTGGAGCGGGAAAGGCGGGATACTGGGATTAAGCTGGCATACTTTGTGCAGACCAGTTTAATCGTACAAGCTGTAATACAGTATGTGTATACAATATGCAAGCAGGTAGAAATGTAGTTTAAACAAGGTTAGGTTGTAAGGTTAAACAATTCAGCTCAACATAAAAAGAAAATAAAAAAAGATAAGGAAAACCATTTAAAAAGGTGAAATAGCTGAACCTGAGTAGGCCGTAGAAAGCCTAGGAGCCCTGCAGAGAAGGCTTGTAGGGTGCTGTATTAGTTCTTAAACCAACCGATGTCGTCCAGCAGCTCCCGGTCGCTGAAGCATTCTACGCGGAGACAGTCATGAAAGATGCAACCGAGGAACTGTACGCTGGAAGAGACAAGGGAAGAAGAAAAAACAAGGGGGAGAAAAAAAATATATCTGTCAGGCTTTCAGCGGAGGGCTTGAGATTTCGGGCTGGGATAATAGTTTCCAGGTGATTGTGCTGGGGTTCCTTTCCGGATAGACTGTGGATCGGGATTACTCCTCTTCGGGGTCGTGTTGTATGGCTGGGAAGTAGATCTGGCTGGTGTACGAGGCAGAGATGTTTCAGATTGACGCGTCTGGGGCGACAGGTGCAGAGATTCTAGCAAGCGTTGCAGCGACTCAGGGGTGGTGCAGGTATGTTGTTGTCCTTGGTAGGAAAATTGCAAGGCAAATGGGAATCTCCATGTGTACTTGAGTTGGTGCTGTTGTAGTATCTGCAGCTGCGGCTTCATAGCACGCCGTTTAGCGATGGTAAGGGGTGCTAAGTCCGTGAACAGTTGGAAGTCGTGATTCTGGAACTGAAGGGAGTTCTTATTCTGTGCTGCTGTTAGTAGTTGTTCCTTCGTGCGGAAAAAGTGTAATTTAACTATAATATCTCGCGGTGGCCCGTCTGCTTGACGGCGGGTTAGCGCCCTGTGAATTCTGTCGAACTCGAGGCGTTCGATGGGTATGGAGGGTGCTAGTTCTTGAAATAAAACTGTGGTAAATGATTGTAAGTCATCAATCACCTCTGGTATACCCCTGAGGCGCAAATTGGACCTGCGAGAACGATTTTCAGCGTCTTCCAGACGTGATAACAGCATAGCGTTCTCCTCAAGGAGGGCAATTTGCTCATGGGCCTGTTCCTGCAATGTGAGTTCCATATCGTCAACTCTGGTCTCAAGGTCTGCTGTGCGTTGGCCTATTTCACGGATCTCTCGTATCAAATTGTTTGTGATCTGGTCTGAAGTTGTTTTCAGTGCTTTATGGAGCATAGTTTCCATCAGCCTTATGAAGGCAGTCTGCGACATACCTGCTTGTGGTAGGGAGGGGGAGCCGCCTGGATTAGATTGAGTGTCCATCTCGTCTTCACTCTCCAGCACTTCTGAGCGTGCAGGAGAGGACACTGCTTGATCAGCCAGGGCTCGGGCCTTCGCCGCCATCTTGGAAGAAGCGCGGGCCAGCGCTTCTTTTATGGGTTTCGGCTTCGTTTCACCACTCGGACATACCGACACACCAATACCGCAAAACACTAATACCACCCCTATTAAATGCAGCCAAATTGTGTATCCCTCTTCATTGGGGAACAACCCATGTTCCTACTATCCCTGAATGGCTCAAATGAGTAGAAAAAATTGTGGAAATGGAGGAACTAATCTCCATAGCCAAATATTGCCTAACCATATTTTCATACACATGGGCCTGTTGGACCCACTTTCGTACCACAGATCAGTACAAATGATTGACCAGCCAAACTCATACGAACCACACACCCCAGGACGTTGACATCTCTTAATACCTTTTCTAATACATACATAAGCTAACCTCATCAAAACATGTGACTACTGGACTCCCTCACCTAAACAAGGGAAGATTGAGGGAGGTCCCTTGTCACTTTATCTACATATAAACCCAAATATCTACCAACCAGGTGTCCTTACCCACATTACGCCAATTCTTCGGATATGGTGGCGGAGACTGGGAGGTATCCTAAATCCCACCCACCCCCCCTCCCTCCTCCCTTGCTTTCTCTTTCTTCTCTTCTCTCCTCCCCACCCTCCTCTTTGTCTTTCTTCTCCTATCTACTTGGGTTTACACCATAAGCCAGTTTCCCCATCTGGCAGAATCCCATTTTTCTAAAAGGTTGAAAGGCCTATATTACCATAACTCATCCCAAAATATCATAATCAAGGAAGGTGAGAGGGTAGAGCGGTGGCCGCAGTTGCTGCTACTGTCAGCCAGCGTCTCAACCCCCAACGGGAGGAGGAGGAGGGACTATTACGGTACTAAATATCAGTATACAATAATAGGTATGGAACAAAAAAAGTTATAAAATTATTTATAAAAATTCACTTTTAATAGAAAAATATTCATAAAATATGCAGTTCCGCATATAATTGCGATTATAAACAACAACACTACATATAACCATAAAAGGGGGGATACCACATAGTCTGAGCCAGTGGATTCCGCACAATTTTAGATGGCAAGTGTATGTGAAGCTTTAATTCTCGACCGGTTTCGCGGTCAGCACCGCTTCTTCAGGAGAACCATATCTACAATATGACATAAAGTAGCTTTAACATATACAAGTATATATATATGTATATACAGTTATTACAGCAAAATTATTGACAAGATATCAGAACACTCCATAGAAAAAAGGTAAAAATAAGGACAAGCTCACCCACTCAGGAGATTTCTGTGGGCATGCAGGACCCCATATAAATCCCCCCGCGGCGGGCACAGGGGATGACAGACAGCCTCTGATGGATAGATATTTGATTAACTGATTGTAAACATCACCATACTGAGATATCAAAAGAATGTGTGCCATTGCCATGCAATTAGGATAACCCAAGGTAGTGGTGTAGGAAGGAAAAAATATGTGGAGAACCCGTGGGGGAGTGACAGAACAGAGAAATAAGGGGGAGGGGAATAAAGGGTTGGGGAGGGGGGCCGGGATGGAAGGGGGATGTGGAAAAAGAGGAGGACAAGGGGAAAGGAAGGGGAAGGGAAAAAAATGGGAGAAAAGAAGAGAAAAAGGAAAGAGGGGAAGGAAAGAGGGGGGGGGGGAGAAAGAGGAAGGAGAATACGGGAAAGGGTGAGCGGACAGACTATGGAATGAGGGAAGCAGGAGAGGGCTGAGGGAGGAGGGGGGACGGGGGAAGGATGGAAACCAGGGAGGGAGATTGGGGAACGTAGGGAAGGAAGCTGAAGGAAGGGGAATTGGCCTGTAGGGAATCGGGAGGGAGAGAGGAGGGGAAGAACCAGGGAAGGAGGGAGGGGGGGGAGGGGAAGAAGGAAGGAGGGAGGGGGAGGAAGGGAGAGGGGGGAAGGGTGGGAGGGAAAAAGGGGGAGGGAGGGGGGACGAGGGATTGGAAAGGGGGGCTTGGTGGGGAGAGAGAAAGAGATAAGGGGGGAAGAGAAGGGGAGGGGGGGAACCAAGGCTGAAAGGGAAGGGAAGGAGGAGACCCAAAAAGCCACCAACCATGCAGATACTAAGGTTGTAAAGATTATTAAACTTGAAAAGACTGCACACTGGCAGTAGTAGGGCTGCAACTCACCAACTGAAAATTGGAGTACTGTGTGACGCATGAGCTGGAGTTGGATGTAGGAATTCACATTATAGAGACCGTGGGTCAACGGGATCATATGAAGCCATGAGGGACATTGTAACTTCGAGCACCCCAGTAGCTAGGGCAATGGGTACGTCACAAAGTGGTCACTATGGCTAAGGGGAAGATTAGCATATAGGGATTACTAAACACATTACAATAGGGGAAATTGTTTTACAAGGGTCAGTGGTGGAGCAGATAGATGCTGAAAGGATCAGTCTCATATTAAACAAAAATACTAAAATGGGGAGCAGAGAGTCATAGGGGAAAGAGTGGTGAAATGAACTAAATAAGCGTAGTGGTACCCTCTCAAAGCTGGAAAGGCGCATCCATCAGATAATGTAGGATTACATAGCCATATATGTGGGAATAGGCTGAATGTCTGACACACTCTGAACACACAAAGTAGTAGAGTGGGCGCCAGGCAGCGCCACAAATATACAGAGCAGAGGGACACAAAGTAACAAGCAGCAGGATAACAGACAGGGGGAGGGAGGGAACTGACCTTGTGTGAAGTAATCCAGGACTTGGCTCAGCGTCAGGAGGCTATCAGGCTCACATAGCAGCCATTGCTGGCCGCTATAAGAGCTCCCCAACCCGGAAGTCAGGGCACGCCGACGTAGGCGGTCCCTGACGTCACCGGGTCTGTTTGCCCGCACTGCGCAGGTGCACAGGAATGTGCTACTGCGCAAGCGCGCGCTCCTGTCAAAGGGAAGTGAGTTCCCAGACACAGAGAAACAAGCAGCCTGAAGGCTGCCAGGGCAAACATGTGTCCGCCGCGGGGAGGAGAACCAGGACCTGACAAGCACCAACAAATTCTGATTGGAAAGGGAGGGATTGTCCTTTTACAGCAAATTTTGAACAGTACATAATAACAACCAATTAACACAAAACCAAAATATATAATTGCAGTGCATAATGAGTAATTACACATGTCACTAAGGACAAATCTTTGTCCCAACAACATCAAGGGTAGTCACAGGCAGATAAACATGTTATGTTTTAGAGCATCCTAAAGTAAAGTTAGTAACAGCACCATGGGGAAGGGGGCAAGGAGGGAAAGAAGGGGGGAAGAAAAAAAGGGGGGGATGAGGAGAGGGGAGGAAGGGGGGAGGGGAATACAGATAGGGAAGGGGGATGGAGGAAAGGAGGGGAGAAGAAGGGAGGGGAGGGGGAACCACAAGGGAACAGAAAAGGAGGGAGAGAGCAAGGGAAAAGGGGAAGGAAACGAGGGAAAGAAAACCCCAAAACCTCACAGAAATGCCTTGTATGATACTGACTCATTGAGGCCAGGGGGGGTAGTGGCGTTGAGTCGCTCGATCCAGAGGGATTCCCTTTGCAGTATCGAGCGATCCCAATCGCCACCCCTAGGGTTGGGTTGAACTACCTCCAGCACCAGAAACTTGACGACCGAGTTGTCAAATCTGTGGTGCAGGCCAATGTGTCGGCCAATGGTGGTTAGTTTCCCGTTTTCCGAATCATACAGATGGTCACCGATTCTTTGTCTGAATTCCCGGATCGTTTTGCCTACATAAAATGCTTTACATATGCAATTCATTAGGTAAATCACCCCTTTTGTGCCGCAATTGGCAAAGGTACGTGGGACCAGGGTCTCCCCATTGGGTAGAGCAAAGTATCTACCTTCGTGGACCCAGGGGTACCGGGGACAATCCCCGCATTTAAATGTGCCGTTGGGTCCAGTCCTAGGCGGTTTGATAGGAGTGTAGTGACTAGAAGTCAATTGATCCCGTAACGACCGGGCCCTACGAAAGACAACTTCCGGGGTGGATCGAATATATTTGGCCAGCGTATGGTGCTCAGCCAAAAGATGCCAGTTTTTGGTTAAGATATTGCGAAGTAAGCTATGATGTGCTGAGTAGGTCATGATGAATCTCACAGTATCCTTTAAAGGAGAAGATTCCCCACGTTTAAAGAGTAGGGAAGTCCGAGAGCGTGACATGGCCTTATTGTATGCTTTACATAGATTTGTGGGGGAATAACCACGCAGTATTAGGCGTTCATGTAATGCCTTGGCCTGGAGTTTAAAGTCGCTATCTCGTGTGCAATTTCTACGTAAACGTAGGTACTGAGCATATGGTATGCTCCGCACCAAAGAGCTCGGGTGCGCGCTAGTAGCAAACAGAAGAGTGTTGCCAGCAGTTGGCTTTCTGTAGAGGTCGGTACCCAACGTTCCATCCGGTTGTTTAATAATTTTCAAATCTAAAAAGGAGATCTGCTCTGCATCGATCTTAAAAGTAAATTTTAAATTGAAATCAATAATGTCTAGTTCACAGAGGAATTGTAATAATTTATCCCTGGGACCCGTCCACACCAGTAGTAGGTCATCAATGAAACGATACCATAAAGGATATCGTTTAGGAATTCTGAATATTTGTCAAGAGCATGAATGTGCCTCTCCCAGCCGCCTAGATATAAATTTGCATATGCTGGGGTACACGACATCCCCATTGCAACTCCCTGTATTTGCAAAAACAATTGGTTATTAAATGTAAAATAATTTTTCGTTAGTATGAAATGCAACAATGCAAGTACAAAGTGATTTAGGGGCCATGTGGTTGTGTCCTGTTCGAACAAAAAGGAACCAGCCGTCCGTACGCCCTGCTCGTGGGGGATACTAGAGTACAAAGCCTCAATATCAACAGCCACGAGCAGGGCATCCGGAGGGATCTGGATTCCCTCAAGGTGTTGCAATAGATCCGTGGTGTCTCTAATATAAGACGGAAGGCTGCGGACATGAGGCATCAAAAAATGCGTCAACAAATTTACTGGCATTATCAGTTAGGGAAATCAGGCCATTTTTGTTTTTTGAGATCACTGATAGTTGCTCGGAGAAAGGCCCATATCTCCGGGCAGGTATTCAGGTCAGGAAACCTACGTGATCGTAGTCGGAAAGACTTGGGCAGTGCTGTTTGTTTGGGAGCAACGATTGGGCAAGAAGTATCAGGTAAGGGAGGGGCAGCGTGGAACGTGCCCGTCAAAGGCTCCAGTAAGGGGATATCACCAGGTGGTCCATGGTCTTGCGACAGCACAGGGTACCTGGTGTCACCCTCATCGAACAAGAGCATGAGGTCACGGAGTGCCCTAAACTCCTCCATAGAGAAGCCTTTAGTCCGCTCCGCGAGCTCACGCTCCAGGCCGAGGTTAACACGATCCTTAGCATAGATATATCTGAAAGTTAAGTTGCGTGCAAACAAGTACAAGTCCTTAATTGTCTCAGTAACCTTAAGCGCATCAAGAGGGCAAAAACCGAGTCCTAATTGCAATAACGAGATTTCCTCGTTATTGAGTGTATACGGGGTGAGGTTTATGACATTGAGGTTGGTGTGACGTGAGGGGGGGGATTCTGTTGGGGTAGTGAGGGTTTCAGGACGTAAGCATCTAGATTGCTCTGTTGCTTCTTCAGATTTAAAAAAATAGCATCCTCATTAATTTTAGTATATTTATTTGTCATTAAAGCTGAGTTTAAGATTTTGGGAATCGTGCCATGTAATGTAGAGTGACCAACTGCCCCTTCTAAGGGGGCGTTGGTGTCATGTGGGGTTTGTGTTGGGGGTGCACGTGTAGATCTAGGGCCTTTCGGGCCTTTCTTATCTTTTTTGGAGTTCGTTGGTGGAGTGTTACCTCCAAAACGAAGTCTCTTGCGTGAAGAATTAAGTGCAGATGAAGCACTCGGTTGCATAATGCTTAAAGAAGACAAGGTAGAAGAGAGAGAAGAATCTGATTCGATGTCCGTAGTGAAATTTCTGTTATTATTAGTCCGAGGAGGGCCTCGTCTACCCTGGCTCCTGCCGGGCCATCGGTAGGCCAGGCCCTCAGCAAATTTCCCAAATTTGATTTGTTTCTTAACAATACCCAATGGAACGTTGGGTACCGACCTCTACAGAAAGCCAACTGCTGGCAACACTCTTCTGTTTGCTACTAGCACGCACCCGAGCTCTTTGGTGCGGAGCATACCATATGCTCAGTATCTGCGTTTACGTAGAAATTGCACACGAGATAGCGACTTTAAACTCCAGGCCAAGGCATTACGTGAATGCCTAATACGGCGTGGTTATTCCCCCACAAATCTACGTAAAGCATACAATAAGGCCATGTCACGTTCTCGGACTTCCCTACTCTTTAAACATGGGGAATCTTCTCCTTTAAAGGATACTGTGAGATTCATCACGACCTACTCAGCACATCATAGCTTACTTTGCAATATCTTAACCAAAAACTGGCATCTTTTGGCTGAGCACCATACGCTGGCCAAATATATTCGATCCACCCCAGAAGTTGTCTTTCGTAGGGCCCGGTCGTTACGGGATCAATTGACTTCTAGTCACTACACTCCTATCAAACCGCCTAGGACTGGACCCAACGGCACATTTAAATGCGGGGATTGTCCCTGGTGCCCCTGGGTCCACGAAGGTAGATACTTTGCTCTACCCAATGGGGAGACCCTGGTCCCACGTACCTTTGCCAATTGCGGCACAAAAGGGGTGATTTACCTAATGAATTGCATATGTAAAGCATTTTATGTAGGCAAAACGATCCGGGAATTCAGACAAAGAATCGGTGACCATCTGTATGATTCGGAAAACAGGAAACTAACCACCATTGGCCGACACATTGGCCTGCACCACAGATTTGACAACTCGGTCGTCAAGTTTCTGGTGCTGGAGGTAGTTCAACCCAACCCTAGGGGTGGCGATTGGGATCGCTCGATACTGCAAAGGGAATCCCTCTGGATCGAGCGACTCAACGCCACTATCCCCCCTGGCCTCAATGAGTCAGTATCATACAAGGCATTTCTGTGAGGTTTTGGGGTTTTCTTTCCCTCGTTTCCTTCCCCTTTTCCCTTGCTCTCTCCCTCCTTTTCTGTCCCCTTGTGGTTCCCCCTCCCCTCCCTTCTTCTCCCCTCCTTTCCTCCCTCCCACCATCCCCCTTCCCTATCTGTATTCCCCTCCCCCCTTCCTCCCCTCTCCCCATCCCCCCCCTTTTTTTCTTCCCCCCTTCTTTCCCTCCTTGCCCCCTTCCCCATGGTGCTGTTACTAACTTTACTTTAGGGTGCTCTAACATGTAACATGTTTATCTGCCTGTGACTACCCTTGATGTTGTTGGGACAAAGATTTGTCCTTAGTGACATGTGTAATTACTCATTATGCACTGCAATTATATATTTTGGTTTTGTGTTAATTGGTTGTTATTATGTACTGTTCAAAATTTGCTGTAAAAGGACAATCTCTCCCTTTCCAATCAGGATTTGTTGGCGCTTGTCAGGTCCTGGTTCTCCTCCCCGCGGCGGACACATGTTTGCCCTGGCAGCCTTCAGGCTGCTTGTGTCTCTGTGTCTGGGAACTCACTTCCCTTTGACAGGAGCGCGCGCTTGCGCAGTAGCACATTCCTGTGCACCTGCGTAGTGCAGGCAAACAGACCCGGTGACGTCAGGGACCGCCTACGTCGGCGTGCCCTGACTTCCGGGTTGGGGAGCTCTTATAGCGGCCAGCAATGGCTGCTATGTGAGCCTGATAGCCTCCTGACGCTGAGCCAAGTCCTGGATTACTTCACACAAGGTCAGTTCCCTCCCTCCCCCTGTGTGTTATCCTGCTGCTTGTTACTTTGTGTCCCTCTGCTCTGTATATTTGTGGCGCTGCCTGGCGCCCACTCTACTACTTTGTGTGCTCAGAGTGTGTCAGACATTCAGCCTATTCCCACATATATGACTATGTAATCCTACATTATCTGATGGATGCGCCTTTCCAGCTTTGAGAGGGTACCACTACGCTTATTTAGTTCATTTCACCACTCTTTCCCCTATGACTCTCTGCTCCCCTATTTTAGTATTTTTGTTTAATATGAGACTGATCCTTTCAGCATCTATCTGCTCCACCACTGACCCTTGTAAAACAATTTCCCCTATTGTAATGTGTTCAGTAATCCCTATATGTTAATCTTCCCCTTAGCCATAGTGACCACTTTGTGACGTACCCATTGCCCTAGCTACTGGGGTGCTCGAAGTTACAATGTCCCTCGCGGCTTCATATGATCCCGTTGACCCACGATCTCTATAATGTGAATTCCTACATCCAACTCCAGCTCATGCGTCACACAGTACTCCAATTTTCAGTTGGTGAGTTGCAGCCCTACTACTGTCAGTGTGCAGTCTTTTCAAGTTTAATAATCTTTACAACCTTAGTATCTGCATGGTTGGTGGCTTTTTGGGTCTCCTCCTTCCCTTCCCTTTCAGCCTTGGCCCCCCCCTCCCCTTCTCTTCCCCCCCTTATCTCTTTCTCTCTCCCCACCAAGCCCCCCTTTCCAATCCCTCGTCCCCCCTCCCTCCCCCTTTTCCCCTCCCACCCTTCCCCCCTCTCCCTTCCTCCCCCTCCCTCCTTCCTTCTCCCCCCCCCCTTCTCCCCCCCCTCCTTCCCTGGTTCTTCCCCTCCTCCCTCCCTCCCCTTTCCCTACAGGCCAATTCCCCTTCCTTCAGCTTCCTTCCCTACGTTCCCCAATCTCCCTCCCTGGTTTCCATCCTTCCCCCGTCCCCCCTCCTCCCTCAGCCCTCTCCTGCTTCCCTCATTCCATATTCTGTCCGCTCACCCTTTCCCGTATTCTCCTTCCTCTTTCTTCCCCCCTTCCCCCCCCCTTTTCTTTTTCTCTTCTTTTCTCCCATTTTTTTCCCTTCCCCCTCCTTTCCCCTTGTCCTCATCTTTTTCCACATCCCCCTTCCATCCCGGCCCCCCTCCCCAACCCTTTATTCCCCTCCCCCTTGTTTCTCTGTTCTGTCACTCCCCCACGGGTTCTCCACATATTTTTTCCTTCCTACACCACTACCTTGGGTTATCCTAACTGCATGGCAATGGCACACATTCTTTTGATATCTCAGTATGGTGATGTTGTAGTTAATCAAATATCTATCCATCAGAGGCTGTCTGTCATCCCCTGTGCCCGCCGCGGGGGGATTTATATGGGGTCCTGCATGCCCACAGAAATCTTCTGAGTGGGTGAGCTTGTCCTTATTTTTACCTTTTTTGTATGGAGTGTTCTGATATCTTGTCAATAATTTTGCTGCAATAACTGTATATACATATATATATACTTGTATATGTTAAAGCTACTTTATGTCATATTGTAGATATGGTTCTCCTGAAGAAGCGGTGCTGACCGCGAAACCGGTTGAGAATTAAAGCTTCACAGACACTTGCCATCTAAAATTGTGCGGAATCCACTGGCTCAGACTATGTGGTATCCCCCCTTTTATGGTTATATGTAGTGTTGTTGTTTATAATCGCAATTATATGCGGAATTGCATATTTTATGAATATTTTTTCTATTAAAAGTGAATTTTTATAAATAATTTTTATTACTTTTTTTGTTCCATACCTATTATTGTATACTGATATTTAGTACCGTAATAGTCCCTCCTCTTCCTCCCGTTGGGGGTTGAGACGCTGGCTGACAGTAGCAGCAACTGCGGCCACCACTCTACCCTCTCACCTTCCTTGATTCCCATTTTTCTAAACACTGATATTCAACCAACTTTATCTGCTTAGATTTTAGATGGAATTATTTACTCAAAGTTAGCTTTTACCTCTCGATATAGCAAGTCTTCGGTTCTTTCCACGAAACACACCCAAACATACTCTGGTATCAGACAGAACTAATAGTACTGAGATAAACACAATTATTTAACAGACCAATCATAACAATATTGTATGTTTTATATAAATGTCTACTATATCGACCTAAGCTGAAAAATGTTTTATAACCATTACTGCTTGTTAGTTTTGAATACCACTACTGTCAATTATTTTGTATTGCCTCAATTACCTTGCAATGTAAACCTTATTTTGTTTACCAATAAAATATTAAGGAAAAAAATGTGCTAATTATTTTTAAGGCCCTGCAAAAGTTGCACAAATGTTTATCAGATCCCTATTTTAACTAAAAATACACTAAAATTATTATTAGCATTCATAACCTTAACATAACTTTCTGCAAAAGTCCTAATAAGGCCTCGTTCACATAGAACGTACTAAAGTGTACATTCGTCCCGGTTTACCCATGTGGAGATGCACAGGTGTTCAATCCATCTCTGTGCAGGCAGTCGCATTGATGTCAGTGGGATGCAGCAGCTGCATCAACACAGCAGCTGCCCCCGATCTGATATCTGTGTGGGTGTGGGTGTACAGCCCCGAATGCAGACAGTATGAGTTCAGAGACATGCACCCATGCATATAACACAGTTTACTATGCTTCTGTGATGAATGAACACAGGGCATGCTTACCTGCCTCTCCCTCCTTCTCTCCCCCCCACCACGCTCTCCATTCTGACACCAATCTCCTGCCCCAGCAGTGGCTACAGCCAGTGAGAGGGGGGAGGAGGGGATGCTGGCTACATCCCTGCAGGGAGGGGGCAGAATGATCATAGGGGTGGGGCAGTACGGGGGTCAGAGCAGTGATATGGGGCATCTATTTGAGATAAATCCACTTGTGGCTGCCCTGCAGCACATGAAGCCATCAGGAGGAGGGAGGAAGAGAAGCCGGCAGCTGCAGGGGAGCCACATGAGATCAGTACTGCCGAGGTATTGGAACTTGGGGAGAATCAGTGGTGCTGTGGGGATTGTATATAGAGTATCAGGAAGCAGGGGTGACACAGGGCAGAGCAGCAGTGGTAAGGGGCATATTTATCGTAAATACCTGAGATCAACAGCTTGTCAGCTGCCGATTACAGCTATTGGTTTGTTCAACACAGAAGTGACCATAAGCTTATAGCAGGAGGAGGAATGCCATGTCCATACAGCATACTGAACTGGACAGCTGGAAGTGGTTCTGTAGGTCTGTATGCTGCATGAATTTGGCACTGAAAGGGTTAGAATATAAAGAAGCTACATGCCCAATAAGTGATTAAATCCACTGCATAAAGTGCTTAAATAAAGATTTAATATCAGTTTAAGGACTGGCTTCACAAAAAATAAATTATTTATTTTCTATAATCAAAGCATGTTTTAAAGCAAAACCTCAAGGAAATAGCTCAATACAGGGCTGAAATATATATATTTTCTGTTTTCCTGCCAAATCATTTGTAATTTTTTTTAGTAAATCTTGTGATTTACAAACATTTTCAACACAGCACAGCCAGGTAAGTGACTCACATACAGTCGCATACAGGTTTAATTTTATTACTTGACTTGAATTCTTCTTTAACATTGTTACAAGCATATATAACTAAAGCTGGGTACACACGGGCCAAATGTGAGACAGCGGCTGGTGAAAAAAAAATGCCGATATTCGGCCCATGTGTATGTCGGTTCGTTCAGCCGGCTTCTATGGTACGTGCATGCTGGAAAACCAGTACTTGACCGACTCTAGATCAGTGCTCTCAGCCAAACGCAAAAAAAAAAAAATTTGTGTACCCGGCTTAAAGCTATAACATCTTCTACTCTTACAACTTCACCAATCACACACTTTAAAAGGCTTTGCAGTGGCTCTCAAAAGGGCTTATTTCAGAACTCTATCCTTTCTTCCTTTCCCAACTTCCTTGCTTTTATGTCTAAGTGGGAGACTGATTGTGCCACCCAATTTTCTCCTGAAGGCTAGGACACTATGTTGGAAACTTTGCGCAAATGTACAAAATCACTTTTGGTCAGGGAGACTGCCTTTAAGTTACCTACCAAATGGTAATACACCTCCTCTAAACTTCACATTATCTACCCAGGAGTCTTGGACTTATGCTTTCATATATGTTCACTTAGTGAATCTTTAAAACATACATTTTGGGATTGTGAGAAATTATCACTAGTTTGCTGTAAAATCTCTTCTATAACTTCTGCAATTTCTGGCCATCTTCTTAGCCTAACAATGCCGATGTTACTTCTTAGTGCTTCTATCCCAGGGATTTCACATAGGGATCAGAGACTTATCCATACCATTTGTGTAGCGACAATATGGGCCATTGCCCTGCAGTGAATATCCATTGTCCCCTTGATAATAAATAGAATTGATGCTGTTATGCTAATGGAAGGGTCCCTTATACTCTACAAGATAGTTTTCTCTTAAATTGGTTGCTTGTACTACCCACCATCATATGTTAAAATCCTGATTTCAGCTTTTGCCTTTGTATAGATACCTTCTATTATGGTATGCTAGAGTGGAGTGGTATTGGCTCTTCTACCTGTTGTTCAATACTTTTTCTGACTTCTTGATACAACCTTGCATTATATGGTAATTTTGCTGCTCACACTGGGCTTCTTGGTTGTTTTTTAATGGATTACGTATGCATATTAATCTTCTTCTCTTTTGTATACGCCTTGTAATGATGCTATGTATTGGATGTGTATGCTTTACCAATAAACAGCTTGTAAACACAAAAAATGCAAAATACTAAAACTCATTTATTTGTGTTTTTAGATACAGGAGGTTCAAAGTTCACTATTGGCAAGTCCATCTGGCTACTCTGGGCTCTGGTTTTTAACAATTCTGTGCCAGTGGAAAACCCAAAAGGTACCACAAGTAAAATCATGGTTCTCATCTGGGCATTCTTCGCAGTAATATTTCTGGCCAGCTACACTGCCAATCTTGCTGCTTTTATGATCCAGGAGGAGTACGTGGATACCGTGTCTGGACTCAGTGATAAAAAAGTAAGGGATTAAGAATTTGTGTTGTTGATTTTCATTAAATTTACAAAACAAAGTAGAACTTGGTGGTCTATGCTGATTATATAGGAAAAAAATCTGTTTTAAAGTAGCAGTTGTCAAGAGGATAGTCTTTGAGACATGCTGATAACTGATTGCTGAACGAATAAAGGAACCATCAAACTTTCATAGACAGGAAAGATCTTTCAGCTGTCCAGGCAGAAAGGAGAAGTTTGATAGAGGCAAAGTATATTATACCATGTTATCAGTAACAAGGAGGAGAAGATCCTATTCATAGCCTATTCAAATTTGGATTTTAGTTATTCTTCCAATAACTCAACACATTATCTTAAAGGGAAATGATAATAGTATATTTCATGTTTTATTATTTGTTTAATGTTTACAAGTTTCAAAACTGATTTTTTTATTTGTCATTTAATAATTATTACAGGGTGCATTCATTACCCTCAGTTTAAAATGCCCAGCTCTACCTGTATGCTGTCTGACCAACTGTCTTAACCTGCAAGAAACCATACATGTTTTGGATTACATTTAATTATACAAATTTTAAAACTGATGTTTAATTTACTATTTGTTATTTATATAAAATCTTAAACCTATAAGTAAACATTTAAACGTTTTCTAAATTCAATAACAAAATGTTCATAATTTGCAGCTTATCAATCTTTAGATGTATTAGCTGTATTCGTTTTCCTAAACTAAAATGTTTTTTAACAAGCACTGAAAATACCAGTTGATCTTGCAAGAAATGCAGTGATTTTGTCACTTTCTGTGAGCTGAACAGGAAGCAAAAATAATATCTTTTTTTTTGTAAACTACTAATGTTACCACCCTCCTTATGATGGAAAAGAACAAAAGTAGACATCTTTAATGTTCAGCATGGGTGACAATCATAGTTTCCCCAATAGATACAGTGAATTAGTGAACATAGCTAACCAGGGACAGGGAGTGTTTTTACCAGGTCAAAATAAAGAGAAAGAAGCTTGAAAACAAGAAAATGAATGCTCCACTAGGGATGCGCTTTTACCTAAGTCTGGCCGGATTTAGTCAGATCATCAGCACAAATCCCCAGCTGCTGTTTGTAAACAAACAGGGATCTGTCTTTTAGTGATGGCAAATCCATAATTAATTATGTCCTCCAAAAATTTAAATACAGTGTTGCTTACCATGACCCACTACCACAATGACCCACTGCTTGTGATGTTGCCCCACCTCTACAGTCCCCTGCCACATGACAATGTTTCCGTGGTGCACTACTGCCACAAAATTACAGATTCTCAGCTGGTTTCTGCTTGTAAACAAAGCAGCATGGGATCCTGGGTGATGTCCTTGACATAATTTTATTAAACATTCCATTAAAAAAGGTATGCAATGTACTCCGTTATGAATTCAGCATTAATCATGTCATCCAACACTGTAGATCTGGTGTCAATCATGATGATTTGCCACCATGAGAACCTGCTACCCTGATGATCTTGACCAACCAAACTATCACCATAAAATGAACGATCCCCAACTGACTGCTGTTTGAGAGCAAACCAGTTGGGGATCCTGAATGATATCATTGACCAAATATGGTTATGGCCATATTTGATCAATGGTGTCATCCAGAATATCTGGTTTGTTTGTTTGTTTACAAATATCAACAAGCTGGGTATCTGTCCTTTAGTAAAGGAAGCACTACTGCCTCAATATGACAGGTCCCTTGCTGGCTGCTGTTTGTAAACAAACCATATGGGCATATGTCATTTTGTGCTGGTAGTGCTATGATGATGTGCTGCCCGACAATGTTGTCCCACTTACATGACAACCCACTGCCCACTGATTTTGACCTGCTAGGAATTCTGGGTGCTGTCATTGATTAGGGCCTCCAGCTAGTAAGTTTACAAACACCAGCCAGATTTGCTGGTTGTAATCTCAAGCTGTGGGAAACGTGAGTGGAGAGTGAAAACCAGTTTTGCTTTTGACTGCTGGTGATTGCTGTGTTTGCGTTTTTAGGTTATTTTTGGCATCTTTCCTTGCAGCTTTTAAAAACCTTTTCTGTCACTTTTTATACAGCCTTTTTTTCATTCCTTCCCTCAGACTACTAATTAGGGGAGTGGTTAATTTGGTACAGGTGCTTCAGTACCTATATAACTTTCTGTAGAAAACATTTCTGAGCTAGCTCATCCTTGAGCTTGCCACCTTTTGGCTTGCTGGAACTTAGACCAAGTGGAACTGGACTAAGTAGTGAGTTAAAAACCACAGTTGAAAACATCAGATAATAACAGGAGTCATCAAACCTGTAAGTAACATCTGAAATTTCCTGTTAGTAATATTACTTTTTGTAACTGGGAAAATATGTGCTAGCAAGATTGAAGGTTTTGTGCAGTGCACAGTGTGCCGCATGTATGCAACAATGGAGCAACAGCTCCAGGATTGATACCGCTACGAAAGATGTGAGCAGGTTGCCCTTCTGGAAGCTCGCATTAGAGATCTGGAGGTGCAAATTGCAACACTGGGCAGAACTGACAACCTTGAAGGGGGTCTGAGCAGGTGGCTAGTAGGGTTAATGGGGAGGGTGGAGGTGTAAATCAGGATTATCGGGTAGGAAGATGGGTTAATGTAGTTAGAGGAAGTGTTATGCCATGTACACATGAGCGGACTTTACGGCAGACTTTGTCCGGCGGACTTTTTGACGGACTTTCCGAATGAACGACTTGCCTACAAATGATCAACCAAAGTCTGACGGATTCGTACGTGATGACATAAGACCGGACTAAAACAAGGAAGTTCATAGCCAGTAGCCAATAGCTGCCCTAGCATCGGTTTTTGTCCATCAGACTAGCATACAGACGAGAGGACTTTTTGACCGGACTCAAGTCCGTCTGAAAGATTTGAAACATGTTTCATTTCTAGGTCCGTCAAACTTTTGGGGAAAAAAGTCTGCTGGAGCCCACAAATGATTGAAGTGTCCAACAGACTCCAGTCTGCCGGACCAAGTATGCCATAAAGTCCATTCATGTGTACGCAGCATTAGAGGCTCACAGAAAAGGAAGGCCAGCCTTGGATTTGAGCACCCTAATGGATTCGCCAAGATGTGTGAAGATGTGGGGGTATCAAGCTCAGAGATGACAGCCCTAGATGTCACTGCTCCCCCTAATAGCTGGGAGAGCAGCCCATCTAGTAGGGGTGGTGAAGGGAGTGCAGGTAGGTCTAGACAGTTGGTAATAGGGGATTCTATATTTAGAAGGACTGATAGAATGATTTGTCGCCAGGATCGCCTCAACCAAATGGTTGGCTGTCTGCCTGGTGCCAGGGATTGGCATGTGGTGGACTGGGTTGATAATTTACTGGGAGGGGCTGGGCATGACCCAGCTGTCTTGGTCCACATTGGAACCAATGACAGAATATATGGAAGGTGGAGGCTCCTTAACCATTTGCTGCCCACCTGCGTCAAATGGCGGTGGTGTGGTGCGCCTTTCGTTCTGGGATGCCATCAATTGATGGCATCCCAGAATGGCCGCTCTCGCCAATCACAGCCGGTCACATGTAGACATGGAGATGACGGTAATTCGTCGCTTTTCGCCTCACACTGACAGAGTGTGTTGAGAGGAGAGGCGATCAGCGGCATCTCCTTGCCGGGGAAATGCAAAACATGTAATCAGGGCACTGATCATCCGTGCCCTGGTTATATTATAGTGACAAGAGAGTCACCAATCAATGTTCACCATTGCCCACAAGTGCCAGCAATCAGTGTGCACCAGTGCCCACAAGTGCCACCAATCAGTGCCCATTAGTTATGTCAGGCAGTGCTGGCTATCAGTGCCACCTATCAGTGCTGCCCATCAATGCCCATCACTGCTGTCCATCAATGCCCATCAGTGTCGCCCATCAGTGCCACCCATCAATGCCCATCAGTGCCGTCTATCCATGCTGCCTATCGGTGCCCACCAGTGCCACCTATCGGTGCCCATCAGTGCCACCTATCAGTGCCCATCAGTACTGCCTAACAGTGCACATCAGTGCCGCCTATCAGTGCTCATCAGTGCCATATATCAGTGCCACCTATCAGTGCCCATAAGTGCGGCATATTAGTGCCTTCTCATCACTGCCACCTAATCAGTGCCCATAAGTCCAGCGTCATCAGTGCCCATAAGTGCCACCTGATCAATGCCCACCAGTTCAGCCTATCAGTGCCCATCAGTGCCGCCACATCAAGGAAGGAGAAAAAATACTTATTTACAAAATTTATTGACAGAAACTAAGTAAAAAAATATTTTTTTGACAATTTTTGGTCTTTTTTTTATTTTTTTTTGGAAAAAAATAAAAAAACCCAGCAGTGATTCAATACCACTAAAAGAGAGCTCTATTTGTGTGAAGAAAATGATAAAAAATTTCATTTGGGTACAGTGTAGCATGACTCCGCAATTGTCATTCATAGTGTGACAGCACTGAAAGCTGAAAAATGGTCTGGGCAGGAAGGAAGTGTAAGTGCCCTGTAGGCAAGTGGTTAAGAACCAATTTAAAGAACTAGGCTGCAAGGTGATACTCTCTGAAATATTCTCTGAAATATTGCCTATGCCATGCACAACACAGGAAAAACAGGGGGAGATTAGAGAGTCGAATGCATGGCTAAAGACCTGGTGTAAGAAGGAGGGATTTGGGTTTTTAGAGCACTGGGCTGACTTTTCATTGGGGTGCAACCTATATGCTAAAGATGGTTGCACCTACATGGAAGGGGGTCTACTGTACTGGGGGAGAGGTTTATGGGAAGGCTTGAGGAGTATTTAAACTAGGATTGTAGGGGGTAGGGTGAATTAGATTATAATGTGGCAGATAGGTGATACAGGGGTCAGCCCCTATCGGTGGGTGGAATGGAGAAAGATGGGGGGAGATCTATGGCAGATGAAGGTTCCTATGTTACAAACAACCATTGGAAATGGTACTATTTGTACTAAAATAAAAAAAATATGCAACATACATTTTCAAAACGTGACAATGAATTAAAGTGTTTGTTCACCAATGCCAGAAGTCCGCCAAGCAAAATAGGTGAGTTGGAAGCTCTGGTGTATGAAGAGAACTATGATCTAATTAGTATTGCTGAATCTTGGCTTTATTCTTCTCATGATTGGGTTATTAATATTCCTGGCTATGCTCTCTTTCGGAAAGACAGGGTAAAATGGAGGGGTGGTGGTGTCTGTCTCTATGTGAGAAGTGATTTCAAAATGAGTGTGAAAAAGGACCTAGTTGATGGTACATGTACATGGTACATGTGTGTGGGTAATAAAAAGGTTATCATTTGAGATTGTTAAAGACCTGCCAGTGTTAATGAGGAGGTGGAGACTCATTTCCTTGCACAGATGGAAAGGGCTGCAAGGGCTGATGCCGCGTACACACGGTCGGACTTTCCGGCATACTTGGTCCGGCGGACCAGAGTGTGCCGGACAATCCGCCCGTGTGTGGGCGGCGGCGGACTTTTCTGGCGGACTTCTTCCCAAAAGCCCGCCGGACCTAGATTTGAAACAAGTTTTAAATCTTTCCGTAGGACTCAGTTTCGGGCGGAAAGTCCGCTCGTGTGTGTGCTGGTCCGACGGAAAGCCCGCTCGTG
Source organism: Aquarana catesbeiana (assembly GCF_042186555.1). Classification (NCBI taxonomy): domain Eukaryota; kingdom Metazoa; phylum Chordata; class Amphibia; order Anura; family Ranidae; genus Aquarana; species Aquarana catesbeiana. The sequence goes on from NC_133333.1 coordinate 148,293,584, forward strand.
TGTAGGCTGGTCCGACGGACCAGATACGACGCGAGGGCAGGGTATTGCATCTCGCGCTCTCTGCAATAGGAAAAACAAATTTTCCTATTGCGGTGAGCGCGGTGCATGCCAGGCCCTTAGGTCTGGTATGGATTATAAAGGGAACCCCCTACGCCGAAAAAACGGCGTGGGGTCCCCCCTAAAATCCATACCAGACCCCGATCCGAGCACGCAGCCTGGCCGGTCAGGAAAGGGGGTGGGGACGAGCGAGTGCCCCCCCCTCCTGAACCGTACCAGGCCGCATGCCCTCAACATGGGGGGTGGGTGCTTTGGGGGAGGGGGGGCGCCCTGCGGGGCCCCCCCCTCCCCCAAAGCACCTTGTCCCCATGTTGATGAGGACAAGGGCCTCTTCCCGACAACCCTGGCCGTTGGTTGTCGGGGTCTGCGGGCGGGGGCTTATCGGAATCTGGGAGCCCCCTTTAATAAGGGGGCCCCCAGATCCCGGCCCCCCACCCTATGTGAATGAGTATGGGGTACATGGTACCCCTACCCATTCACCTAGGGAAAAAGTGTAAGTAATAAAACACACTACACAGGTTTTTAAAATATTTTATTAAACAGCTCCGGGGGGGGATCTTCCTCCGGCTTCGGGGGTCTTCTTCCGGCTTCGGGGGTCCCTCCGCTTCATCTTCTCCCGGCGTCCGGTTGGTTCTTCTCCGCTCTCTTCTCCCGGTGTTCCTGTTCTTCGGCCGGCTCCTCTGCTGTCTTCAAGTAGCTCTCTTGCCAGCAGAGGTCCGGGCTTCTGGGCTTCTGGGCTTCTGGGCTTCTGGGCTTCTCTTCCCCAGATGTTGACACGACGCTCTCTCCTGCTGGACTGCTCTCCGAGGGCTGCGTTGTGACTTATATAGGTGGAGACCCCGCCCCCTTTTGATGTCACAGTCCCTGGGCATGCTGGGACTGTGACGTTTTAGGGGGCGTGGTCACTGGGTGATGTTGACCTATGTGGCTCACGGCTATAAATAATAAGAAAATAACTTTTAAAAAATATAAAAATGAAACACTATCATGGTTTAAATGCTACAAAGAATATAACAGAATATTTAAAAAGGAAATCAAGGACACAAAAATTCAAAACGAACGACAGATTGCAAAAGATAGTAGGACAAACCCCACAAAAACTTCAAATATATTAATAGTAAAAAGGTCAGGTCTGAGCATGTAGGCTCTTTATAAAATAATCTAGACTGGGTGATTGGGGACAAAGAGAAGGCCAATTCATTAAATACTTTCTTCAGCTCTGTATATACAAAGGAGCCTGGGGGAGCTCATGTCCATAATGGGGGTGGTATTGGCACAGCCCCGAATGATCCACAATGGCTCAAAAGTGATATAGTCCAGAAATATTTAGACAGAATAAAGGTGGATAAAGCACCTGGATCAGATGGCAACCACCCACGGATCCTGAAAGAATTGAGCTGTTTCATTTCAAAGCCATTGTTTCTAATTTTTAGGGACTCATTAATGACTAGAATGGTACCACTGGATTGACGTAGGGCCAATGTGGTGCCCATATTTAAAAAGTCTTTACCAAGTAACTATAGACCCATTAGTTTAACGTCTATAGTCGGGAAGATACTGGAGAGTTTAATAAAAGACCACATAGCAAAGTTCTTGCTGGAAAAAATATTTTAAGCAACAGACAGCATGGATTCATGAAGGACATACGTTGTCAAACAAACCTGATTTATTTTTATAAGGAGGTAAATATAACCTTGGACAGAGGGGTGGCCGTGGACGTGGTATACTTGAATTTTGCAAAAGTGCTTGACACAGTTCCCCACACATGGCTAATATGTAAGGTAAAGACTACAGGCTTGGAAAGATCAGTTTGTGAATGTAGAGAAAACTGGCTAAAAAACAAATTCAAAGAGTAGTGGTTAATTAATTTTACTCTGAATGGTCTAAAGTTATGAGTGGTGTACCCCAAGGTACAGTATTGGGACCCTTACTTTTTTTATAACTTTATAAATGATATAGGGTCTGGGATTAAAAGTACCATTTCTTTTTTTGCAGGTGACACCAAGCTATGCAGTGGATTAACGTCCTTACAGAATTTCTCCAATTTACAAGCCAACCTCAATGCACTGTCTAATTGGGAAATTAGGTTTATTGTCCATAAATATAAAGTGGAGTACAACTGGGGGAATCCATAATGGAGAAGGATCTGGGGGTTTTGGTAGATCATAAGCTCAATAATAGCATGCAATGCCAAGCTGTTGGTTCCAAAGCAAGCAAAGTTCTTTCTTGTATTAAGAGAGGTATGGACTACAGAGAGAGAGATATCATTATGTACAAATCATTAGTAAAACCTCATCTGGAATATGCTGTTCAGTTTTGGGCACCAGTTCTCAAAAAGGATATCGGGGAACTGAAGAAAGTGCAGAGAAGGGCAACCAAACTGATATGAGGCATGGAGGACCTCAGCTATGAGGAAAGATTAGAGGAACTGAATTTATTCTTTCTTGATAAGAGGAGATTAAGGAGGGATATGATCAACATGTACAAATACATAGGGGGTCCATATAGTGAACTTGGTGTCGAGTTATTCACTTTGAGGTCATCACAGAGGACAAGGGTGCACTCTTTACTGCTAGAGGAAAAAAGATTTCATGTCCAAATACAGAAAGGTTTCTTAACAGTAAGAGCTGTGAAAAATTGGAATAGAATCCCTCCAGCGGTGGTTCTGGCAAGCTCAGTAGATTGCTTTAAAAAAGGCCTGGATTCTTTCCTAAATGTACATAATATAACTGGGTGCTAACATTTATAGGTAAAGTTGATCCAGGGAAAATCCGATTGCCTCTCATGGGATCAGGAAAGAACTTTATCCCCTCCTGTAGCAAATTGGGGCATGCTTTACTGGGGTTTTTCTGTGGGTGAATAATTCCTCTGGATCAACTGTGGGTGAAGAATTGTGTATATGGGATTGTATTATTTTTTTTTTGGGTTGAACTAGATGGACTTGTGTCTTTTTTCAACCTGACTAACTATGTAACCAGCTGGCCAGGAATTTGGTATTTGGTATCATTTTTGTTTTCTAATATCATTTTGAAAGGGTTGACTCCATAATTTCACGTGCAGCTTTAAGGCATCCCTCAAGCATGTTATTTAAAGGATGCCTATATTTTTAGTGTTGCCCTTCAAACCACAATAATAGACCCTCTCCCCTCTATCCTATTTTAAAACATTTGCTTTGGCATTATCAAATGTTTCCTATGGTAGTGCCCAGTTGCCCATGCCTGCTTTTAACAATAGAATGCAAATTAGCCTTCAAAAAGCACCAAAAAGTGACAAGATTCAGTACGGTATACTAGAAAAACTGGGTAGGAGACTAAACAATGGTCCCCTATAACAAGACACTGAAAAACAAAACAATCCCTCACAAAAAAATGACTAGGACTTTAAAGGTACCACACCAAAGGATAATAAAAACTTATATTTTTGTTGTACACTACATTAAAAAGGTTGAAATACCAAAACCAGACATATATAGGTACTATTTGAAACAATGGCAGTTACATGTCATGCCAGTAGTTGGTAGCCATATCCCAAGGTGGTCATAGGGAATCGCAGGACAAAAGCCTGCTGCCTCAAGGAGATCTGGCATATATCTGTAAAGCTAAGCCACACTGAGCATCAATACATACAGCATCAAATACATCATGCAATCAGTAAAGTATATATCTACACATTAATGTAAACTGCTGTAAGGGCTCACATTACATGTAGCTTGTTTCCAGAGTTAAAGGAGCGTAGCTGCCACACAAGAAAGGGGCCCAACCGTTCAAGAGATTGGAGATTATATGGATTATATATGCAATATGGAAAGGAGCAGATATATGACCTAAGAAAAAAATATATATAGGTTACACATAATCTCAATTCTCTTTACCAGTTGGGCCCCTTTATTGTGTGGTGGATACAATCTTTAACTCTGGGGAAAAAGCTAATTGTAATGTGAGCCCTTACAGCAATTTACATGTAATATATATGTGTAGATATGTCCTGTACTGATTGTATGATGTATTTAATCCGGTATGTATTGAAGCTCATTGTGGCTTTGTTTGTAACTTTATAGACATATGCCAGATTTACCTGAGGAAGAGTGCTTTGTTGTGCAAAAGGTGTCGGGAATTATATGAGACATTGCCTCTGACCCATTGGGATATAGTTATCAACTACTGGCATGACACATAACTGCAATTGTTTCAAACAGGACCTACTGTATATGTCTGATTGTAATCTTTTTAATGTTGTGTACAATAAAAAATGAAAGGTAGTATTTTTCCTTGGTGTGGTACCAAGTACTAGTCGTTTTTTCTTGTGACAAGATTCAGTTCACAGAGACCTTAGTGGGGTTTTGCAGACTTCAAGCTGGGTTCACTGAAACTCCCTTTTAAACTGAACTTTGCCTGGTTTGCTCATCCCAAACAGCCACAACAACTAAGGACTAATAAACTGCAAGGAATTACATTTTTGTTTTTGGGTTTATATATATACAGTATTATAGGGTGCACCTTATTTAGAGAACATTCTGGACTTTTTAAAGACTGAACAAAGATTTCCTTTGTAACTATCTGCCTCAAATGGAATCTACTTTTGTGAACAGAGAAGAGCAGAAATGAATGCAAAACTCTGTCATATTTGGATGTGTGTGTAATTTGAACTTCAGCTATTTAACTCTGTTAACTAGAGGCTTTGTTTAGAAAGCCTCTAGAAAGCTCCTTACATTTGTGGTCAGTGTGAGAAGACTGCACTTACAGTGGTGGTCAGTGGAAGAAAGACTGTACTTACATTGGTGGCATGTGGAAGAAAAAATATCCTTTACATAGTAGTCAGCGGGAGGAAAAATTTCCCTTACATTAGTGTCCAATGTAAGGAAGAATACTCCAGCTATGGTGACAATGGGAGAAGAAATGCCCCTTATATTTGTGTTAAAGGGAGGAAGAATGTCCCTTACATTGGTGTCAATAGGAGTAAACATGCCCCTTACTTTTGTGCTAGAGAGAAGGAGAATACTCCTTTTATTGGCGTCAGTGAGGGGAAGAAGTGGTGGTAGTTGGATAAACTCTCTGCATTTAGATTGTATGAAAACAGGACAAAAGCCAGAAGTGGCAACCATACGGAGAATAACCCTATAATATAATCAATATGCACGAGAAGATGTCTCTCTGCTGGATTATACATACTTTTCAAAAATGTCAACTTCAGTGTCAGGAGATGCAAAGTGTTATGAAAGATTTACATATGAAGCTAAGGAGGAGACCTAGGAAAGTTAGGAGAAGCCGGATGACAGGAATCTCAAACTACACCTAGAAGTAAACTGCCAAGGCTTCATTTGAGCAAGGTGTGCTGTGAATCCAATTGTTTTTCTGATATTTATCTTTATAATGTAAGAATGATACATGGGGCAACACATAGGAATCCATGTAGTTCACTTTAAGACTGCACATATTTCTAACCTTTCAAAACTGTGATAGCACATTCAAATCAACTACAACCCCCACATATACTGTATAAATATGCATTATTTAGAGAGCAGAACCAATTTATAAGAGCTGCAATAAAATATCAAATAAATGTATATGATTAGGAAAGGTTTCCAAGTGTTGAATTGCACTGAAATTCCCAGCACTAAAATAAAAATGTTTTTAGTTATCCTGGTTTCAAAACTCTTGCTGTGCTCGCTTCATCTATGTATCCAAACTTATATAAAGTTAGTAAAACAACAACACTTGAGTTATGTTAAAATAATTCCAAACTAAAAAGAAAGAAAAAAAAAACTTTAAAAAAGATATCTGTGAGACGTGCCCTAGTTTTCTACCTGAAAAGAGGTGTTCTTTATTTTGTATGCTTTGTGTTGTGTCTCTCCACTGTAATGAATGTTTGCAATTGGATCTGCTTCTGATGATCCTGGGAACGCTACTATTTTGATGTGTAATTTCTGACACTATTCAAAGTGAAAACTCTGGAGGCACTTCCATTTTCCCCAGGTAAATCAAGCTCAGTTTCATTCTCATCAGAAAGCAACTGTTGGGTTCTGAGCAGTAAAGGAATTAGAAACAATTTAACAATTAGTATATAATTAAAATATTGTTAGCAAAAAAGCCAAGTATAGTTTCAGGTTTCCTTGATTAAGCCAACTTAGATAGCAATGACATCATGCCTTAAACAGGCAGCTGGCGGATGATATTGTAAGCAGAACAATACAGCCTATCATTAAACATGGCAATAAGTGTCAACTATAGCAGTTGGTCGGCGACATTGGCCTCATTTGAACAGGTGCACGCAGACACCATAGAACAATCTTCAATGAAGCCACATGGTACCAGGAAAAAAGAAAAAATAATGTTGCAGCTTTTAAAGTCAAGGGTTAGTCATTCTGAATTTAAAATAGCCTTTAAAACCAAATAGTTATTTAAGAGAATTTGAGTCATGAATGCTGAAATAAATTCTGAACAGATTTAATTATGAAAGTGTTTTTGATATATATATACCTTCCAGATCGATTTAAAAATAAGTCTAAATATAGACTTACAAAAAGTGGAAAGAACTTAATTGATGCTGAAATCATACATTTTTTTCTGAGATAATCATGGCGTAATCATCTCCTTCAATCAACATTACTAGTTGTGTCAATCTTAAATAGGTGTCTTTACCTCTTAGTAGATGCTGTGATTTCTCTGATAACAGGTTGTGTTTTTGGAACCATTTCGATTTTCTCCAAGGATATGTCAAAATGTGTTATTGGAGTTTTCAAAGTTTTATAAGAGGTATACAAAAAGTTTGTAAATGTCAGTTTTCTTAAAGAAATCATATATGAGTATAAGTGATTAGTAAACTTGTAAGGCTTGGTGCATATTCTTTGACCCTGCAGTCAGAAAGGGGGTATAACATAGTCGAAAATGTGCAAAGAATGACTCCTTTAAAGGGGATCTATAATGGATTTACGTGAGTTATATACATGTACTCCTACCCCCTGCCTCCCACAATACAACTCATTGGCCAATCTCCAGTGCCATGTCATGTGAGAACAGGTGTATGTGTGTGTCTGTGTGTGTGGCAGAGGGTACGTAATATTCATAAGTTTTGACTTGAACAGGAAGTTTAAATTTACATCAGTGTTTCTGAGGATACTTGTAGAATATCAGGGCAGCAGGGGAATGTGGAACGTAGCATCATGCTTTTTGTGCCTTCCACAAAGAGAACCTGTGACCTTGCTTTCTACAGACAATGTCAAGTTCACTTTAAGAAAATTAACAGCATTTAAACATTTTTAGTAGAATTTCTATATTATTACGGTAGCTTTGTTTTGGTTCAAAGCCATTTGATTCACGATCTACAAACCTGTTTGCTGAAAATGTGAGACGTGACAAGTGAATTGCTGGAGAATGAGTCATTGTCAGGTGTGTCCTGTGAACTGTGTCCTTTCCTGGAAGACATTATTTCTCATTATGATCATTGGAGTGAAGAACCAGCCCCAAAACTGACACCATCAAAGTGCATCTTAATAAATCTAATGTTGTCATTCATCCCCAATCTATTCTGGGGCGGATATTTAATTATGAAGGGAAGATGTGCGTGGAGATTAACTGCACAATACTAAATGAGATTCAGCCTATTGCAGAAAAGGAGAAACTATTGGATCAATTTTATAAGGTTCTCATAATTTCTCTGTAGTTCGAGGATCAATAGCAGAGACAGTCAAGGGGAAAGAATGTCCTTGCTTTAAATTGTTTTTGCTACATGCAGCTCCAGATATTTTCTCTGAAATTAAAGACCATTTACAGGTAGAAATATAAAAAAAGTAATTTAGCTTACTTTTGGATTATTTCAAATATAATAAATTACCTGAAACCTGCATGTATGCCCCATGTCAGCTAAAAGGCAAAGTGTATGTTACAGGGTTTTTCAAGCTATTGTATGCCCTGACAAAAAAAACTGTAAGGCAAAGGCATAATGAGCTTATGCACTGCATAGGCAGGACACTGTTGCTGAATTTTCATGCTGTAGACTTGCAGAGTTCCTGCTGTAGACTCACCACTCCAACGTTTGCTCTTGCTAGAGACTTGCCACGCAAATTTGTTACAAATTGCAAAAGTGTCAACTAGAACTTGTGCTTCAAGTGCTCTGCCAGTGTACAACTTGCCAGTGAAAATGTGCAGCAAGTCAACAGACTTACAATTCAACACTGCCACAAATTTGTAGAAATGTATCCTTGTTATCTAGGGTACCATGTCTTAGGCCCCATTCATCCCTGTGTGTTTTATGTGCAGCATAGGTGTAGTGCATAAAAAAAAAGTCTTGCATGCTGCATTTTTGATGTGCTTTCATCAAAACATGCATTCTAGAGCTCAGTGATAACGCACCTAAAAAACATGTACAACACTCCTAAAATGTAAAGCAGCACACAGGCATCAATCATCCATCTTAGCTACATAGTTACATAGTTACATAGTTAGTCAGGTTGAAAAAAGACACAAGTCCATCTAGTTCAACCATAAAAATAAATAATAATATAAAACAATCCCATATACTCAATCCTATACCCACAGTTAATCCAGAGGAAGGTGAAAAACCCCAGCAAAGCATGATCCAATTTGCTACAGCAGAGGAAAAAATTCCTTCCTGACCCCCAAGAGGCAATCGGATTTTCCCTGGATCAACTTTACCTATACATGTTATTACCCAGTTATATTGTGTGCATTTAGGAAAGAATCCAGGCCTTTCCTAAAGCAATTTACTGAGCTGGCCAGATTCACCTCTGGAGAGAGTCTATTCCACATTTATACAGCTCTTACTGTGAAGAAACCTTTCTGTATTTGGAGATGAAATCTCTTTTCCTCTAGACGTAAAGAGTGCCCCCTTGTCCTCTGTGTTGACGGTAAAGTGAATAACTCAACACCAAGTTCACTATATGGACCCCTTATATATTTGTACATGTTGATCATATCCCCCCTTAATCTCCTCTTCTCAAGAGAGAATAAATTCAGTTCATCTAATCTTTACTCATAGCTGAGCTCCTCCATGCCTCTTATCAGTTTGGTTGCTCTTCTCTGCACTTTCTCCAGTTCCCCGATATCCTTTTTGAGAACTGGTGCCCAAAACTGAACTGCATATTCAAGATGAGGTCTTACTAATGATTTGTACAGGGGCAAAATGATATCTCTCTCTCTGGAGTCCATACCTCTCTTAATACAAGAAAGGACTTTGCTCGCTTTGGAAACCACAGCTTGGCATTGCATGTTATTATTGAGCTTTTCATCTACCAAAACTCCCAGATCCTTCTCCACTACGGATTCCCCCAATTGTACCCCCCCCTAGTATGTATGATACATGCATATTCTTAGCCCCCAAGTGCATAACTTTACATTTATCAACATTAAACCTCATCTGCCACATAGATTAGACAGTGCATTGAGGTTGGCTTGTAAATTGGAGACATTCTGTAAGGACGTTATTCCACTGCATAGTTTGGTGTCATCTGCATAGACAGAAATGGTACTTTTAATCCCAGATCCTATATCATTTATAAAGACATTAAAAAGTAAGGGTCCCTACACTGAACCTTGGGGTACACCACTAATAACCTTAGACCATTCAGAGTAATAATCATTAACCACTACTCTCTCAATTCTGTCTTTTAGCCAGTTTTCTATCCATTTACAAACTGATATTTCCAAGCCTGTAGACCAGGGGTCCTCAAACTTTTTAGACAGGGGGCCAGTTCACGGTCCCTCAGAATGTTGGGGGGCCGCACTATAGTTTAAAAAAATATATACTAATTCCTATGCACACATCTTATTTGTAGTGCAAAAAAAAAAAACAGGAAAAAACAGTACAATATTTAAAATAAAGAACAATTGTAATCAATATGAACTTATCAGTATTTCACAGACTCCCCTCATTACAGAACCACTCCCAATCACAGACCCCCCCTCCCCATCACAGACTCACCCCATAACAAAGCCCCCCCATGACAGATCCCCCCATCACAAAGCCCCCCAACACAAACTCCTCTCCATCACAAAGCCCCACATAAAAGATTCCCCCCATAACAGACTCCCCCATATCACAGATACCCCCATAACAGACACCCCATCACAGACTTTCCCCAGAACAGACTCCGCCATCACAGATCCCCCCATATCACAGATCCCCATCACAGATCCCCCATATCACAGATCCCCCATAACAGAGCCCCCCATCAAAGATCCCCCCATATCACAGATCCCCCATATCACAGATCCCCCCCATATCACAGATCCCCCCATATCACAGATCCCCCCCATATCACAGATCCCCCCATATAAGATCCCCCATATCACAGATCCCCCCATATCAGATCCCCCCATATCACAGATCCCCCCATATCAGACTCCCCCATCACAGATCCCCCATAACAGAGCCCCCCATATCACAGATCCCCATATCAGACTCCCCCATCACAGATCCCCCATATCACAGATCCCCCCATATCACAGATCCCCCATATCACAGATCCCCCCATATCAGACTCCCCCATCACAGACTCCCCTCATCGATATTACACTGCCGCCCCTTCTATAATATCACAGCACTCCCACTCCCCTCTGTTACCTGTATCACACAAGACACGAAGCATGGTAGGTCTGGACAAAGGGCGGGACTTTGCAAGTGAAAGGCAGGTGACTGATTCCTGGGACTGCCCCGATGCCTAGTAACCAATCACCTGCTTCTTAACACAAAAGGTCCTTTGACCAGACCTGTCATGTTTCCCGTCCTGTGTGATAAAAGTAGCAGAGGGCAGGGGGAGTGCTGCGATGTTAAAGGGGCAGTCCACGGGCCAGATAAAAAACGCTGGAGGGCTGGATTCGGCCTGCGGGCCGTAGTTTGAGGACCCCTGCTGTAGACTTTACCTTACACATTAGCCGTGTGTGGGAAACTCTGTCAAACGCTTTTGCAAAATCCAAGTATACCACGTCCACAGCGACCCCTCTGTCCAAGGTTTTACTTACCTCTTCATAAAAAGAAATCAGGTTTGTTTGACAACGTATGTCCTTCATGAATCCATGCTGTCTATTGCTTAAAGCGGAGTTCCACCCAAATTTTGAACAATATCTGTATGTATTCTCTTCCTTGCCTAGATGCTGACATGCCATTTAAAAAAATTTAAATCGCCGTAATTACCTTTTATTTTTCTATTCTTCTTTGCACTTCCTGGTTCTCCTCCCGTGGGAGTAGGCGTGTTTCTAGCCTCTCCCAGACTTCTGGGAGCTAGTCTCAGGCTTCCCAGGATGCCACTGAGCATGTGCGGGAACGAGCAGTGAATGCTGGGAGCACAGCATTCACCACATCCAGGAAATAAATGCTTGTGGGCTTCAAATGCCCACAATGAAGATGGAAACCGCCTGCAGTGAATAATATAAGTTATTCTTTCCAACAAAATCTGACACAGGCGGACATATTACACACAATATGTGAGTATGTAATGCTGAGAAGAAAAGTTTGTGAATGAACTCAAAAAAAAAAACACGATAGATAGGTGGACCCCCACTTTAAAATATTTTTTCCAGCAAGAACTTGTCTATGTGGTCTTTTATTAAACTCTCCAGTATCTTCCCGACTATAGAAGTTAAACTAACAGGTCTATAATTACTTGGTAAAGACTTTGTTCCCTTTTTAGCTGTTTTTTGGCTAGGTAACTAGCTGCATTTGTCTGACATACAAATATACACTTGAGAGTGAACCAATGTATTCTCCCTAGAATGCACATCTAAGGTTACTGTCAGGTAAACTTAGCAGTAGTGAGTCATAAAGTGTAATTACTGCAAATACACTATATAGTTTCCCTTATAAAATGACATTGTAAAACAAACCTGGACCTAATGGAAATGTTATAGTATGTGCTTTTAATGCCATGTATTTCTACATCAGTTTCAGAGACCTCATGAGCAGTACCCACCTTTGAAGTTTGGCACAGTACCCAATGGGAGCACAGAGAAGAACATTCGAAGTAACTACCCAGACATGCATGCCTACATGATTAAGTACAACCAGCGACATGTAGAAGATGCTTTACAGAATCTGAAAACAGGGTATGTTTTAAAATGTGTTGTATGAATTTCCCCCAGAGCTTAGTGAATGAGGCAAAGTTCTGCTGACTTCCATCATCCAATCATGAGCAAGCAAACATTATTTTATTATTTTCTTTGCACACGATTGGGTATTCTTTGCAAAGTAGAGTTTCACAACATTCCACATAACTCAACCCCCCTGTTTCCAGAGCAGAGCTGATTTTAACTATTCAGTACATTCCATACATAAAATATTTGGCTTTAATCACTTCACTTCCCGTCTATAGTCAAATGACGTCCGCTGATAGGATCTCCCATCCTGGGCTGGCGTCATATGATGTCCTCAGCTTAACGCTGGTATAGGGGAAGCACGCACTGCGTCACTGAGGAGCTGATGCGCGTGCCAGGCAGATGCGATGTCCACTGGGCACCCGCGAACGCTCATGACAGAGCAGGAACGGGGATCTGTGTGTGTAAACACACAGATCCACGTCTTGTCAGGGGAGAGTATATAGGTATATAGTATATAGGAACACCAATCGGTCTCTTCCCCCAGTCAGTCCCATCCCCCCACAGTTAGAACACACAGTGGGGGAACACAATTAACCCCTTGATCACCCCCTAGTGTTAACCCCTTCCCTGCCAGTGACATTTATACAGTAATCAATGGCTACTTAAAGTTCTGATCGCTGCATAAATGTCAACGGTTTCAAAAAAGTGTCAAAAGTGTCCGATCTGTCCGCCGCAATGTCACATTCATGATAAAAATCGCAGATCACCACCATTACTAGTAAAAAATGAATAAATAAATAAAAATACCATAAATCAATAACCTATTTTGTAGGCGCTATAACTTTAGCGCAAACCAATCAATATACGCTTATTGAGATTTTTTTTTTACCAAAAATATGTAGAAGAATACATATCGGCCTAAACCAAGGAAAAAATATTAAAAAAAAAATGGGATACTTATTATAGCAAAAAGTAAAAAATATTGTGTTTTTTTTTTCAAAATTGGTGCTCTTTTTTTGTTTACAGTACAAAAAATAAAAAACGCAGAGGTGATCAAATACCACCAAAAGAAAGCTCTATTTGTGGGAAAAAAGGACATCAATTTTGTTTTGGTACAATGTTGCACGACTGCACAATTGTCAGTTAAAGTGACGCAGTGCCATATCGCAAAATATGGCCCGGGCAGAAAGGGGGTAAATTCTTTTGGGGCTGAAGTGGTTAAACATACTTAAAATTGCTTTTGATAGGTGGAAAAGATTACCACAGCAGTCCCCTGGAGGAAGAAGAGAAATACCTGTGTGTTTAAAATTTACTCACTTGCTACCTGTATTAAAAAAGCCAGCTGTCAACAAACAAGAAGAGATAATACAGGGCAGGACTGGAAAGTCATATAATTCTGTGTAGTGATGGTATATGCCCCTTATACAAATATAGGTATAATGATATGCTAAAAGAGAGCTTTGGAAATACTATGACCTCTGAGCATTTTTGCCCGGTCTTGCACTGTGCCTGTACAGTAGCTGGGAGATCCTCTGTAAAAGTCAGAATACAAATAGTTTTGCAGTTGTGCATGCATATACTATTATGCATGCATATACTTTTATTCAGAGTGTTTGCATAAAAAAAAAGTTCTGGAATCTAAACAAAGTTCTAACAGAGGGTCAAAGGTATATTGATAGGAAATATATCAATTGGAGACACAGACAGTGAAGGAAATAAAAACTTTTTTTTAGTAGTGTGAACAGAGGCTAGACCCTCTTTTAGTTTTTATTGCTTTCTTAACACATTAATCCCAATGTGGACAGCAGTAAAAAAAAAAAAAAACTGTCCTAACAGTTCTAACAGAATTTTAACCCTTTCCCACTGAGGCAATAAATGATGTGTAAGATAAAATATGGATAAACTGTTCAGTGTGTGGGATCTTCAGAGAAAATAGTCACTGAGATAGAGAATGGAAGTGAGATGTCCTCCCCAATCACCTCCATACTTATTCTGTTGTATTGCATAGTCAAAAGTTAAATCAAATCATTTTGAATCCTGATCACAGACTACACAGAATTTCCACATGCCTGAAGATTCAATGTACAGACCTGTGATTCAGTTGTACTTTGAAATATTCTGAGATCAATCATCTCCTTGTGCTTCATCAGGCCGAACAATTGATAATAATTTTTTACGAGTCTAATGACAGAATATTTTCTTGTTTTTTTTTAAAGCTTTGTGAGATGAATTTAGTGATCAATTATTTGGGGGCAGATTTTTAAAAGTTAACTCCTCTCCACCCATACCTGTATATAGATGAAGGGATGGGCAGCTGACTGAAATTCAACCTTGCTCATCCTATCTTATATTCTTGCAATTCACAAGCCTTACACTCATTGGATTTTAGGGATGGGCCGAACACCCCCCCAGTTCAGTTTGCACCAGAACACCTCAAACAGGCAAAAAGTTCTAGTGAACGTGCAAACACTATTAAAGTCTTTGAGACACGAATATGAAAAATCAAAAGTCCTCATTTTAAAGGCTTACATGCAGTTATTGCCATAAAAAGTGTATGGGGACCCGGGTACTGTCTGAGGGGACATGTATCAATGCAAAAAAAAGTTTTTAAAACAATTTTTTTTTTCAGGAGCAGTGATTTTTTTAATGATGCTTAAAGTGACACAATAAAAAGGAAATATTCCTTTAAATATCATGCCTGGGGGGTCCCCTTAGTCTGCCTGTAAATTGGCTCATATGTGCGATGTGTAGAACAGTGCTGCAGCAATAATGACATTTCTAAAGTTACCCCTACTCATTCACCAAAAAGGTGTCAAAAACTAAAAACCACAAGAGACCATTTTTGACGATTCCTTTTTTAAAAAAGAAAAAAAAAGTGTGTACATCCACAGTCAATCACTATGCCCGATGGACCCAAAAAATAGAAAAAATGAAAAAAGCTCCGCCTTCATGGGAAGCCTCCCAGCGACTGCTGTCTCTTGGCTTTGACAGCTCTTATATGATTGTTATTTAAGGTAGCCTCCCCATGTTTAGGGCAAGTGGCCTGGTATGGTTCAGGAGGGGGGCAGTCACTTGTCCGCAACCTTTCCTGGCCTGCCATGCTCCATAAGGGTCTGGCATGGATTTTTGGGGAACCCCACGCCATTTAAAAAAAAAATGTCATGGAGTTCCCCTTAAAATCTATTTCAGACCCAAAGAGCCTGGTATATATTTTGGGGGGACCTCACGCCATTTTTTTTTTCATTATTTTGCAGTGGAGTTCCCCTTAAAATCTATACCAGACCCAAATCTATACCAGACCCAAAGGGCCTGGTATGGATCTTGGGGAGACCCCACGCCGTTTCTTTTCTTAATTCTGTCATAGAGTTTCACTTAATCACTTCCATACACTATATTATATACTATGCACTGCACTTTATACTCTGCACTGTATTATATATACTACACTGACTGAACTATATGATCTCCACTGCATTATATATGCTACACTGACTGCACTATATACTCTACACTGTATTATATATACTACACTGACTGCATTATATACTCTAAACTGTACTATATATACTACATTGACTGCACTATATACTCTGAACTGTATTAGATATACTACACTGACTGCAATATATACACTCCACTTTATTATATATTCTACACTGACTGCATTATAAGTTCTGAACTGTACTATATATACTACACTGATTGCACTATATACTCTGAACTGTATTATATATACTACACTGACTGCACTATATACTCTCCACTGTATTATATATACTACACTGACTGCACTATATACTCTCCACTATATTATATATACTACACTGACTGCATTATATACTCTGAACTGTACTATATATACTACACTGACTGCACTATATACTCTCCGCTATATTATATATACTACACTGACTGCATTATATACTCTGAACTGTACTATATATACTACACTGACTGCACTATATACTCTGAACTGTATCATATATACTACACTGACTGCAGTATATTATATACTCTTAACTGTATTATATATTCTACTGTGACTGACTGTACACTACACTACCTGCCTAATCTCCATTCACTATATATGGCCACCATGTAAGCAGCAGCCTTGTATAGTGTGGGGCGTGGACTTAGCTCCTGAGCCATGATTGGCCAAAGGCACCCAGCCTTTGGCCAATCATGGCTCTCACAGCACTTTGCGCTGTGATTGGCCAAACATACAGGTCATGTGCATGCTTTGGCCATTCAGCAGCCGTCAATGCACTGCGATCTCACAGTGCATTATGGGGCGCTCCGTGGTGGGCGAATGTCCTACGAGCGCCCCATATGTCCGTTTGTTCTAATAACAAATGAACATCGGGACCATCCCTATTGGATTGATATTGAATGAATTGTCAAGTTAATTATTTCATTCTAAAATTATTGTTTTATTTTTCTATTATTATTCAATACAAAATGTAATTAATGCATTTCTGAAATAACAGTTTAGTTTTGCAAATGTGGTCAGTGTTAACAATGGAGAGAGAAAATACTGGAATGGTTTATAATTCAAAAGATATATCATAATTCAAATATCATTGTATAACAGGCACAAAACAATGGAAACTAAAACAGCCATACAGGTAAATGAATTTCAGTAAACAGTGACCAAGTACAATAAGTGACATTCTGAACTCTTATCAAAGCTGAACTTCAGGCATATATAAAAATACTATTTAATCAAGTTATGCATTATTCATATAGAGTTTATTAAATATAATATAAATGGTAATAATATAAGTACCTGAATCTGTCTTAATATCAGTCTCTTGTAATATGCTGTATGGCAGAACCCAGAATAGGAGAGGGAGGGCCAGTAATATCAATCTGACCCTACTGTATGCACGTGTACTGAAAAATATATTTTATTCACTGTATTGTACACCTTTTCCTGACAAAGTGGCCCCTAAAAAGCCGTGAAACATGCTTATGGTGTTTTAACCTGTTTTTATGAATAATAATAACCGACCTTCTTAAGGAATCCAATTGGAAGCACCTTTTTATTGAATGGGTGCCTCTGCTGACAGCAAACTGGTTTAATTTGGGGCCTTATACTTTTTACCAATGTACTGAAAAATAACATGCTGATGGGATAAAGGAGAGATGACACCATCTTTGTGTTGCTGCTGCTTCTTAAAGCCATTCTTCAGTCTTAAAAAAAGTAAAAACTTGTATTTTTAGCTGCTGAGAAAAAAGTACACTCATCTGTCCAAGGATCCAGCGCTGTCCTCACCTGGGCTGTTTATGATGGTCATCGTACCCTTGGTGCTGCCATGTTTACTAAGGGAAGCTGCCTGTGACTCCTTGCGGCTTCACATCAAGCTTCCCACTGTGCATGGGGGAGTCATGCTGTGCTTTGAGAACGGACCAGCAGCCCTCTGTGACAAGTCCCAGAGGACTGTGGGCAGAGAGAGAAGGAGAGAGAACTTACAGCTTTAAAGTTTGTACAGATGGACTTGACTGCTGAGGCGCAATAGGCCTAGGTCCCAATTAACATAACACCATGGATCAAATCCCCCACCACCCCTTGCCTTTTAACCCATTAAATAAGACACTTACGACAATTAGGTTGGAAAGGGCAAGGCCACAAGTTTATTAACTCCAACACATAACATGTAAACATATTTAACCAGTGCCAGTCACAGTCGTACTGTGAGCACTCAACCAAAAGAGGTAAGTAGGGGCCTGTCCTTACCATAAGTGCTGGACAGACAGCCTACTTCCAATTTTCCATCAAGGGCATAGCCCATTACAGCAACATTAACTGCTGTCAAGATCAAGAAAACCGCAGCAAACTGTGACATGCCATAACAAAAGAAAGGAGGGGCGGGAGGGTGGGCAGCTCTTCCAACGACGAAAGACCCAGAATTCCCTGGGGGCACACGTTCCCTGAGCTCAGGCCCATCCCATCTCCCATATTTTGACCAATTATTCTCCTTGTCCCGGCACCTAGCCATGCCCCCATCAGTCAAGGCTCTCTCTCCCTAGAGAGGGCTCAAGAGGCCTTCATAAAGGAAATATAAACTCTGAATGACATTTAGTTTGCTAAAGCATTGTGCATAATAAAGAACTGTAATTTTTACTTTTTTTCATGCTTTGTCTATATGCACTCCACAGATGGCTGCATGACATTTCTCAGGTCAGGTTTGCTAACGGTGACAACACTGGACTATGTCTTTCTAATGTGTGTTGAAATGATCACTTGTAGTTTCCATTGGAAGCCTGTTTGACAGGAAGACAACACAAGAGCACAAGGGTAATGGGAATAGGCATTGTCACCATAGAACAGCAAGTGCCAGAACAAGGTCCTAAATATATCATGCTAAATATTATATGGATTGGTGATTTGGTTTACATATACTTTGTATATGTAAAGCATATACTTGTGCTTTGCCCATGCAGTATGCACCCTCATTTATACTTTTAAGAAATCTTGCTTGTTAGACATGAGTTGATCTTGAGTTTCTTGTGAACTTTGGTTTGGAGTATTGATAAATCATTTGTTTTAAAAAATTATAAAGTCTATCATCATATAATGGATGTTTTAATAAGAAATAGCTGAAATCAAAATCAAGTGTTTGTACCTTGAGAAAATAAAATATTTTTGTATTTTATTTATTTATCTATTTATCGTATATGTATGTTTCTTAAAGGAAACTGGATGCATTTATTTATGATGCGGCAGTGCTGAACTACATGGCTCGAAAAGATGAAGGATGTAAACTGGTGACCATTGGCAGTGGAAAAGTCTTTGCCACTACAGGTTATGGCATTGCTCTGCAGAAAGGTTCCAAGTGGAAACGCCCTATTGATCTTGCATTGCTGCAATTTCTAGGAGACGGTAAGTACTTTCATCTTCCAGGTAATGGGGAATAAAAAAGACACCATCCTGCATCCCTGAAGGCAAATCTTTATACCTGATTATACCATCAAGAAGTTGGGGCTAGGCTTTAATGAGGCTAGACAGGTATGCCTATTCCTAAGCCATTAGATACTTGATATTTGCAGACGGGATTTGTTGGACTTTCAAAGACACTTATGAAGAGGTGTCAATATATACTCATGCCTTATCATGATAAATATGGTTATATTGGAATTTTGTTTGTTTGTTTTAGCATAAGATATTTTAAAATATTAATTTAAAAATATTATTTAAAAATATTTTTATTAGATATATGTGTTTCTTTGTCAGCATATAATAATAAAAAATGAGCAAGGCATTTATTAAGACAGCATACCAAATACAAGCATTGTGGAGATATTAGTCAAATGGTTATTGTCAAGGTAACTGATGCTTACTGATACTG
This sequence comes from Aquarana catesbeiana, assembly GCF_042186555.1. Taxonomy (NCBI): domain Eukaryota; kingdom Metazoa; phylum Chordata; class Amphibia; order Anura; family Ranidae; genus Aquarana; species Aquarana catesbeiana. The sequence continues at coordinate 148,313,037 of NC_133333.1, forward strand.
CTAAATGTAGTCTGGGCATCTACCCACCAATGACCTCATGTCATGAAAGATTTAAATACCAAAGAAAGTCAGAGAAAGAAAAGAAGATAAGAGATGTATGGCATAATGGAAATGTATGCCTAAACTACAACCAATTATTACACAATAATACGAAGACAATCCTTGTACAAGGATCTGTTTAAAAAAAAGTAACACTTTTTTTATTTTATAGAATTTTGGTCCTTCTGGAAAAAAACTGCATGTAGTACTTTGTCCCATCTTTCTAGGTTCCCTGTAACACTAGTTAAGATATTAGACAGGACACTTTCCTCTAACACATGGTGCATGTCTTGAAAAGCTATTTCTAACTCTGCCATCACTTGCACAAGGCAAGCATCAGCTCAAGGAAGATAAGACTGACTGTTAACGTGTAAATTATGCTGGTTTTGGGTCTGTTTTGCTATAATTGTTCTTTTCATTCTTTACTTAACACATAAGTATTTATTACAGGCTCCATCACTGATTCTTAGCTTTCAAAGCATGATTCTGGGCTTTCTAAAGCCAGCAATAGATGGTGTGATTTTCTTTTCTGCAACCACTAGTTGCAGGAAAGAACATGACTTGATTCCCCCATCAACACAGTCTGTGTTGATGGGAGAATCTCTCCCACAGAGCTATTGTGTTCTCACGGGGGGGGCAGTCCCCGCTGGATGAAGAAACAGCGATTATTGCTAGTGGCTGCAGCCGCTGGCAATAATTGCATGAATAATGGTTGTACCCAAGTTGATTGATTAACTTGGGTACAATCAGCCTGCCCATACTTGGTTCGAATCTCTGCTGGTCCCTGCTGAACCGGCTGAGATTCAAACCATCTATGGCCGGCTTAAGGAGCACTGGAAGCTTTTGAAGACTGACTCTGTACCGATTATTTATAAGTAACTAGGTAGTTAAAACAGTGAATTACTTCATGAATTACTTCATGAATTAAATCATGCACAATTACCACTCTTTAAATAGTTAACTTGGTGGGTTGGAAAAAAAAAGATCATCTTTATTTTCAATCTGCAAGAACAAGGAAAATGCTATTTGCAGAGGTATCCAATATTGAGAGCGAAAAAGCAATCTGCAACAGCTGTTTTAATAATGTCTACTTCTTAACCAGCTGTCAGAACTGCTATACGTTTGTCTATACAGCATTTTCAATCTACCCTATACATTCTGCCTGAATAGAAATGCTTGCTTCGTGTACAGAAAATTAAAAAAGTACAAATGAATAAATCAGTTGGGTTTCTTCATCTAGTTCACAGCCTGTGGCCTAATAGTTAAAAGAAGAACTAGCCAATCAGCTAGCCCTTTGAGGTTGTTATGTTCAGTTATTGGACATTTTCAAAGGCAATGGAACAAGGGAGAAAATTAGCCTTTTTTCCAGCAGATGAGTTTATTGATTTTTCTGAGCGTATGTGAAAAATAAAGAATGTTGTGTTACTTTGAACAACTTTACACATCCATAAGTATATGTTACGCTACTTGATCAAACCTTTATTTAACAGGGATTGACACTTAAAAGCTAGTTTGCAATGTAATCATTTTTTCCTTCGTTGTGACAAGTCCTTTCCCAGTGATTATTGTGTTTAACTGAACTGACACACTTTCTTGGCAAGGATGAGCAGCTGTGGAAATTCATTTTAAAAGAGAACGACAGCCTTGTTTTAAAATGAGTTGAAAGGATCTTGAGTTATTTTTTATATTGAATTATAATCAATTAGAGATACTTTTAGATGGGAACAAAATCATATTGCTTAATATTTAAAAATCAGAGATTCCACTGAGATTTTTTTAAAATAACTTTTAAAAACAATCTTTTACATCCCCAAAATGTTTTCGCCTGGCTTTTGGGTATTCTAGGAAAAAATTAAGATGACTCGCGCTGTGTAAATTGGTGAGTGTGTGACCAAATTCACCGTACAAAAACACTAAATACAACCAGTATCAGTGGATGCATAAACCGTCTGTGTGGCAATGTATCACGATCAGTGCAAACAAATAACAAAAATATATAAATCGTCTGTGCAATAATATATCGCAATCAGTGCACACAAATTTTGGGTATTCTGACACAATCCTTTTGTACTTTAAAGGTGCAAGAAACTGGTAATTCTAGATAACATATTTTTAATATATAAGCCTAGTTCAATTGTCACAGACATTAACCAATCCAATTGGTTAATCTTCAATTATATTTTACATTTTGATATGATGACCCCTGCCTTATCTGTAACAGCTGTCCCTTTTACACTGGCCTGTTACTAATATAAAAATTTTTTTTAAAGTACAACGTTATTCTTATCTTATTTATATTATTGATAGAGATCATATAGAGATTAATATAATGTCTTCTTTTTCATAATTGTACATTGTTGGTTTGTGTTGACTTAAAGCTGAACCCCAGTCAAATATAAAAGGCAAAAATTAGGGCAACTCTGTAATCATTAACACGTCATTAAATGTATGTTTTGTTTCATTGTGCTTTTATTGTTTTCAAATTAAGCAAGGGTACATAGGTAGTGTACATAAAGAGATGGAATATAGAAACGCTAGACAAGGCATTACAGAGGTTTATAAAACTGAAAGAAAAACATAAAATTGTTAAAAAAGCAGTACGATTGAAAGAATGTCATATAACCTACACGTAACATAAAATCAATCAAAATAACTAGTGTGCTCCAAGCCAAGTATTCCATGGGCTTCATTGATAATTAAAGGTTTACAGAGCACCCTGTTTTCCAGTTAGAATGCGTTTATACGTGTAATGAGTTTTAACTGTCTCAACAGCTTCTGAACAGTTAGGTGATAGATTACTCTTCCAGTGTCTCGTGATAAACAAGTAAAACTGTAGCAGGGAAGGATCCCTTCCCTGCTAGTCAGGATTGTGTTGTTGGATAGAACTATGTTATTATATAATATGTGTATTTCATCTGTGCATTTAGCTGTTTGCCTTATCTTTAGGGACAGAGTAATACGTTGGGAACATTGATAAAAGCCCCTTATCATGAAAACCATGAGCCACTTCATGGCTTGAGTATATTTTTCCACAGTATAATTTTACCATGCAGTGTATATTTTAGTATTTTGTGGGTAAATAAATCTTTTTTATTATTTAAATAGCAAGCAAATTGCTCATATTTTGGATGGTGCTGGTTTTACGACATCCTCCTCTAGGAGATGATTATAAAACCTACACAGAATAAAAATCCAGCAATATGCATGATTTGCATTTATTTTTTGATAAAAAAATGAACAGTATTCTGTTCCAGCCAGCACACTGTAGGCATCTGCAGCATGGCACTATTGGATTAACCCTTTAACAGTGAAACTTATACAGTTCTTTCAGGCAGACAATGCACACCTCCTAAATAAATAGTATTTATTTTTGCCGAAGTGCATATCATACATAATGCTCGATTGTATACTTTTTTATTATTTTTTTTTTTAGATAATTAGCAAAATCCAATTTTAGGTATGCCGTGTGAATAGGAACACATAATAAACATACAATGGGTTTTTCTCAAATTTGACTGAAAAAGTGGAGATGAATTTTAACCACTTGCCGACCGCCTACCACATATTTACTGTGGCAGGTAGACTCTTTTTTTTATAGTTTTGGCTATATTAAGGCAGAATTAAAACCCCTGTCAGGTTCTTATTGCTGTCTGTTCAACAACTAGGGAAATTCACCTTTTCTTTTTGCCCTAGTGACCCTTATCACTGAGAGAGAAAGTGAAGAAAACATTTGGAAAGCTGAGTTGCCAACAGAAATAAGGGAGAAATATTCCTGATTGTTGCTGCGACAACTGTCAGAGAGAGAATTTCCCTTACTTTGAAAAGATTCCTCTCACTTCCAGTTGTGGCTACAGGGCAGACAGTAAAGGGAAATCCTTTCAATGGAACATAATCGGTAAAACTGACATGTGTTTTACCTATCCCCTGCTCTATCTAAATGAAAAAAAACATGTTTTGGTTTAGATATACTGTACAATAACTGTAGTTTTTCTTAACAGGAACCTTACAGACTTTGTAGAAGAATAAATAATTTTGAACTAAAATGATTATCATTATCATCATTGCCCACTGCCCAGATTATTATTTGCATTCTTTTTCCTCCTTGTGATTAGTTACTATCTGCTATAATCAATTATAAATCTTACTACCACCACCACCATCTTGTTGTGCATTTATAATGACTTTATAATGACTTTTAAATTAGAGTGTAAGACCTTCAAATGAACCTGTTCTTTACCTATTAAGGGCAAAGAAACAAGTTAAATGCATGCATGTTGGTGCTTACTTTCTACATGCTGCCCTGCCTACCAATTTACCCCCATAACATATTGTGAAAAATGTGTATGTATTAAAAAAATGCAGTACTTCCAGGTATGAGGGAGCATAAGACTCACTCCTTTCTTCCTAATATGCAGTGCTCAGTGGCTGACTGGAAAGTCACCAGCTCTGAGAGATGTCTCATGAAGGCAAGAGGAGGGTACATAGCTTTGTATAAGCTCTGACCCAGACAAAACCTTGAACATACTTGAGGATTTTGATCAGATGAATGGGGTGGAAAGGGGAGCAAGTTTCAGGAAAATACCTGTGTGGAGTTCTTGTGGAGTCCCCATATTTTAGCCCCAGGCTGAATAGGGCTAATAGGGCCATGACTTCTACCTATGTGAGCAATACGCCTCAGATAGTTCACTGCCAGTAACCAGTTGGGGTGCTGGCATAGGACTGTTGAAGGAAGTGGGTTGGGTTTAGTACCAGCATAGGGAAGGGCTGGTACTTAGTATTAGCCAGTACCAAAAAAGCAGAGGTTCATTAATAACCATCTCTGGCTCAGAGGTTGGAGACTTCCTTGCTAAAAGAGAAAGGTGTACTATATCACCAACCATTGAGGTGACGGCTTTCCAAAATGTCTCAAGCACATGGTATCTTCATACTCTGGAGGAGTAGCAGAATTTGTTTTGGGGTGTAATTCTAAGTATGTTCATGCTTTAATACCTTAATTTACAACTTTCTGAAAAATACATTTAACTTTGTGTTTTCCACTGTCCTGGCACTCTAGAACTTCTAAAATGTGATAGGTAGTCAGGAAATCATATGTGTAATTTAGGCCCCTTTAAAGTTTGAAGGTGCTCCTTGGATTTTGGGCCTCCCTATGCATTCAGGCAACAGAAAAAGTTGCACATATGCAGTATCCCCATATTCGGGGAGGGTAAAAAAAATGTGTCTTGTAGTGTTATTTTAGCTATGTCCATGCTGTTGGGAGAAATAAGTTGTTAAAATGACAACTTTCTGAAAAATCAAATCAAATGTCAATTACTTTTATTTACTTTCCTTAAAAATGTGGGCAAAAAAATATTACCTAAAAAAACTCACCATGCCTCTTAATAAATATCTTGGGATGTCTACCCTCAAAAAGCGGGTAATTTTTGGGGTGTTTCTACTGTCCTGGTATTTTAAAGCCTCAAGAAATGCTATAGGCAGTTGGAATATTAGGGTGGATACATTTCAAATGTATACTGTATGTCATAGTTTGTAGGCTCTAGGACCGTCACAATTATGAATAATATACACTTATTTGGGTTATTTTTTTTAACCAAAGAAATATAGCAGAATATATTTTGCCATAAATTTATGAAGAAAGATTATTTACTTGCAATATGTTATAAGAAAGAGTTATGCCCCGTACCCATGATCGGACATTGATCGGACATTCCGACAACAAAATCCTAGGATTTTTTCCGACGGATGTTGGCTCAAACATCCGGTCGCAAAAAATTGTCGGAATTTCCGATCGCCAAGAACACGGTGACGTACACCATGTACGACGAGACTAGAAAAGGCCAGTTCAGAACCAAGCGCGGCACCCTTTGGGCTCCTTTTGCTAATCTCGTGTTGGTAAAAGTTTGTTGGGAGACGATTCGCGCTTTTTCAAACTCGTGGTTTTTAGATCGTTTTCTGCTGTTCAGTTTGTGCTTGTGGGTTTGTATCTGCTCTTCAGTGCGTGCAGCAAGTGACGAGTGACTCTTGTCATTCTGTTCTTGTTTGTTCGTTACTGTTTTTCAGGTCGCTCTTCACAGGCCTTGCTGTTCTTCAGTGCGTTCTGTTACTTCTTTCTGAGCAGCCGACCATTTTCTAGTCATGTTGCGTATATGTACTCCTCGTAGAGTTCGTGCTGTGCAGGGGGTTGGTGTTGGGGTCCTGACCTTGACACAAGTCCAGTCCATGAACAGGGTGGGGAGGAGTTCATGGACCAAGAATTGCTTGCTTCAGCGTGACCAGTTCTGTCATATGCCTTTGCTCCGTGAGATCTGTGAGAATAATCCTGATGATTTCAGGAACTGTCCCTGAATGACGGACCCCGTATTTCACAGTTTGTTGGCTTTGCTGACCCCCTATATCAGCAGGCAGGATACCTGCATGAGGCAAGCCGTCACTCCGGAGCAGAGGCTCGTCGCCACCCTGCGGTACTTGGCGACGGGGAGAAGGCTTCAGGACTTGAATTTCTCGACAGGCATCTCCCCCCAGGCTCTGGGGATCATTATCCCAGAGACCTGTTCTGCCATCATCCAGGTCCTGCAGAAGGAGTATATTAAGGTAAGATTTTTATCCTTTAATATCACATTTTATTGTATTTAATGTTTGATAATATATTGTATTTCTTTCCTCATTCCCTAAATACCATGATTGGAATATGCTGTGAATGTCCCCTTTGTCCTCATTCATGCTTGATATTTTTGTAATTATTTTTGTTGTCCTTCATACATATTCCTTCACTTACCTCCCCAGCATGGTCTCCTGGCCCTATATTCACCTAATGTAGTCACTTAACAATGTATTTTATCAGCTCCATAGTAGTGCTTTACCCCAAACACCCCTAAAATGTTTTGAAATGTGATTTGTGCTTTAAATTCAGGAAGAGTGCCAGAGGCCTTTTTTGGGGGGTCCCCAAATCATCTGGAACCCTCCCTTCCCCCAACTGCTAAGTCAGCTGATACCAATTCTCTATCTATCCTCAATTATCTATCTGCTGGTTTTTCCAAACCCATACACACTATACCCATCTCTTTAGTGGTCAGATTTATGGATGAATTCCCCAAAGCATGTAGTGCAAGGGCCTGCCTGTATACTTTCAAATGGTAATGTTTAAAGTTTTTGTATCCTATTATTATCTTGATAGGTAATAGCAGAATTTCCAAATGTGCTCAAATGTGTACAGTGTGTATTTATATCTTTGTATTATGACACTTCTTACCTGTCCAGTGGGCTGCCAATAGTGTGACTAAGGAGGGGCTGTTCAAAGTAATACCCATTATTTAGGCATTCATCTCTCAATGAAGTGGAGAGGGCTACCTGTCCAAGAGTTCCCCCCCTATAATGTTAGAAATAGCCCATGAAGGGGGGGAGGGGGAATCTGATAGGTGTACCTTATACTTTGGTGTTTAAAAATTACCTCTAATAAATGGTATCTTGATGTTGGCCAACAATGTTTGTGTCTAATCTGCTTTCCCTGTTTATGTGCACAAAGGCTAATTAATTTTTTTTTATTTCACTCCACAGTTTCCTTCCACGCCACAGGAATGGCAGACTGTGGCCTCCCACTTTGCCCAGCAGTGGGACTTTCCTAACTGCGGAGGGGCAATTGATGGGAAACAAGTCCACATCATCCCACCACCCAACTCGGGGTCATACTATTATAATTATAAGGGGTTCAATAGTATTGTGATGTTGGCGGTGGTGTCGGCTACTTATGATTTTCTGTATGTGGACGTGGGGAAGAATGGCCGGATGTCCGATGGTGGAGTCATTGCCCAGACAGAGTTCTACAGGCATCTCCAGAATGGCAGCTTGGACATGCCACCTCCAGAAGACAATGTGGAAGGACTCCCATTCGTCTTCGTTGCGGATGAAGCCTTTGCGGTGGGGGACCATCTTATGCGGCCATTCCCGATGAGGACCCTCACCCTGGACCAGAGGGTTTTTAGTTACCGGCTGTCCAGAGCCAGAAGAGTGGTGGAGAACACATTTGGAATCATGGCCAGCCGGTTCTGCCTATTTCTTACACCCATACACATGGCGGAGTATAAACTGAATCATATTATCCTGGCGTGCAGTGTTCTACAAAACCTTTTATGGAAACATTCTGCCAACTATGCTAGTACAAGTGTGTGGTTGGCTCTTCTCCTTCCTCTTTGGATTGACTATCCATCTGAGATGATCCGTGGGAAGGTTTGCCATCCATTCTAAAGTTCCGTCAGGAGTCTGGATATGTTCTGAAGTTTTACTGCCATCCAATCGTGAGGTTCCTCCTTTTGATTGCCCGTTGGGGTTATAAGCTTGATTGACTCATTGAACGTACGTTCTTATGAGTTCAATCCTTCTGGTAAGCCTTCACTTTTTCTCTATGTGGAGGGTCCATCACACCTTTGCATGCGTTATCCACGTGGTGAATAAGGAACTATACATACTTTTGGACTAACATCAGTCCCTTTCAGTCCTTAAAAGATCCGAAGAATAGGGATGAGCTTCGAGTTCGAGTCGAACTCATGTTCGACTCGAACATTGGCTGTTCGCAAGTTCACCGAACAGCGAACAATTTGGGGTGTTCGCGGCAAATTCGAATGCCGCGGAACACCCTTTAAAAGTCTATGGGAGAAATCAAAAGTGCTAATTTTAAAGGCTAATATGCAAGTTATTGTCATAAAAAGTGTTTGGGGACCTGGGTCCTGCCCCAGGGGACATGGATCAATGCAAAAAAAGTTTTAAAAACGGCCGTTTTTTCAGGAGCAGTGATTTTAATAATGCTTAAAGTCAATCAATAAAAGTGTAATATCCCTTTAAATTTTGTACCTGGGGGGTGTCTATAGTGTGCCTGTAAAGGGGCGCATGTTTCCTGTGTTTAGAACAGTCTGACAGCAAAATGACATTTTGAAGGAAAAAACTCATTTAAAACTACCCGCGGCTATTGCATTGCCGACAATACACATAGAAGTTCATTGATAAAAACGGCATGGGAATTCCCCAAAGGGGAACCCCGAACCAAAATTAAAAAAAAAAAATGACGTGGGGGTCCCCCTAAATTCCATACCAGGCCCTTCAGGTCTGGTATGGATTTTAAGGGGAACCCCGCGCCAAAATTAAAAAAAAAAAATGACGTGGGGTTCCCCCTAAATTCCATACCAGACCCTTATCCGAGCACGCAACCTGGCAGGCCGGAGGAAAAGAGGGGGGGACGAGAGTGCGGCCCCCCTCCCTCCTGAACCATACCAGGCCACATGCCCTCAACATTGGGAGGGTGCTTTGGGGTAGCCCCCCAAAACACCTTGTCCCCATGTTGATGAGGACAAGGGCCTCATCCCCACAACCCTGGCCGGTGGTTGTGGGGGTCTGCGGGCGGGGGGCTTATCGGAATCTGGAAGCCCCCTTTAACAAGGTGACCCCCAGATCCCGGCCCCCCCCCTGTGTGAAATGGTAAGGGGGTACATAAGTACCCCTACCATTTCACGAAAAAAGTGTCAAAAATGTTAAAAATGACAAGAGACAGTTTTTGACAATTCCTTTATTTAAATGCTTCTTCTATCTTCCTTCATCTTCTGGTTCTTCTGGCTCTTCTGGCTCTTCTGGCTCTTCTGGTTCTTCCTCCGGCGTTCTCGTCCAGCATCTCCTCCGCGGCGTCTTCTATCTTCTTCTCCTCGGGCCGCTCGGCACCCATGGCATGGGGGGAGGCTCCCGCTCTTCTCTTCTTCTCTTCTTCTTTTCTTCTCTTCTTCTCTTCTTCATTTTCTTCTCCGGGCCGCTCCGCAATCCATGCTGGCATGGAGGGAGGCTCCCGCTGTGTGACGGCGCTCCTCGTCTGACAGTTCTTAAATAACGGGGACTTGACGGGACTTCCCTGTGACGTCACGGGGAATGCCACAGGGAAATCCCGTCAAGTCACCGTGCGTCAGAGGGGGGCGGGGTCACCGGGTGGCCCCGCCCCCCCGTTATTTAAGAACTGTCAGACGAGGAGCGCCGTCACACAGCGGGAGCCTCCCTCCATGCCAGCATGGATTGCGGAGCGGCCCGGAGAAGAAAATGAAGAAGAGAAGAAGAGAAGAAAAGAAGAAAAGAAGAAGAGAAGAAGAGAAGAGCGGGAGCCTCCCCCCCATGCCATGGGTGCGGAGCGGCCCGAGGAGAAGAAGACAGAAGACGCCGCGGAGGAGATGCTGGACGAGAACGCCGGAGGAAGAACCAGAAGAACCAGAAGAGCCAGAAGAACCAGAAGATGAAGGAAGATAGAAGAAAGAAGAAGCATTTAAATAAAGGAATTGTCAAAAACTGTCTCTTGTCATTTTTAACATTTTTGACACTTTTTTCGTGAAATGGTAGGGGTACTTATGTACCCCCTTACCATTTCACACAGGGGGGGGGCCGGGATCTGGGGGTCACCTTGTTAAAGGGGGCTTCCAGATTCCGATAAGCCCCCCGCCCGCAGACCCCCACAACCACCGGCCAGGGTTGTGGGGATGAGGCCCTTGTCCTCATCAACATGGGGACAAGGTGTTTTGGGGGGCTACCCCAAAGCACCCTCCCAATGTTGAGGGCATGTGGCCTGGTACGGTTCAGGAGGGAGGGGGGGCCGCACTCTCGTCCCCCCCTCTTTTCCTGCGGCCTGCCAGGTTGCGTGCTCGGATAAGGGTCTGGTATGGATTTTTGGGGGGACCCCACGCCGTTTTTTTTTTAATTTTGGTCGGGGTTCCCCTTAATATCCATACCAGACCTGAAGGGCCTGGTATGGAATTTAGGAGGACTCCCACGTCATTTTTTTTTTTAATTTTGGTTCGGGGTTCCCCTTTGGGGAATTCCCATGCCGTTTTTATCAATGAACTTCTATGTGTATTGTCGGCAATGCAATAGCCGCGGGTAGTTTTAAATGAGTTTTTTCCTTCAAAATGTCATTTTGCTGTCAGACTGTTCTAAACACAGGAAACATGCGCCCCTTTACAGGCATACTATAGACACCCCCCAGGTACGAAATTTAAAGGGATATTACACTTTTATTGTTTGACTTTAAGCATTATTAAAATCACTGCTCCTGAAAAAACGGCCGTTTTTAAAACTTTTTTTTGCATTGATCCATGTCCCCTGGGGCAGGACCCAGGTCCCCAAACACTTTTTATGACAATAACTTGCATATAAGCCTTTAAAATTAGCACTTTTGATTATTCATGTTCGTGTCCCATAGACTTTAACGGTGTTCGCATGTTCGAACGAACTTTTTTCCTGTTCGCATGTTCTGGTGCGAACCGAACAGGGGGGTGTTCGGCTCATCCCTACCGAAGAACATCAGAGACTTTATTTGTTTATTTGTTAAGCTGTCATATTTTGCAATGTTTGCTGTTTGACATAGACGTTTTCTTTATTCTTATATCTATATAAGTTTTTTAAACCCACAGCGCTACACTTGTCTATGCATTGAAATTTTGACAAAATCCTTATTTGTTGTGTGAGCTGCTTTCCCGTAGGGTAAGCGCAGGGTTATACTTTTTTCTTTTTTGGTCTATACGGAATTCAAAATGAACCAACCCTGACGGCGCTTCCTGAAGTGGCCGTCCTGGCTTGTCCTCCCTGAGTGCCCGTGATGTCCGGCTAAGATACTTTGAATTCTTTGTGGGTAGGGGGGCTATCAATATGCCAGACAATGTGTAAAACCTTTTTCAAATAAATAAAATTAAGCAAATCTTTGGTGACATTTACTTGTTTATTTTAGCTGACCCTGACAGAAATGTGTTGAGTCCTGAAAATGGTGTGATTGTGTAACCTTACAAAGCACTGTTGGGTGTTATTTACTAAAGGCAAAGACACTTTGCACTACAAGTGCACTTGAAACTGCACTTGTAGTGCAAAGTGGATTTGCCCTTAGGAAATAACCCCCATTGTCACAGAAAGCAGCAATTAGAGCACCACAAAAGTGTTGGAGCGTTAAGACAATAATCCACACATTCTTGATTAACAATCTTTTTAATACCTGCACAATCACATGTGCAGTTAGAAAAGGTTTTTAAAACAAACCAACATGTTTGTTGTATAACAATTTTGGGGTCGCATTAGAAAAAGTAGAAACGTCCATTTAAGATAAAACAGGCATGTTTAAAATCAACAAGAAAGACACAAATCTTGAACTTACAAAGTACACATTTGGTAGAACTTGAAGGCAATATCAGACATGAGTATTTAGAAACTGTGTTTGATATTGCGTTCAGATGGGGTGAAGTCACCCCCCAGAAAATTTTGAAGATGCACACAAATAACCGAATGTCAACATGTGCTAGCTGCCATCATGGGGGATCAAGGGACGTGTTTTGCGGGAGCAACCCCTTCCTCTCAGCTACTTTATTATTGAGGAAGGGGTTGCTCACCCAAAACGCGTCCATTGATCTCCTGTGATGGCAGATAGCACATGTTGACACACTGTGTGCCTCTTCAAAATTTGGCTTTTCTACTATTTGACAAAAAATGTTAAAATTGTAGCACACCATAAAACAAAGGGATTTGGAGGGGTTTTCAAACTCTCCCCAAAACATCAATGATGTTCTTATTTTTTTGAAGAACATCATTGATGTTTTTCTTGATGTTTTCCAAGTCCCTATTACACCCCATGATCTCCACAATCAGGATCTGTACACTTTCTGAGGTGAAAGGATCTGGATCCCCAACATCACGATCACCTAAAAAGATAGAAACAAAAAAAAAAACATGTATTATAAATATGCCGGCATCCATCTCTTACCTGAGCCTGTGGTTGCCGACACTCACCTGTTGTGGTGCCAATTTCCACCACGTCTTCCTTCTCCTGCTCTTCTTGTCTTGGTTGGATTTCCCCTTCTTCCAGAGGTGGGGGGTCTCTGGTCTCCTCGGATGAGGGGTGTCCTCCGAGTCTTTTCTCCCCTATGTAAAAAAAATGGTATACTTAGCACACAGATATTTGAGGGAAGAACTATAAATATGAAACATTGCTTGGAAGTGGGGTACAATTGTCTATTTTGGCTGAGTTCCAAGATGTAGAATTTTTAGTGTCCTTTGTCAAGCTTCAATACTTTACTTGTTTTGTACAAGCTTCACAGATGGAAACACCCCTATAGTATACACTGGAGCATCTGTGTGGGCCCCCTAATAAAAAAGGTGTTCATGTGTACACACTAGTGCTCCAGCGTCCAGATGTGTAAACAGCTGCTGAGTGTCCTCTCCTTACACAGAATCTAGTTTGCATTTAATTCTAGTAACAAACCCATCTACACAACCAAATTATTTTCAGACAAGTAGGCCCTAAAAAATGTGGGCAAATGCATATGGCCAAAACAATGGTGTTTTATAGGCCGAAAGAAAAATGTTTGATATGAACGAATAATGTGCCCATGAACATGAAAGTTGACATTTTAAACTGGATAACAGTTAAGAAAAGCACATGGAGCAGCACGAATGTAATAAACACAAAAAGAATAGGAACACAGCACAACTACTTACTTTTTTGCAGCACTCTCTGGATCTTTCTGTACTGCTCGTGCTCTCTTAATTTTAGGTCCGACCACCGCTTCCTGAGCTGATCTTTCGATCGACGTACCCCGAAATTCTGGGGCAGACTTTTGACCACTTTTGCCATGATCTTGGCCTTTCTGACATTGGGGTTGGGGTAAGGTCCATACTTTCCATCATAGTTGGCCCTCTTCATTATGTCGACCATTTCCAACATCTCCCCAAAGGACATATTTGATGCCTTATATCGTCTCCTTCTGGATCAGGACATTTCAGGCTCTGGGCCTTCCTCCTCCTCCTCCTCCTCATTGTTGTAAATATCAGACACCTGCTCTGACTCTGCCATGTGCTCTTCCCCACTGCGCCAAACAAGAAGGGGCGGGGAATAGACTCGAAAGAATGTCAGGGCCGGGCGGAGTTTCACACATGCGCAGTGTCTATAAAGCGTAACACGCGTGCGTAGTATGTACGATCTGTGAGCGGAGGAAGGAGTAACGGAGGCGCCGATCGTGATAACGAAGGTAAGATTTAACTATACTGCTTCTAGATTAAGGCCTGTATTTGCACAAGTTTAGAAGACTTTAGGCTGACATTAGGGTTTGTCTTGTGTTGTGTCTTGCAGTGAAAATGGATATCTTGAAAGATGAGGACTTTATGGCAATCTTCATTGATATGTTAAGGGAGCTGCCCTGTCTATGGGAGATAAACCACCCTGAGTATAAGAACCAAACAAAGAGGAAGGCAGCACTGGATAATTTGTTGGAATTTGTGAAGACGGTGATCCCCACGGCAGACATCACCTATTTGAAGATCCTAATTGGTGGCCTGAGGAGCACTTATCTAAGGGAGCACACGAAGGCCCAGGATTCCCAGAGATCAGGAGCTGCAGATGACATTTATGTCCCCAGGCTGTGGTACTATGACAGGCTGCATTTTCTGGCAGTTCAGACTGAACCCAGGCCAGCACTCTCCAGTCTTCCTTCCACGCTTCCTTCCCCCCCAGCTGAGGCTTCTGAAGCCCAACCTGGGCCTTCCAGGCAGCAACATGTGGGGGAGCCCAGCTTGAGCCAGGTATAGCATTCCTCTAAATATTTCTGGTTGTCCCATCAATGGTGTTAACTAGATGTTAGTTTGGAGTACTAATTTATGATTGTGATTGATGATGCAAAAACTACAACCATGTCCCTTTTTCATACACAGGGAAGTCTCAGCCAGGAGGTGGCCGGGCCAAGCAGGCTGCCTGATATCCAGGTCCCTCCCCTACACCTTCAAAGAAAAAGTGGCAGGAAAATGAGTAACCTGGAGGACGCTGCCATAGGCCTCTTTTGGAAGGCTACAGAGGCCCTGAGAAGCCCACACAGTGTGGAGGAGGACTTTGCTGGCCTAACTGCCTGCAAAATGCTGCAGATGGAGGAGGGCCAACGACTCCTGTGTGAGTCCTTAATTTTGGAAGCTCTCAATAAGGGGTTGAGGGGCCAAATAACATGTGCTACCCACATTTGTAACCTCACATAGACACATAGTCCTCCTCCTCCTCCAGGTCCTACTCCTCCTCCTCCTCCAGGTCCTACTACTCCTCCTCCTCCAGGTCCTACTCCTCCTCCTGCCACATCTCCAACACCAGAGCCACAGCCGGGAAGGAAGCGTGGAAAGAAGACCAGAGAGTGATGACCCTGGGTCCAGTCTGGTCTGGCAAAAGATGCAGCCTCTTGTAGTACCACAGCCTGGGGACACAGATGTCATCTGCTGCTTTCCGGATCTCTGTGACTTCTGGACCAGACTGCACTCCCTTAGATATGGACTCCTCAGGCCACCAATTTTGCAGGAAAAGATTTGATGTCTGCCCTGGGGGTCCAAGGCTTCGCCAATTTATGATGCTTCTCCAGTGTTGCCTCCCTCTTTGTTTGGTTCTGAGCCCTTAATAAAGGATTTTTTGTTTCAATTATACTCGCCTATGTGTGTTTTCCTTAAAAAAGGACAGTTTGTTTGTGAGGATTCAGGTACAATGTGAAATTAACAAGGGACACCAACACCAAGCAACCTTCTTGAGATTAAATAATACAAGATATCAATGGTGTTGTGGTAACTAGACACACAAAACACACACAAAAATATTATGGAGTAAAACTAAAAAAAAAATAAAACAAAGATCAGCCTTGAAAAAAATACAACCCCCCCAAAAAAGAACAGTCTTGAAAAAAAAAAAACATAAATAAAACAACAAAAAAGAAATTTTGTCAGATGTGACAAATCAAAATATATTGAGGGAATCACGATAAATAATAAAGAAAGAAGTTTGTGAGAAGTCTGTGTGAATATGAGCAGCAAAACTACTTCATTCTTTTCACATTATAAAGAAGAAGAGAGTGCGCTGTATTAAACCATTTTTAACATTGCAGCGTGACGAAAGTGCTGTATCCATTGCAAACGCTAATTTTACCAGACCAAGCTGTTCCATCTCGGAATTTCTTCTGAGCATGCGTGGCACTTTGTGCGTTGGAACTGGCCACACACGGTCTGAATTGACGCGATCGGATTTTGTTGTCGGAAAATTTTATAGCCTGCTCTCAAACTTTGTTTGTCGGAAAATCCGATGGAAAATGTCCGATGGAGCCCACACACGGTCGGAATGTCCGACAACACGCTCCGATCGCACATTTTCCGTCGGAAAATCCGAACGTGTGTACGGGGCATTATGCTGCGTACACACGACTTCCGACAGGAAATGTTCAGTGTGAGCTTGTTGTCGGAAAGTCCGACCGTGTGTATGCTCCATCGAACATTTGCTGTCGGAATTTCCGCGCACAAATGTTTGAGAGCAGGTTCTAAAATTTTCCGACAACAAATGAAAGTCTGATCGTGTGTATAGGGTATAAGGAAAACCTTTTTTTTGTTTTATTTATCTCAAAATGATATAAAATGCATTTAGGTACAGTGTTGCATGACTAAGTGTTGAAGTAATTGTCAGCCATAGTATCACAGCACTGAAAACTCAAAAATGACCTGGGCAGGAAGGAGGTTTAACATGCAGGTCCTTAAGTGGTTAATACATTTACACATGTTGTTGATCAATTTCATAGGTGAAGTTAAATGGCATTTAAAGCCAAACAGCTAAATATGCAAATAAAATACATACTGTATATGAGAGCTGTTTTACCTGCCAAAGGATGTGTTTTTCTGGCCATCAGGTCTTGTTTACTCAGCTCTGTCTGGCAGGGCAGGTGATAAGATATTTATCTGCTGCAGTTAGGGTTTCCATCCACCTCAGCCTCTGATTGGGCAGTAAAAAAAGAACAGCAGACTGAGTAGCTCATTTTTATGTTACTCTGCTGTCTCCTCCTATCAGCATGTTTCTTATACTGCAGCACACCTGGCTGACTATTTCATTATATATTAATGAATACAGAGCTGCATTAATTTATGCCTTTCATATCTGTCTGGAGTTTAGCTTTAAACGACTACAGTCCCTGACAAAAGTCTTGTCGCTTCTCTATTTTGTATAAACTCCTGCTATTAACCTGACTTTTAATTAATCAATTGGTGTTAGAAATAGCTCATATGAAAAGCTAAAGCCCTCCCAAATGATGTTTAATGCACTGAAATAAACTAGTTTCACCGAAAAAAGATTTATTATTTAATCAAGACAGACAGGTCAAATTTTGGCAAGACAAAAGTTTTGTCGCCTATACAGAAATTGAACAACTTTACTGAAAATCCAAAAATATGTCAGCAAATTAAGTAGTGGTGCTGTGAGATCCAAATTTAATATCTTGTATGACTTCCATAAGCTTGAAGGACAGCATCCATGCGGTTTGGCAAGGATTCATACAATTTATTGATGAAGTCATCAGGAATAGCAAAGAAAACAGTCTTGCATGCCTCCCAGAGTTCATCAATATTCTTTGGTTTCGTCTTCCATGCTTCATCTTTCATCCTACACCACATATGCTCAATGATGTTCATGTCTGGTGACTGGGCTGGCCAATCCTGGAGCATCTTGATCTTCTTTGCCTTAAGGAACTTTGATGTGGAGATGGAAGTATGCGATGGAGCACCATCCTGCTGCAAAATTTGGCCTTTTTTATGGTTGGGAATATAAGAGGTAGCTAAGATTTCTTGGTATTTTAAACTATTGATGTTGCCTTCCACCCTGCAGATCCCTTGCACACCCCCATACTGGATGTAACCCCAGACCATGATTTTGCCTCCACCAAACTTCACTGTTTTCTGGGTAAATCTCGTCTCCATGCAGGTTCCAGTAGGTCTCCTGCAATATTTGCGGCGACTGTGGTGTAATTCAACAGAAGATTCATCTGAAAAATCCACCTTCTGCCACTTTCCATCCTTTTAGCAGGCTGTGGCCCTTGGCAAATGCCACACGGTTTTTCAATTGTCTTTTGTTTAGTGCTGGCTTATGGGCACTGATTCGACCATGGAGGCCATTTCGAGACAGAATCCGACAAACTGTTTTGTTGACACAGGGACTTCAGGTGACCAGGTCTCGTGAAAGCTCTGCTGTAGTGGAAAATGGGCTGGCCTTGGATTTTCGAGCCAACAAACAGTCCTCTCGAGCAGTTGTCTTGCGGGGTCGGCCTGACCTGGCCTTGTCCAAAATGTCTCCAGTCTCTTCAAATCTTTTTTTTATCCTCTGAACTTGACGCTGAGACACATTGAAGGTGTCTGCCACATCAGTAGTGGATCTGGTCTTCAGCCCTTTGATAATCAACACTTTAGTCTCCGGGTGAATCTAGTTGCAGTTGAAAAGGTCTAGTGTAGGGGGGCAGGAGGCGGAGCCTAGCGTAGCAGACATGCATTGTTAGAGCTCCACACCGCTGAAGAGAGAAGAGAAGGACAAAGCGGAGCCTGCAGGCTCAAAAGGTATCCATTTGAACCTTTCTGCCCCTGGGAACAAACTGTGAAAGTTTGGGCAGGAAATATGGTACTGGGAGGAAACCGTGGCAGAAATAAAAATCACCTCACAAAGAGCTCACAGGCACTCACTGCAGCTGAAGCAGCTCCAGTCACCTCACAAGATACAGCATCAGGGCGCTCTCACAGACAGAAAATGTCACAGCAAGACTCTCCATTTGAGTCAGATACAGAACAAATCCTCTCACAAACTTCTCCACAAACCTCCTCAGCATCCCCAGTAATATTATTACAATTTGAAAAGATGCTTCATAAGGCTTTAAAACAAACCTCAGACCAAATAACAAAAAGCCTAACCAAAGAAATAAGAGAGCTGGGAAACCGCACCGCAGCTTTAGAAATAAAAATGGATGAAATTGAAATTACAACCCAAGAAAATATAACAGAATTGGAACAATTAAAAAAAGAGAATTTAATACTTCAAACTAAGCTCGAAGATTACGAAAATAGAGCCAGACGTTCAAACTTGCGCATAAGGGGAATACCTGAAACTGTGACAGACCTGCAATCTACTATTACTGCTCTATTACAAGAACTAAAGCCAGATATCCCTATTGAACGTTTAGAACTGGACAGAGTACACAGAGCCCTCACAGCCAAAAAGAAAGATGGACCCCCACGTGATATAATCACAAAATTTCATTATTACAGAACGAAAGAACAAATACTAATTGCTGGAACTTAATTTTCAAGGACACAATTATCAACTTTTTGCTGACCTATCCCAACTTACTATTACTAAAAGACGATCCATGAAACCCCAACTAATGGAACTGCAACGCCACAACATTATGTATCAATGGGGCTTCCCCTTTTCAGTCAGATTTAACTACCAAGGTACAATTTACAGAAGCAGATCAGCAGATGAACTACAACAAACCCTTTTAAAATTAAATCTGACAGAACCCACAAGCAGCAACACTCCCACACGCAGAAGAATGGTATCATCTTCACCTTCAGGCAGCATCCAGAAAATTTCAGAACAAAATGGGAATCATCATTCTCACAAAAGAGGCCGTTATGCCACATCATCCATGGACCAAGAAGATTCAATGGACTGACATCCTAATTCCTGATATCTCTTCATTTATTATACTAAGAGATGGTTCTCTATAAAAAACCTGTATTTATAACTGAATGTAACTGCATTCTGATAGTCATACACTGTGTGGGATCATGTTACATTCCAGTTATATTTCTTATTACTTCTGATTCATATAGCCTTAGAATATATAAGTGAAATAAGGAAATTCTTGTTCAGTTATATATTATCAGGTAATAACAATAGATTTATTACTTTTTAGGACAAATATGTTCAATAATCCAGAAGTAATGGAAGCTTTTTCTTTCTTTTCTTAAAACAAATATATTAGTACCTAACTAGTTCCTAGAATTATGTTTTTGTTTATTCTAATCTGAAGCAATACAACCTCAATTTTATGAGTTAACATATCTAAACAGTTGCATATGAATAAAATATGTAATTGTTTACTCTAAAAGGGTTAAAATCCCAAAATAATTCAAACTATCTTCATCAATACCAAAGTTATTAACAGTACCTTTCTAACTGAATTATTTAGCCTAGGGCAAGACTAACCATATACAACCACCCTGGAATAAATAATTTCAACAAAAACTATATTCTGCACTTCAATTAATGAAACATCATTTTGATGTCTTTTGACATAGCACTTCTCTCCTGTAAGCGGAAGATCCGTGTACCCCCATTAGCCCTCCTCATTCTCCCAACCATATTATGTGGGAGTGTGACGAAGGCACTTATTCCCCTGAGAGAGATATTTATTCTCTTTCACGGGTAAATTGTGATTACTTGCAAAAAATAATTTATACAATGTATCATCTAATCTCATATGTTTTTTGTTTACTCTTTACTCCAGAATTCACTGGTTTCTTTTCTATCTATTCATCTCTTCAGTCCACACAGGTTGATCTGCGCAGTCAGCTCTGCATAACAAAAAGTAAGTCAAAACTATTTGATCTATTGCCATGGCACCACTGAATATACTTTCCCTGAATGTTCAGGGAATAAATGTCCCTCAAAAAAGGACCAAAGCCTTCCGTACTTTCCATAACAAGAAGGCTCACATAGTATGCCTCCAAGAAACACACTTCACCAAAGATTCTACTCCAAAATATATTTCTCCTTTTTATCAACAAATTTACACGGCTTCTGCCTGTACCAAGCAAAGGGGAACTCTAATTGCATTTCACCGATCCACACCATTCACCTTATCATCAGAAATTAAAGACCCAGAAGGTAGATACCTGATACTCATGGGTTATATAATGGATACAGCAATCACGGTGATTTCCTACTACGCTCCTAACAAACAACCTACACCATTCCTCTCACATATATTACAAGTGATTAATACACACAAAATAGGAACAGTGATAATGTGTGGGGATTCGAACCAGGTCCTCCTCCCATTTCTAAATAAATCACCTTTTACACCATCCAAAATAACCTCTAGATTACCTTTTTCTCAACTTCTTTCCAAATACAATCTGGTAGATTCATGGAGAGAAAGTAACCCAATGAAAAAGAAATTCACTTATTTCTCGCACCCTCATCAAACCTTCACCAGAATAGATCATATTTTTCTAACAATAGGAATGATACCAGAAATTATTGCATCAGATATAATTCCGATTCCGTGGTCTGACCATAATGCAGTATACACTATTATAGCCTCAGTCATACCAAAAGCGCATGACCCAACGTGGTACTTACCGGACATAATGCTCAAACACCCACTACATCAGATGGCCATTGAACAAGCTTTAAAGGAATACATATCAATTAATAATACAACAGACATCTCCCCAATAACACTGTGGGAAGCTCATAAGCCTGTCTTGCGTGGTACAATACAAAGACAAATGGCACTATTTAAACGGGAACGCAAAAATCTAGCAAAAAAACTAGAACTCAATTTTAATGCAGCCTACAGATCATTTCAAGATAATCCATCTCAGAGTACAAAATCTCATCTGGAAAAATCTAGATTGGAATACGATCTATTTCTCACTGAGTCAGTTGATAAATCCCTCAAACGCTCCAAACACAATTTCTACATGAATACAAACAAACCAGGTACATATTTGGCTCGGGCATTAAATTCAACTAACAAATCTTTCAAACCAATACGTTTGAAATTATCAAAAAATGTTTACACTTGTAATCCAGTTAAAATAGTCCATAAATTTCACTCACATCTCGCAACTTTATATAAGACAAACAATGAATTTAATCCTACAGAGGCTGAATCCTTCTTCTCAAAAATAACCTTACCTGAGTTATCTCAGAATCAAAAAAGCAGTTTGGATGAGCCTATAACTATAGATGAAGTTGCTAACGCCATAAAAGACCTAAAACTTAACAAAAGACCAGGCCCAGACGGCTACTCGGCTTTATACTATAAAACATTCTCAGAAATACTCTCTCCCATTCTCACTGAAACGTTTAACAAACTTCTAGATGGACATTCTTTTCGGCAAGAAACACTAATGGCAATTGTTTGTATGATCCCAAAACCCCTTTCTGATGATACTTCCTGTGTGAATTATCGGCCTATCTCTCTGTTAAACCTCGATATTAAATTATTAGCAAAAATAATAGCAAAACGCCTCAATAGCATTATAGGAAAATTAATACATAGAGATCAAGTAGGCTTCATGCCAAATAGACAGGCAGGCGATAATATACGCAGGGCAGTGTTATTGGCACATATTGCTAAAAAACGGAAAATCCCTTTATGTTTTCTATCTCTCGATATTAAGAGGGCATTTGACACAGTATCCTGGCAATATATGCAATATTCATTACAAAAATGGGGTTTTGGACCCCACTTTTTAACATGGATCAAAGCATTATATAATAAACCCAAAGCCTATATAAAATATGCTGGATACAAATCTGAAGCCTTTAATATCGAAAGAGGTACCCGACAGGGTTGCCCATTATCTCCCTTATTATTTGCCCTTATACTCGAACCCATGGCCCAATACATCAGAACAAACCAAACTATAACTGGCATTGAAGTAGGAGGTATTACACACAAATTATGTATATTTGCAGACGATATATTACTTTTTCTATCATCACCACAGGTCTCTGGTCCTAACTTAATACCAGCTCTTGATGGATTTGCAGCCCTATCCGGCCTTATGATTAATCCTAAGAAATGCCTAATGCTTAATATTTCACTCACAAACATGGAATTGATCCCGGCTAGGGCTGCACTCCCATTCACATGGGCAGAAAAATCAATCCCATATCTTGGAATTCATTTAACAGCATCTCATTCTGACTTATTCTCAACCAATTATCCTCCTGTATTAAGACAGATCACAAATCTAATAAAACAATGGTCGCAACTTCCTTTATCCTGGATAGGGAAGATTAATGCAATCAAAATGACTATTCTACCCAAATTGCTTTATCTATTCAGAGTCCTCCCTATTCCAATTCCTTCCTATTTTTTGAGAATAGTACAAAAAAGAACAACTTCGTTTATATGGGGCTCTTCTAAACCACGTATACCTATACACACACTACATCTTCCCAAAAATAAAGGAGGCCTGGGATACCCTAATTTTACTAACTACTACAGAGCAGCACATTTGGCCAGTCTGTCCAAATACCATGCAAAACAGGAAATCCCATTATGGGTATTTATAGAGGCTTCAGAAAATGACCCTCTATTAATATCAAATTTATTATGGCTTGATCCTAAAGACCACTTTAAAATTCATAATCCCATAACTAAACACTTCTTATCTCTCTGGGATAAACTAAAAACCAAATATCAGTTACAATCTCCACACAATCCTCTCCTTTCTTTTATCAGAAATCCGGCCTTTTATCCGGCATGGATCTACCCAAATTCTTTTAAAGCTTGGACAACATCAGGCATTCAGACACTAAATGACTTCATAGTATCTAAATCATTCCTTTCATTCCCATCGCTTAGAGAAAAATATGATCTACCAAACTCTGAGATATTTAGATATCTCCAAATCAAAAATTTCTATACACCATTCCTAAAGGGGGATACACCATTATCCCAATTATCCATTTTTGAATCAATCTGTACAAAAGATCCATTTGCTAAAGGTACAATTTCATCACTTTATAATCAATTATATGGAGTAGCAAATCTTAATAGACCCTCTTACGTTCAGAGGTGGGAGGAGGACCTGGGACGAACTTTAGAAGACACAGACTGGTCTAACATATGGCTCACATCTAAGTCATCTTCACCCAACATCTTAGCACTGGAGACAAATTATAAAGTTCTAACTCGCTGGTACCTTGTACCCGCTAGAGTGGCAAAATATTCACCTAATACCTCAGTTCTTTGTTTTCGAGGATGCCCAGAAATAGGCACATATTTACACATATGGTGGACGTGCCCAGTAATCCAAACCTTCTGGAAGGAAGTCTTCGTGATTGCATCTAAAATATTTAAAAAAATAATACAACCAGATCCATATTTAACTTTACTTAATCTAAAACCGGAATGGTTAACACTCTCTCAATTCAAACTTATGATCCAACTAATAACGACTGCAAAACAAACAGTGGCCAAGGCATGGAAATCTCCTACATTGGTACTAGCAGAAACAATTCACAGAATGAATAATACAATGTCCCATGCTAAGATGGTAGCCATCGATCAAAATCAAATTCCAAAATTTGAAAAACTTTGGCATCCTTGGATAAAACAACAGTTCCTGTCAAACTTCAATGACTCTGTCCTGTTGCCATGGTAACAGATTAAATGACTTACAGAGACACCCATTCTAAGGCTTCAAAGAGAACTAAAAAGAATAATAAACTGACGGGCGGGACAACCTTGTGGACCATACCTCTAGCTTTCAACCCTTTTTCTTCTTTTTCTTTCCTTTTCTCCACCTTACGATTAAAGCTCATTATCAGAATTTATTTGACCTATATACACTCTACTTGTAAACAATATGTATAGTAGGTATAAATCATTTAAATACCTACAAAAGTAACTAAGGAAATAATATATATCTTTAATTTAGGTTTACGTAAACCCAATGTTTAATATTTGAAATTTCATTATATTTACCTATAGAAACCCTACTGTAAAACAATGAGCTTACTTTATAGATCCTTGTAAACTTACTTTATGTATCTTTATAACATTGTATACTCAATAAACTTCTTTTGACAAGGAAAAGGTCTAGTGTACTGGTGTTCTTTTTATACACACCTGAGACCTAACTGATCCATTATTAGTCACAGGTGAAGCTCATATAACAAGGCGACAACACTTATGTCTTGGCAAAAATTGACTCAATGGGCTTTACCAAGCTGTGAATATTAGAATACTTTTTGTCAGTTTCGTTTTGCACTGAAACATTATTATAAAAGCTGTTGGGATTAAAATGACGCATTTCTTGTAACAAAATCTTGATTAGAAATATATTTTAGCGGCACTTCAGGTCAATTTGTACACAAGTGACAAGACTTTTGTCAGGGACTGTACAGTTCCCCTTTTACTTTTAAAACCTTTTCTACATTTAAGCATTATTTTACTTATATCAGTTTGTTCTACCAATAATTAGTTCCACTTCAGTCATCCCTGCTGTTTTCATACTAAATGCTGGGGTATGTATGCTGCAGTCTTCAACTGACCATCTGCATGTAGTTTTAACCCTTTTCCAAGGAGACTCAGAAATAAGGTCATGTTTTCTCCTTGTTGTATTTATTCACTATATATTTTTTAGTCTGAGAGCATTCTCATGTTTGAATGAAGCAATCAATAATGAACACTAAATTGGAGTATACCATGGATAGGATGTATTATCTTCTACACAATTCTAAGTTCCATTCCACTGAGAATGAGAGAATGTAGGAAATTGCTGTAGAATATGGATGTCCAGATAAACAGAACTATTATAATTACACAGAAATTGAATGGGGCTACAGCAGCTTCTGTCATTCCAAAACAGAAAACTAGTAAGGGGGCCACATTTTTTTTTTTAATGTGCTAAGATTTACATTTTCAGGACAAAGTTTCATGGTGTTCCTCTCTTTTCGGTCCAAGAAGTACTAATGCACAAAGTTTTAGTAAAATGTAAGCAGACCAATCTCTGTGGAAAGAAACAACACATACACAGCAATCAGGGCCAGCGCTAGGCAAGGTAGGCGGTAGCCTAGAGTGCACATCAGTCGGGGGCACCGCCTATATCACCGCCCTATGGCCACCAGGGTTTTGCCCTGTCTTCTCCCCCGCAACTCCAAATCTTCCCTTCAGCCTTTCCAGCTATGTCCAGGGCTCAGTGCTTTTAGCCTCGGCTGTGCAGGCACTCTGCGGGATCAGAGCGCTCTCCCGCTGGGACAACACTGCCAAAATCCCCCTGCTGTTAAGCTACTTCATCCCCAGCCAAGCCTGACTTTAGTATGTGTCTTCAGACAACTGTGCAGCTTGAGCAGTAGTGAGAACAGGAGGGGAAGAGAGCTGGGATAAAACCCCCCCTTCCTTCTCCTCCTTCCCCCAGGCAATCTGAGATCTCTGCTGTTTCTCCTCAGCTCCATTATCTTTCTAGTGAAGCCACCGGCACTTGTAGTGGAACCTGTCCTGCCTGGTGCTGCAGCCCAGTCAGAAGAAGGTAGCTGACAAATATGTCATCAGGCAAACCATATCTACAAGGTCTGAGCCAGGAATCATGACACCAGGAGTGGCCGGGGATCTGCACATACAGAGAGGGGGACATTCGGGACCGGGGAGAAGAGATGCCTGGACTGTGCCTGGGTGATAGAGGGGAAACTCAGAGGTGCAGGGAGGAGGAGGGGGAAATCTGGGCGGACTGTGTAGTGGGATTAGGAAGCAGACTGAAGCTTTGTGAAGGATGTCTTGTCACTGCTTCAGAGCCCCGGCTGGCATACAGATCCACAAAATTTTGGTGAGACAAAACTAGAGTGATGGTACCACTGCTGATAGCATCATCTAATACTGACTGAACTACACTCTACACATGTGTCAAATATAGTATTACTGTCTCGCACTGGTTGACAGACCTATGCCACTTGCTGCCTCCTGTTCTAATTTTAGAGGATTTATGTGTGCTTTACACTGCATGCAACTTTGCATTGTCCGCTTTGCTGCCAAACACAGACTGATATCATGGATTCACTGCATTCACTAAAAATTTCTTCGAGAAGGTATAAATACAATTGGACATCTCAGTGATTGTAAGGTTAGGTGGGTAGTCTATACAGATGTGACACCCCCAGCCTACATACAATGAGTTTGCTGTACTGATGTTTTTTAGTGGCTCATTGTGTGTTAAGACAATGTTGTCTTGCGTGGGGGTGGTGTAGAAAATTTCATACTTAATATTTATTCTTGATAGTCATTGTGACACATTGTTTCTTAGATGGATTTCAATAAATGTATTATATTTTTATATTAGCGTCAATTCATGCTACGTCTCGCAAGGTAACTCATTTTATTAGTAGCAGCAATTCTTTATAGCTGCTACATTTTTTTGTCTTTCTGAGGGGGAGATCCTCCATGATTGTACAAATCACTTTTCAGCCATCTCTGATCTACCATCCCTGATCACTGGCCAGGCCTGGAGTACACAAAGATGAGGGGTTCAGGAATCTGTCTTGTCCATCCTGCCTGGTTGGCTCTACTTGTACTTAAGCATCTTCAATAAACTTATTAACAGTTCAAGTAAGAATTTTTTTTAAGACCGAGCACTCCTTCATATACACCCTTGTGTCTTCTGCTGAAATAACACCTTTGTTGTGTCAGAGAGGCAGCAGCCTCAGGCCCCAAGGGAGTCTATAACCACCATCCACTACTGGGTGACAGCCTACAGGAATTGAATTCTTCAACATTCTTGATGGAGCTATCTATCAGTAACCAGTCTCTAGTTAAACCAGTCCAGCGCTGTCTCTCGCTAACTTCAGGAATCCAGGAAGTATACCAAGAAGCACACCAGAAAAAATCTTATACTTCGTAGTATCTGACATCATATGATGTCATCTTGATAAATGTGTTCATACATACATTTTACATGTGAGTGCAATGTGTATTTTTACATGTGAGTACAATGTGTATTTTTCATTTTTATTGACTACAATAATAATAAAATAATAAATACTACACTCATGTAGTGGTGCTCTGTCTCCCTCTCTTTCTTTTCTTGTTTATTTTACCAAAGGCAAGTAGATTTTGCACTTTTCAAGTGCAGTTGCACTCTGCAAGCAATTTTGCTCCAGAGCTTAGTAAATGAGATGAAGCTTAAAGCGGTGTTCCACCCACATTTTTTTTTTAAGTCAGCAGCTACAAACACTGTTGCTGCTGACTTTTAATAAGGACACTTACCTGTCCAGGGAGCCCGCAATGTCGGACCCCCAAGGCCGATCTGTTTATCTGCCTGTTTGCTTTTTTTTTAGTAAAACCCCTTTCACGTGCAATGCGCTGGCTGTTAACGATAAAGCGCTGCTCATTTTAGCGGCACTTTAGCGCTGTTTAAGCTCCACTTTTCAGTTTTTTTAGCGGGACGCTTTTAACCCCCCAAAAGGGGTAACAAACTCCCGTTTTGTGGCGCTTTAAAATCAATTTTCAGACGCTTTCAAATCGCTGCCCATTCATTCCCATGGGCAGGGCGTTTTGGGAGCACTAAATACAGTGCTCCCAACTCGCCCCAAAGATGCTGCATGCAGGACTTTTCATAACGTCCCACAAGTGCACAGCCCCAGTGTGAAAAGTCACACTGGAATAAATGAGTGTTGGTTTTCAGGCGCTTAGCAGAGGCTATTTCTAGCGCTAAAGCGCCTGAAAACCACCCCAGTGTGAAAGGGGTCTTAGAGTTCCTCCTTAATACCTACATACCAGATTTAAACCGATCCCTACTATATTAAAAAAATAAAAATTAAATTCAACTAGTATAATTGAATCCAACATGTTTTCAGTCTTTTTTAAATCCATGCACATCAATACTATGTCTGGATGAGGAGAGCCAATACTTTGGGACAATCCAGTGTCTTCTGTCCACATGTGCTGGTAAGGACCGAATTGACAGGAATAGAGAGCAGAGATGATTTCATCAGTCTATCGCAGTTCATTTACTAATTAATCACCGGCAGGAGGCAAGAAGGTTGCCTAGTCTTGATACTCAGGTAAAAAAAATTATATTGGTCACCAGGTTGACTGCACAATTGGGCAAGGCTGTGTAAATCCCAGAACTGAACAGCAGGAATCTTACAGCAGGTAAGTTATTAATAAACAGAGCCTCTGGTGACTATACAACACATACATTTCCATTTTAGCTCCCTTTGGTCCAGCACAATAAAGACATTTTTTTTTTGTGCACATCATATTGAAATAAATAAGCGTCTTTTGCTTATCTGAAAAGCTAAAGTTATAAGCATTTCATTAATATTCAATAGGCCTGGTAAGTTTTTGGTTGCATGAACTATTTTTGCACTTAATTTTCTACATTCTAACCAATAATCCCTTATCACATATACAAACCACTTGAAAATGTCAACTTAATTTGCTTAAAATACAATCAGCCTTTTTTATGCTAATCCAAAAAATAGCCCAATCACTCGCTATTAACAAAGCTGAAAATTAACTAATTAGAATAAATAATAAAATGATCCACTTATAGTATGGCTTAGTATTCAAATGAGACTTATATATATATCTAGGCTGGAAGAACAAAGTGATCCCTGACAAGTCCTAAATATTTCTGAGAGTGCACAGTCTTCCTGTTTAGTATTCCTCTGAGACCACATGTCTGTAACTGCTTACATGCTATGCATCCAGGAATTTAAATGGGACCTTATATTATACGCTAACAATGTGTATATATATTTTTTTTTTCTTGGGGGGGTTACACAGGATAGTGTCCATGACAAATTTAAAGTGATATTAAAGCTTAATAAAAAATAAAAAAACCTACAAACATGTTATACTGCTCTGTGCAGTGGTGTTGCACAGAGCAGCGGTGATCCTCTTCTTTTCAGGTCCCCTGCCAGTGCTCCTGAATCTTCCCCCTTGAGCAGTGCCCCCAGAGAAATCTGCTTGTCCTGGGGCCACCCCTGCATGCTTGCTCCCAAACTGCTGCTCTATGCATCCAAAAATATACATAGAGCCACGCATTGCCCCCCCCCCCTTCATTGGCTCGCTGGCTGTGATTGACGGCAGTGGGAGCCAATGGGCTCCCGTTGCTGTCTTAGATTCCCTATACAACCGAGGCTCTTGTGATCGACGCTGGATCGGAGGGGGTTCAGGTAAGGATTGGGGGGGCTGAGGGGGGGCTGCACACAGAAAGTTTTTACCTTCATGCATATAATGCATGAAGGTAAAAAAAACCTTCAGTCTTTAGAGCCACTTTAAACATGGATGACAAGGCTATCTCTAAACTTTAATAAGATATTGGAAAACTCACTACTTTATCAAATGCAAATATCAAACAGTGATTAGGCTTCCATTATTATACAACATCTATGAAGCACCAATTATTATTCAACATCTATGAAGCACAAATAGTTTGTGCAGTGGTTTACAAAATAAGGGAGACAGTGCCATTACAAAACAATTCAATGCAATAGGGCTAGGAGGGCATGAGGGCTTATAACAAAAGGAGGGGCAATTGATACAAAAGGCATTACCTGTGAGGGATGAGCTAATGGAGAAAGTAAAGGTTTAGTTTTAGGTGGAAACGTGATTAGCTTCCCTGAAGGAATGAGTTTTTAAAGATTGCCTGAAGGTGGACAGAATAGGAAATAGCTAGATAGATTGGGGTAATTAATTCAAAAAGGCAGGGAGAGGCTCTGGAGAAGTTTTTGATACAAGCACAGGGGGAGGTAAAGAGGTCTTGAAATGAAAGGAGGAGACAGTTTGTATATTTTTTTGAGATGAGGACAGTAAAGTAGCTTGGTGCAGAATCGTGAATGGCTATGTATGTTGTGTTAGTGTTTAGGTTTTATAGTTGGACTACTTACCTCAAAAAGAGAACCCTATCTTGTTGCCTTCTATGGACCATAAGTATTTCTAAATACTATCAACATCACAGTCAATGCTCAAAAAAAGTATTACTGGCTTACTTCCCATAAAAGGTCTGTTTATTTCTACACAGTTTAAAATCAGATACCATTTACATTAAAAATATTTTGAACGGTTGATTAACTTGCTTTTGAGATATACTCTAATGCCGTGTACACACGGCCGGATTTCCCTACAGAAATATCCGATGGGAGCTTTTGGTCGGACATTCCGACCGTGTGTATGCCCCATTGGACTTTTTCTGTCGGCATTTCCGACGGACTCAGATATAGAACATGTTCTAAATCTTTCCGTCGGAGATGCTGACGGAGTTTAGCCCATTGGCAAGTCAGCTCATGTGCACGCAGCATATACCATTATACATCCATCAATTATAGCAAAATTGCCATCAAACACATTTCTTCACTATATAAGTTATTCATCTATTGAGCCAAACTGATGACAGAAATGCACCACTCAAATACTTGAACGTCCACAAAACATCACAGTACATATCTTCTTTGTGTTTCCAAGGCCATTCTCCTGCTGAATAATGCACAATTATCTAAGTCCAAAGTCATTAGATTGTACTGTCTGCACTTTAAAAATGTGAGCTGGTCTTAAGCTCATAAGCCCAACCTAGACACCCCCAGAGATGACTAAACAAGGATGATCCTCTTACATCTGAGCATTGTATACCACCTCTGTTATTCACAATCTTTCCTTCAAAGCAGTCATCCTGAGGATATATGAATACATAATTGTCCCAAACAACAAGCTGTAAATTCCTGCTTCAGGTGCATTAGAGAGTAGGTTATACTGAGATTCCTCACATGTGTAGATTAGAGGTATCACATATCCACACTCACATTTCCATAGGCAAACACTTTATCTTGGTGTCACAGAGATACTTGCTGTCGTCTTAATCCACTGTGTGGAAACAGATTTATATTTTAGTCAGTTTATTTTTTTAGAGGTGAAATATTGCAACTGTAATATCCACAGTCATAAAGTTTTACATTAACCCATGTGAACACTTCAATGTCTCCCATGGTATCACTTGTATGTACAAATTGCTAAAAGTTAAAGTGGTGTTCCACCGAAAAAAAAAAAAAGCATGAATGTTCCTAAAAAAAAAATTTAAAAAATTTGGCAAAAATTTTTTTTTTAATCACCTCTAAATGGCTGTTGCTAGGGGGTCCCCCGTAGTCTGCCTCCTTCAGTGCCTGGGCTTGTGACATCACTTCCCCTCGGTGCAGGAAGGGCTCAGCTCTGCCCCTCCCTCTTGCCAATCATCTGGGACACATTACAGGTCCCAGATGACTGAGCGGCCATTCACGGCGCATGGCGCTGCTTGCGCATGCGCAGTGTGTGCCTGGCTGTGAAGCCACAGCCGGCGCCGCCGAACGGAGGGGGAGATGAGTGGAGCTTCTATCCCCCGCTTCGCTGGACCGTGGGACAGATAAGTGTCCGATTATTAAAAGTCAGCAGCTGCAATATTTGTAGCTGCTGTCTTTTAATTTTGTTTTTAAAATGGGAACCCCTCTTTAAAGAAAGGTAAGTGCTTAGTGATCTCAATCAAGCTCTACTTGAACAATAGATATGAATGCTTAGCTATAATCCAAAGCATCTGTAGGGATCAGTTTCTGGTCCACAGGGTTTCTTACCCATATCCAATATATCAAAACAACAAGCCCTAATTTTATTGATGGCTAACAGGGTACAATACTTTATTACTACTACATGTTGCAATGGAATTCTATTTTTTTTCCTGGGTGAATAAGAACAGTGCATTTTGTTTCTACAGATGAGATTGAAATGCTGGAAAGGCTTTGGTTATCAGGAATTTGCCACAATGACAAGATTGAAGTGATGAGCAGCAAGTTAGACATTGACAATATGGCGGGTGTTTTCTACATGCTCCTTGTAGCAATGGGATTGAGTTTGCTGGTGTTCGCATGGGAGCATCTTATTTACTGGAAGTTACGTCACTGCATGAGACATTCTGGGAGACTGGACTTCCTGATGGCAATTAGCAGGGTAAATATGTCATTATGTTTTCTATTTTTTGTGTATACAGATTAATAATACGTTTTTGTGCGTAAAATGGGAGTTTTGAAAGCAACTATAACAAATAATTGGCAAATCATTTTAAAAGCATACCGACCTCCATATTTTTCTGACCTATTTTAAACAGTTTGTGCATAAATTCAGGCTCTTTTGTTTGTCTATTGTTACTCTGCTATATTTTATATTTGACATTTTATTATTTTTGCAGTCTAGGCCACACCCATGGTGAGACCATATTTATACAAATTATTTACACATTTATTACAAATATATTCCCAACTGTTGTACTGTGAGGATGATCACACTTTAGGACATTGGCTTACAGGGCACTTGGAAAAGATAAAGGGTTTTAATATTTGTATACTTCTTTTTTGCTATTTTTTATAAACTTTTTACAACAGAAAAAAAAAACACAATTAAAATTATTAAATATTTTTATATATAAGATCTCATAGTTTTGTGTGTGTGTGTGTGTGGGGGGGGTTTACTAAAACTAGAGAGTACAAAATCTGGTGTAGCTCTGCCTAGAAACTAATCAGCTTCCAGGTTTTATTGTCAAAGCTTAATTGAACAAGCTGAATTTAGAAGCTGATTGGCTACCATGCACAGCTGCACCAGATTCTTTGTACACCAATTTTAGTAACCCCACCCCCCCGTGTCTGTGTATGATATTGATCTACCTATCAATTTAATTTATAAAGTATCATTAGAACCATATAAAAATTCTTTATTTTTAAATAGTGATTTTCTTTAATAGTGGGGTTCTTCAGCTAGTGAAAATGTGATTTTCTTTAATAGTGGGGATCTTCAGCTTGTGAAATTTAAGGGGTGTCTAGTTTTATCAGTCAGTTAAAATACTTTGACCTTTACCTTACAGGTTCCTTCATTTATACGTGTTCCCTGGAGAACTATCATTACATCTTGTTTCATGCTTTATTCTGCAACTCACTCTAAAATATTCACATTGCAGTAGATAGTGACGGTCATGAGTTTCCATAGATGTCCCTTACATTTGTTTTACTTTCAAAACCAATGCATATTTATAGCCTGATAGCAGTATTTGATTCATGAACCTCTCAAGGTGGTAGAAGCAATGCTGTTTATCCATCTCTTTTATTAGACAAAGCTGTATTTCCTGTTTCAGATATCACATAGCAACAATACATTAGCTTAGTTAGGCTTTTTAAAGTGGATACATATCTACAGTCTTTACTATGTTTTTTTTTTTATTTATTTATTTTATGTTCTGTATAATCAGGGGAAAAAAATCATACATTTGGCAAGATAATCATCATGTGAAGTGCATCATATTTTGTCATTGGAGAGAAAAAAGAGTGATTGCATTACTAAATATCACGTGCTTTCTACTTGGGAATAAATAGTTGTGACCTACAAAATATCAAAATAAATAAACCACTGGCCTTTATTTAAAATGAGTAGAGCAATTTAAGTAGAGGAATAGAAAATTGGCTTACATCAGTTAATCGACTTTTGGAAGTGTAGCAAAGGTAAAGTAATGAAATATGATTTCTGAATGTTCACTTTGAGTTCAGCTAAATAAGCTAAGACATTAAACCAAATCTGTAAGATTCTCTAAGCCCTGTTTCACACATGTGCGGTGCGAATTGAAGCTCAGGTTTCACTGGGGAGATAAAAATCTCCTGTTCAAAGGATTCATTGCATTTTTGCTCAGTATCAGAGAGCAGGGAAAGGGGGAAGGGAGGGGGGGGAGAGGGGGAGATGTAGTGAGGAGAAGTAGAAATTCCTTGTTCAGAACGCAATGCATCTGCGAATCAGATGCGTTCCCATAGGAGATAATAGGCTTGTAGTTCGCACCGCAATGCCCAAAAAACGCACACTTTTTTGTGCAATGCGCAGTGCGAATGCAACGCACATATGTGAACCAGATGCATTCATATGAATGTATTTTAAAATGTCCTGCGAATTAGATGCGGTGTAAGCCGCATCTAATTCGCATAGGTGTGAACCCGGGCTAAAGCTACATGTAGGCAGGCATTTTTCTCACACCAAATTATGAGTTTTGAGAGATCCTCTGGCCTTGTTGCCAATGTTATCAATAGGAAAGTGTTCATAAGGCTGACATTTTTTCTTAAAAAAAAGGATTCAAAGGCTAAAAAATACAGAGCTATTATGTTTTCTGTGGGGAAAAATAAATAACTTCTAATTAGTTGCAGAAAGTCTTGACTGGCAATGAGCACTGTACATTCTTGTACTGTATGTGCTGTCACTTTGGGGTGGGAAGAAAATCTTCAGTCCTATGTAAGCACCAAATTATACTTAAGGCTACATTCACAACTGGGTATAGCATATTCAAGCTATTTACATTTGTTTGTACATTTTGAGCAATTTGCCATCAAGGAGCTTCTTTGAGGCAGGATTGGACATTTTTGTCCCCAGAGACTTATTACGGGAGATCCTGAAAAACGCACATTTTTGCACATTTTATCAGTCACTCCCATTAGTATATGGGACACAAAAAATACCCAAATCTGCCTGAAAGGAAGCTCTTGTCCTTTTTTAAGTGACAAGTGTCTAATGACAGATTCCTAACAATTTAAAACAGTGGTATTTTTAATGTTGAGTGTTTTGTAGCTATAAGCTTCAAGCTATAAAATGCTCAGATGTGAATGGGGTCTTAGAGCTTACCAATGGAGTATTCTGCCTCTTTCCATGAGTAAACAGAGCAGCAAGGAAGCAAATGGTAGATAAATGTAAGCAACTGTGGAGCTGGTATTAAAGTGTATAGGTAAGGCACTTGAAAACATGATGTAAAGAGCAATGCCTATTGCAATCAGCCAGATTTCACATTTCTGCTGCCCAGAATAGCCTTACCAGTAGAACAAGTTTTCTAACTGGTTGCTTCTGTGCACTTAATTTTACATCATGGTTTGTGTCTCATTAAAAAGACACTCTCCGCAGGGTAAAGTGACATAAGTGTTCACAGATACACCCCCCCAACCTTTTAAATTTACTACTCCCTCGCCTCGTCTCTCTGTCTAACTTTGTGTCATCTGGTGACAGAGTTAAGATAGGGCAATGCCATCACTGGCCCCCCACATGACAGCATTGGGGTTTGATGATTGGGCTAAGCACTGTCACATAGAGAAGGTCATGTGATGGTGATATACTGGTGATATACTGTAACTGCCGGTAAGGTGGGCTGTCCACGGCACTGTCATTTTGAATGGGCAATGTCATTCTGTCTCTTTAAATGAAGGTCTTTGTGGTGTTTTAATTTAAGTGATATTAAAGCCTTATTTCTTTGTGTTAGCCACATTGTTTCAGGGTGGATTCCTTCCCTCACAGGGTTCTATGGAGCCACCCTTCTGTGTGCACATCCTAGGATCTGACTAAGATTGATGTGATGATGCTGCCTGTGCTGATATGCAAAGGAAGCCTAATGCTGCGTACACACGGCCGGACTTCCCGACAGAAAAAGTCCGATGGGAGCTTTTGGTAGGATATTTCGACCGTGTGTATGCCCCATTGGACTTTTTCTGTCGGTATTTCTGACAGACTCAGACATAGAACATGTTCTAAATCTTTCCGTCGGAAATGCCGACGGAGTTTAGCCCGTTGGCAAGTCCGGCCATGTGTACGCGGCATTAGAGGATTCACATAGTACACAAGCCCTGTGCTCCTCTTCCTGGGAAGTGATTGACAAGTGGGCTCTGAGGTGCTGTCTTGGGAGCTACTGTCAATCTCTTCCCTGGAAGAGGAGTGTAGAGCATGCCTTGTTTGTGTCCTTTCAGGCTGCAAGTGCATGTTGGCACCAGCAGCATCACCACATCATGGAAGTTTTATGAATGTAGGTATACACATGCTTCAGGTTCCTATGCGCACTTCCTCATCTTAAAGTTTGGTTATGTGGCACACATGAACCTATAAGATGCAGCTGGAAACATCACTAAACCTGAGCTGTATTGAAAATATTTGCTTATACTTCTGTGTTAAAGCAGTCTATACAGATGTGTTTCTGTTTTAAAAGTTTAGGCCTTTGTACTATTTTATATTTCTTTAGAATTCTGCCAGTTTTAATAAATGGATAAAATTAGATATAGTGTAGGCATTTAACGTAACATTCCTGTAGTCATTCCAAGACCAGCTTCTGTAAAATAGTATTCTAATGAAAATGTAGGCAACAATTCGTTCTAAGCACTTCACAATGATTAACGTCCTCCACAGCCTGCAAATGGAACAAAATCCATTAAAACACATGTCTATGATTAGTCTTGCCTTTTTGGGACGTCATGTTAACCACAATTGTATGTTTATGTACATTTCTTGCAAATTGCTTTTCATGTCAGTGTGCAACATTCTTTTATCTCCATTCACTTACCTATGTAGAAAGATGATCTATAAAGTGTACATTTATAGCCTCCCAAGCAGCCCCTTTTATGCACTGTGCTTTCATTCTCGGATCTCTGATGTGATAGCAGCCATGTAATTAACATGCCAGCCACATTAACAGCTGCCTGAAAAATGTGTCTTTTTATCACACTGTGGTTTCTCAGGTGATTCCTGGCAAAGTACTCAGCTTCTATCTCTCTCCATCTTATTTCTCCAACCATCCTCCCTCTTCTCCCAGATTGCCTCATCTTGTTACTGTTTCTCAAAAATTAATGACCTAAAACAAGGACAAACAAAGACATAACAGATCATTCCATGAAGAAAGAAAAGACTAGATCAGATAAGAGAGACAGAGGGAGAGAAGGAATTTGAATATATTTAGTACACATTGCATAATCATTGTGTACAAGGTCTGAAAAAATGTCTTGTGATAACCCTTTCTGTACTGCTTTGCTGCATCAGGTTCTTAAGTAAATGAAAGTATTACTGTGGCTATTTTACTGTTTTTCTAAAGATTTTTAAATATCAAACCAAAATTCACTAAAAAGGAATCTTTCGAATTTACTATAAAAAAAAAACCTTTTAAGTTTACCAAAATGTAAACTGATTTTAGTATAAATGTGAGTTAGGGGACTTTAGGTTGTAAGGTCCTCCTTGAGTGCAGGGACTGATGTGAATGTACAATATATATGCAAATCTCTGCATAACTTGTGCTATATATGTTGATGATGAGGAAAATTTAATATCAATACTATGAAATATATGGGTTAATATGAAAATTCCACTATAATATAAGTACATGTAATAAGTAATAAATAAATAATAATGTACTAGTATCAATGCATAAAATAATAAAAAGCAAACGCCTTGTGTTCAAATAATTTGCTTTGTGCTGAGAGAGAACTTTGAATCCTATATAGAGCAGAGCTCCATCCAAAATGAGAAGCTCCACTTGTCTGCCCCTCCCCCGGCTGCCACTTTTGGCACCTTTTGGGGGGGGGGGTAACCTGGTTTTTACAGTGGCGAACTAAGCCAGAAGTTCGCCCCCCCTTATTCCCCCACAGTCTTCTGATGATAGAAATCAGCAGAGTGTACAGTCTATTTGCCTAAATCAACCTCTATGTACTGTGTCTTTTGCCATAAAACCTCTTTCATTGCCTGAAAAACTGTTTTCTAAATGTACACTGATATGCATAGTTGAGTGTACAATACAAATTTGGGGAGTAAGAGAGAGGTGCCAGGAAGATCTGTGTGCATGTGTGGGAGTAACATCATTGGAACCAGAAGAATCCTAGGATAGGAAAGGGCTTCAGCTAAAATGAAATGTTGCCAAAACTATTTATCTTAAAAATGATAGCACTGAAATGTATATATACTACCTGATCTGCATTTGGTTCTTTAACATTTTTTGTTTTACTGGGTGACAGGTAAGTTGCCTTTATTGGACACAAATATGCTAGCTACCCATTGCAATTGTTAATCATTAAAAGGGTATTTTGAATTCTTTGCCTGTTCATTAAGCAGATACTTAGGCTCGATTCACACCTATGCATGTTGCTTTTTAGCGTTTTTAGAGTTTTTTTGTCATGCTTGCCACGTTTTTGAGCAGCGTTTTTGTAGCGTTTTTACCAGGTTTTTGCGGCGTTTTTGCTGCGTTTTGCGTTTTTTTTTTTTTCAGTTTTTTTAGACTGTATACAGTCTAAAAAAAAAAAATCGCCAAAAACGAATCAAAAACGCTGCACTTGCGTTTTTGATGCTGGTCCATTGAATTCTATTACATGCAAAACGCTGCATTTTGCATGAAAAAAAGTCCCTGACCCTTTCCAAAAATGCAGAGGTACAAAAAGGCATTGATGTGAACATGTTCCATAGGAACCCATGTTAAAAAATTCCCATGTATTTCTGCAAAATGCAAAATGCATCAAAAAACGCGCTAGTGTGAATGGAGCCTTACTTAGAACAATTAATTCATATATTCATTCATTGTTTAGCAAGTATTTTAAGGCATTTAAATTATAGTTTTAATAGTTTACCCAGTTGTTCTGGTATGTTATGTCAGATCACATGAAATATAACCCCTACTCCTTATCTTAATTCTTCTTAGAAAAAAAGATGTTGTAGGTACCGATGTTAAAAATAAATGGGAACTTGGGTATCTGGAAAAAGTTCTACATTTTCAGAGAAAGCATACAAAATATTTGTTCAAAGTCTGGAAAAGCCTATAGATATATAGATATTCAAGAATTTGTGAGTATCTGATAATGC
Source organism: Aquarana catesbeiana (assembly GCF_042186555.1). Lineage (NCBI taxonomy): Eukaryota > Metazoa > Chordata > Amphibia > Anura > Ranidae > Aquarana > Aquarana catesbeiana. Next base: position 148,352,279 of record NC_133333.1, read on the forward strand.
ATATACAAACCGTGCAGAGCCCTAAATGCAGACCCGCACCAATGTCAAATTGGGAGCAACAGCTGTGTAAGTGCAGCTACTGCATCTCAATTGACATGAATGGGACTGCCGGCACTGGGATGCACAGAAAACCTGTGCACCCCCATGCATGCAAACAGAGCCATCGCATGGGCGTACGATATACTATGCCTGAAAGTGGATCTCTAAGGAAACAGCAAAATACACTTATGAAATACATAAATGATAAATGTTATCCTATGAAAGGATTTGTATTTATGTGTATCAATTTCTGAGATTAACACATTTCTCCCACACAGTACAGCCTTTTCTGGGTGATTTTTTCATCGTTGCATTTAAGTTAAATCTAGAAGTCTCCTTTATACCCCTACCTTGTGGTTGCACAGTGTAAAGAGAAGCAGCAGATTGATGAGGTCATCTCTCTCTCTCTGCTCTCACCCCAGAATAGCATATTCTTTGCACTGCAGCATGACTGATTGGCTCCTTGTGCTTCTTCTTCCCCAATTTACACTACGTGGTGGTCAGTCACTGCTAGAACACACAGAAAACAATTATTTTTGCAACTGCAGTGCAGCCCAGAGCTGCTTGATGAATATTTTGTCAAGTTTACAAAATAACTAAGCCTAATAACATAACTATTTAATGTGTGACTTAAAGTTCTAAGAACTGATGCTCAAATTGTGCTGTGAAATGGTATCTTTCCTGTATTGCTGAAACTAAATAGCTTTTAATGCGAAACGGTAACAACTAAGGTTCCGCAAATTACTGTTTGTAAGCTTTTGCATTATAGAACCTGTGAAGATTTTTTTAAACCCTTCACAGGTTCTGTAATACATGAGCTTTGAGACTGCAAAAGTAGCTACTTCAGAAACAGCTTCTAAAAGAAAGACTTTGCGTTCTCAGAGCTGATTTATTACATCTGTGAAGTTTCCTGAAGACTTTTATCCCAGTCACATAAAAGCAAATGCAATGCAGAGAAAAAAATAAGGCTTACAATGGATAAATGGTTTGATAATGGTAGTATCCAGGCTAGAGCCTATTCAGATGTTAGTATTTTAAATATGCAATGAATATGTAGACTCATTTATAATGTGTGCACGTTGGTGTTATGTTTGAAGTGTTGGGAAATAAAGGATAATAATCCGATCAGAAGCACCTACAGTATTTAAGAATAAATTGTCTGACAGACCATTGGTTAGAGCAAAGTGACAGGTTCTCTTCATAAGACCTCCTGGGGAGAGTGACCCTCTCTATTGGTTCTGGTGGCCATTGCCGCAAAGAGAGAAAGTGAAGGAAAATCCAACATGTTAGTTAGAACAAGTACTTGCAGCCAGTCTGCTAGCAGTACACCACAATGTGATTTTAGCAGGCAAATTTCCCTACCCCAGTTGCTAAACCGTAAAAAGAAATTCGGTCCCAGACATCTACATGCTCAGCGTCTGAATGCTAGCTTGGCCAAATTGCTAGCACTGCAACTACTGCCTTTTCAGCTGGTAGACTCTACCCCCTTTCATGAATTTGTGGAATGTGCTGTACCTCAGTTGCAGGTTCCAAAACGCCATTTCTTTTCACGGAAGGCCATTCCAGCTCTCTACCGGCATGTGGAAGGCAATGTTTTTCTCTTGTTGGACAGGGCGTTCAGCAGTAAGGTGTATATTACCGCAGACTCATGGTCATGCAGGTATGGGCAGGGATGTTACCTTTCCTTCACGGCACACTGGGTAACTCTGCTGGCAGCTGGGAAGGACAGGGTTCAGTATTGTTGGAGCTTGTTCCGCCAACACGCCTCCAAAATGCTAGCGGTGATTCTGCCACAGCTCTCTCCTCCACCCCCTCCTCTTATTCTTCCTCTATGGCCTCTTCTGCAGATGTGTTCTCTGAACCAGTGGTGCTCCATAAGCGTTCAAGGGGCTATGCAAGCACTAAGGCAAAAAAGATGCCATGCGGTGCATAGTTACATAGTTACATTGTAGGTGAGGTTGAAAAAAGACACAACCTAAGTGTGTGACTATATGTCAGTATTACATTGTATATATGTAGCGGTCATTCAAGTGCTTATCTAATAGTTTCTTGAAACTATAGATGCCCCCCACTGAGACCACTGCCTGTGGAAGGGAATTCCACATCCTTGCCACTCTTACAGTAAAGAACCCTCTACATAGTTTAAGGTTAAACCACTGCTTAGGGGACAGGAGCCACACTGGGGCAGAGATTCTGTCAGCTCTGCAGGGGCAGGCTCAGCGGTGGTTGACGCCAAGCCAGCTTCAGCCAGGAATGGTTGTATGCGACAATGGCATCAACCTTCTCTCCGCCCTCCGACAGGGACCCTTGACCCATGTTCCATGTTTGTCACACAACCTGAATTTGGTGGTGCAGCAGTTCTTGAGCAGGTACCCAGGCTTACAAGATCTCCTGAGGCAGGCCAGAAAAATCTGTGGTCATTTCCAACGGTCATGCAATGCCAGTGCTCGGCTGACTGACATTGAAAGGGAATGCAACCTGCCCGCCAACCGCCTCATTTGTGACATATCCACTAGGTGGAACTCAACGTTGGCAATGCTGTAGTGGCTGCTCATGAAGCAGAGGGCCATCAATGAGTACCTGTGTGAGTATGGCACAAGGACAGGGTCAGGGGAGCTTGGCTTCTTTTTGCCACACCAGTGGCTACTGATCAAGGATGCATGCACTGTCCTGTCACCATTTGATGAGGCCATGAGGATGGTGAGCAGTGACAATGCATGCATTAGTGATACTGTCCCTCTTGTCTTCCTGTTGGAGCACACGCTTCATGGAATAATGGACAGGGCACTTGAGGCAAAACAGCGGGAGGAAGAGGAGGACTTCCTTACCTCTCAAGGCCTCCTTTATCCAGATATTATTCCTGCAGGCCCGCCAAACACACAGAAAAAAGAGGAGGAGGAGGAGGATTGTGTCAGCATGGACGTGGAGGATAACACTCAGCAGCAGTCTTCAAGGGATGGTTTTCAGTCCCCAGAAACCTAAGGAGTTGTACGTGGCTGGGAGGAGGTTGTTATGGATCATGTGATCCTTAGTGACCCAGAGGACTCAGAATCGAATGCCTCTGCAAACTTTTTCAGGCTTTGCAGAATCAGGGAGGCCATGCAGCGTAAGGACCCTAGGATTTGTGGCATCAAAGAGAGGGATCATTATTGGCTGGCAACCCTTCTTGATCCACATTACAAGGGTAAGGTTGCAGAGCTCATCCTGCCTTCACAGAGGGAGCAGAGGATGAAACATCTTCAGGAGGCCTTGAAGAAAGGTTTGTGCAATGTATTTCCAGACCCTGTGAGGTTACAATTTCCTGGTGCTGGACAACGTGTTTCTAAGGCTTCGTTCAGTCAGAGGAAGAGCAGTGGAGAAGGTGGCCGGCTGACCAATGCTTTTAGACAATTTTTCAGTCCTCAGCGCCAAGGTCTGATCAGTTCAAGCAACCATCACCAGCATCTGCTTTACATGGTGCAAGAATATCTAGGGGCAAGAGGAGACCTTTCCAACAGAGCATCCACTAGGTTACTGGGTCTTCAGGATGGACCACTGGCCAGAACTAGCTCAATATACAATTGAGCTACTGGCCAGTCCTGCATCTTTCTGAACACACATTCAATGCTGTTGGAGGGTTTGTAAGGGATCATAAAGTGCACCTGTCCACAGACTCCGTTGATAGGCTCACATTCAAAAAAATCAATCAGTCTTGGATCAGCAGCAGCTATCAAGCATCTGATGCTGATGTAACTGATTGATTTTTCTGTGGATGTGGGATCCCTTGAAGACTGCCTATGCTGAGTGACTATTCTATTCCTCCTCAGTCTTGATGATGCTAGCTTCCAACAATATTTTTGGTTTAGGGCACCACCACCACTGCCTGAGGCCGAATTTTTCTGTCCCTGTTTAACAGGGCATGTAATTACAGTTTTTGATCTAATATTTCACAGCAGGGCCTGTTCCTGTGCCCAACAAGAGTATCTGTGAGGGGTTACAGTGTTGTGGCACCACCACCACCAAAGGCCCAATTTTTCTGCCCCGTCCAAGCAGCAGAAAAAAAGGACAAGCATGCCCCGCGGTCACCTGCAGAAGATGCACCATGTCCATGACAAGCACTGTGGACTGTAGACACAGAGCCTGCTTGCCCTCTTTTAGTGGCCTGTGAGCGTCTGCCTCTCCTCTTGGCCTTCCAGACATGATGGAGATTTTGTTTTCAACACCACACTACACTGTATTGTGTACTGTGTACACCACCAGAAAAGTAGTAGCAACTGCACTATGGGTGCATGGTACTGTGTACACTAACGGAAATGTAATAACAACTATGGGTGTACTGTATTGTGTACACCACCAGAAAAGTAGTAGCTACTGCACTAGGGGTACTGTGTACACCGCCTCAAGGATATTAGAAAAAGTATGCCAGGAATGGCCTGCAGTCTGATATAGCAGTATATGCAGTGGATATATATATATATATATATATATATATATATATATATATATATATATATATATATATATATACACAGGAGACTGTCTGTATATATATATTTATATATATATATATATATATATATATATATATATATATATATATATATATATATATATATATATATATAAAATACACTGCAGCTAACTGAATAACCTGCCTGCCAGAAGTATATTAAAAAAAGTACACCAGGAATGGCCTGCTATCAGATATAGCTAAACTGGATACTGTGGATCAGTGGATCAGTGGATATATATATATATATATATATATATATATATATATATATATACACACAAGACTGTCTGTGTATATATATATATATATATATATATATATATATATATATTTTAAATACACTGCAGCTAACTGAATAACCTGCCTGCCTGAAGTATATTAGAAACAGTACACCAGGAACGGACTGCAGTCAGATATGGCTAAACTGGATACAGTGGATATATTTATATACGAGACTGTCTGTATATATGTATGTATATATATATTAAATACACTGCAGCTAACTGAATAACCTGCCTGCCAGAAGTATATTAGAAAAAGTACACCAGGAACGGCCTACAGTCAGATATAGCTAAACTGTATGCAGTGGATATATATATATATATATATATATGAGACTGTCTGTATATATATATATATATATATATATATATATATATATATATATATAAAATACACTGCAGCTAACTGTATAACCTGCTTGCCTGAAGTATATTAGAAACAGTACACCAGGGGGGCGTGGCCGGATATGATCAAGGCAGCATGCATCTTTTCACAGCTCCGTCTATCCTGACTAATTACGCTGTATTGGAGCGTCTTTACCCGGGCATAAACAGGACCGGCATCTGGGGGAAGGTTGAAGGAATGCAGGGACCCAGTCATCTGCTTCTAAAAAGCTGCAGAAGGCCCACAAGGATCAGCGCCAAACCCGATCCACTAAGGAGACGGTCCGAGACTCCGCCCCCGCCATCTTGTCTTCTCAGAAAGCCGAGCAGCACGCCAAACACACAGGGGCCAAGATGGCGCAGACAGGGGACACAGCAGAGCTGAGTGCTGACACTGACCCAGCAGAGGACCAGCTACTAGTCGGAACTTATGGGGAGGATAGATCATTTGTCATCTGAATGCACATTAATCAGACATGACCTTGACAAAATCAGAGGCAGGATCACAACGGTGGAGGATAGGGTCTCCGGGGTTGAGGATACACCTCACACTCAGAGTACCCACATTGCCGAACTCCGGGACCTGGTGAGCTCTCTTCAGCGCAGAGCAGACGATGCTGAAGACCGCCAGGGAAGAAACAACATCAGGGTGGTTGGCCTGCCAGAGGGAGCAGAGGGAGACAGGCCAGTACTGTTTGCTGAGGCATTTTTTACAAATCTGCTCTCTCTGAAAGTTTTACCCCCCACTTATGTAGTAGAAAGAGCGCATAGAGTCCTTACTGGTAAAAGACCCCCGGGAGCCTTCCCCAGACCATTTCTGGTCTGGTTCCTGAACTACAGGGACATGATTTTGGCGAAATCCAGAAAATCTACAGAATTGAAATATGAAAATACCAGGGTAATGCTCTTCCCCGATTTTTCTGCTGCCACGCAACAACAACGTCGCTCCTTTAATGATGTCCGCAGAAGACTCAGTGAAAAGGAGATACAGTACAGCATGCTTTACCCAAGCAGGCTCAGGGTACAGTATAAAGGCAATGTGAAGTTTTTTGATAATCCTGTAGATGCCTGTGACTGGCTGGACAAGGAACTTTCCTAATTGCAGACTGCACAGGGCGCTCTTTGATTGTAGGCAGCCTGAGTAAGGAAGATTCAGGATTCGGTTTACACCGAGGCACTACTTTACAGAGGCATAATTGTTTCCCTGCAAATATCTCACCCAAATAAGGAAGGCTATATGCAAATCCGACACAAGATGGAAGTGCAAGCACTCTGGAGCCCCTTGTGTATCGAGGTGCAGGACAAGGATTGCACTTTTCAGGGGTTGTCATTACAATCTTGAGGATTTTCCTCTCTTTCTGCTTGGCCCTGGATTGCAGGGGCTTCCATTTTCAGTTTTACCTGTAATACTGATGTCCTGAGGAGTGTTAATTTTCCTGGCCATCTTGTCCAGTCTCCCCTTTTTTTTTGTTCTACTTCTTTTTTTTTTCCATTTTTTCACTTTACATTTTAATTTCACACGTTGTACCTTTATGATCCGAGTTTTGAGGGTTCTTCTTGCAGCTTTACATAACTGGAAATACTACCTTTTGAGGTCAAGATTTAATCGGCCCTGATATTTTTTTCAACAAGTACTCAATTGCTTCAACGCTCCATCATTAGTACTGTTCGGAGCACGTGGAAGTTGAGAGAACACTGAACGAATACTGCCAGACTTTGGATCGATGCGGCCTGGAACTCACCACAAGTTTTTGTTTTTTGGTTTTTGGGATGAAGCTACATGCCAGACTTTTTTGTGTTTTTTTGGGGTTGTTCTCTGGTATAATAGCAGGGGGGGATGTAGGTTTCCTTGTCACAGCTCATTTACTGTATTTTACGCTGATTTAAGATATATTTCTACATGGTTAAAACTAAATAGGAGGGAGGAGTTTCCATCCAGATGTTGTCAAGCTATTCATATCACAGTAATGAAAAATGGCAGATAAGTTACACATAGTGTCTTGGAATGTCAGGGGCCTGAATCATAAATTCAAAAGGGCCTCTGTATTCCAATAATTAAAACAATCAAAACCACACATAATGTTTTTACAAGAGACGCATTTGGATGGAAGCAGAGTGTTGTCCCTGCGCAAACTGTGGATTCAGAGAGCTTTCCACTCTACTTACTCTACCTTTGCCAGAGGCGTATCCATGCTCGTCAGCAAAGCAATGCCATGTAACGTCCACCAGGTTATAACTGATCCTGACGGACGATATTTGGCGGTGGTGATGGATGTGTATTACAGTCGGTTGCTATTGGTAAATATCTACATGCCTCCCCCGTTTCAGGCTCAGTTGTTATATGACATGCTGACCAGACTGGCCCAGTTTTTACACCTTCCTCTGCTCTTGATGGGAGATTTTAACGCCGTGTTGGATGCGGCGTTGGATTCTTCTAATCCGAGTAGAATAAGTTCGGATCTAAATAAATGGGCTTCAGTGGACGGCTTGGTTGAACTGTGGAGATGGAAGCATCCGTCAGCTAGATGTTATTCCCACATGTCACTGATGCACAGATCATCAGTGAGAATTGACCTGCTCTTTGGTAACATTAATATTTTACAGCATCTGGACAATGTTGAGTACTTAGCAGGTGGTCTTTTAGATCACAATCCTCTTTCTCTTACCCTGTCCTTTCCAACTGAGACAAAGAAGGGAGGCTGGAGACTTTCTGTGGGTTGGTTACAAAATGAACAGGTTGCAGCCCAATTAGAGGAAACAATAAAAACTTACTGGTCTACTAATCTAGATACTGCAAAACCACCTATGGTATGGGACGCCTTTAAGGCGGTGACAAGAGGTGAATGTATATCTGCTATAAAAACAGCTAGGGTTAATGAAAATGAAGAGTTAAATACTTTAAAACAGAGTGAAAGGGAGTGTGCGGAGGCTCATGCGGGATCCCCTACTGGGGCTTCGTACGAGTCGCTGCTGGAGGCGAGAAGGCGCCTAACCCTTCATATCAATAGCCTGACCAGTTCTGAGATGACAAAAACAGCACATATAGTGTTTGCAGAATGGGACAATGGTAAACTCCTAGCTATGTTAGTGGCAGACCAACGACCCACTACTCATATTCCTGTCATAAAAAATAAGCAAGGAATTATGGTCACCGATCCAGCCGACATTATGCAGGAGTTTATTGAGTTCTTCTCATCCTTATACTCACCTGTCCCTGATTATGACTCAGAAGCAATGTATTCACTGTTAGAGCAGTTACCCATACCGAAACTGACTGACGATGACTGTAATATATTAGAAGCCAAGATAACAGTCAAGGAGATACAGGCAGCAATATTCACCTTCCCGCCTAACAAGGCCCTCAGGCCTGATGGATTTCCCGTTGATTTTTATAGAGCAAATATAGAAGAGTTGGCAATACGAATTAATGGGTTACTAGAATACTGTCTAGACAATTCCTCCCTACCTAACTGCATGCTGGAGGCATATATGATCCTCTTACTGAAGCCAGGAAAAGACCCGACGGACTGTGCTTCCTATCGGTCCATAGCACTTTTGAACACCCACTTAAAGATTCTAACCAAGATACTGGCGACTAGATTAGCCACAGTCATCCCATCAATAGTTAACACCAACCAGACTGGCTTCATGCCGGGAAAATCGACGGATACAAATTTGAGGAGACTTTTCACTCACATGCAATTGCCACCTACTGACTCAGACACCAGAATTGTAGTATCAATTGATATAGAAAAAGCTTTTGATTCCGTTGATTGGAACTACATGTTCAAAGTCTTAGAGGTTATGGGATTTGGGCCGCAATTTAGAAAGTGGATGTCTGTTCTATAGGAACCCCAAAGTGGCCATAAGATTGGGGTCAGCGGTGTCTGCCTATTTTGAGGTAGGTAGGGGCACCAGGCAGGGTTGCCCACTGTCCCCTTTCCTTTTTACCTTAGTGATGGAGCCCTTGGCCATAGCCCTAAGGTCCTCGGGTGATGTCCGGGCTATAAAAGTGGAAACAATTCAGGAAACCTTGGCCTTATATGCAGACAACATGCTCCTGTTCCTTAATGATCCTGGTGACTCTTTGAGGGCGGTCTTGGTTATTTTAGATAAATGTGCCTGATTTTCGGGGCTGAAGGTTAACTGGAGCAAATCGTAAATTCTGCCCTTGGATGCAAAAGCTAGGGAGTGGGCTGACCCAAATCTTCCATTACAATGGGTGGATTCTATCAAATATCTTGGGGTCAAAGTCAAAGCAAGAGTACAAGATTACTATTCATTGAATTTACTCCCACTGATAACATTTCTCAAACAAAAAGTATAGGCCTGGATGAAATTACCTCTGTCCTTGGTGGGTAGAATCAGCCTCTTAAAAATGAAGGCCCTCCCAGTTATATTATATTTCCTTAGACACGCCCCGGTATGGATCCCAAAATCATATTTCAAACAAATAGACAGCATAGTAGAGTCATTCCTCTGGGCGCCTAAACCCCCCAGGATAGGACTTAAAGTGCTGCAAGAACTGGGTGACCAGGGAGGATTAGCATTGCCAGATTGGCATAAATATTATTTGGCAGGGCAGATGGTATTTGCCCATAGATGGCTTCTAACTGATGATGGAGATGCCGCCACAGTTTTGGAGGCTGCCCATCTTGGGTCATATGAAAGTTTGCGCCTAGCCCTGTTCAGGGGTACCAAATCGGATCTGCCAATCACCCTGATGATGCGGGCCACAATTAGAGCGTGGGGTCTAGCGGTTAAGATGGCATCTCCCAGCTATCAAGGGATTTCCCCATCTTCTCCATTATGGATGAACCACATGTTACCTCAATTTTATACATTGCCAGATCCTATGATTTGGGCAGTCAAGGGAATTAAAACACTTAAAGATATTACATCATTTGGTGAACTTCTGACTTTTCCCCAACTGAAAACCAGACATGATTTACCTAATTCTTACCTATTCCGATTTCTTCAGCTCAGACAGGCCTACCAGATGCAATTCAAAGAGCTAAGGGTGGAATCCCTACCCTTGACTCTTGAATCCATGCTCTCAGAGGAGGATTTGTCCAAAACTCTCTCAGTAACATACAAAGAATTCTTTAAAACAACACCTAAAGCAGTGACTAACTGTAGGAATAAATGGGAAGCAGAGGTTCCAGACAAACAGGGGGAGGATTGGGATGACTTATGGATACAACCATTCAGACACCTAGTTTCAGCAAGGGATAGACTAATACAATTTAAATTTTTGCATAGAAGCTATTACACGCCGGCTAGACTTGCCAAGATATATAGAAGTGATTCGGCAAAATGCTGGAGATGCTCATACTCTCCAGCTAATGCTGAACATATTTTCTGGTCGTGCTCACCCATTCACAATTTCTGGAAGGAAATCACACAGTGTATTTCAGCTATTTTGTCAGTGCCCATTCCAATGACAATAAAAGTATGTTTGTTGGGGTTGGTGGATGAGGTGGTTCCAACGAGAGCTATGAGAACGTTACTCACCATCCTTTTGTTCTATGGCAAAAAAGCAATATTACTTAAATGGAAGAAGGAGAATGCTCCAGAGATTAGTTTTTGGAAGAAGCTGATTAATACTATGTTACCTTTTTATAAATCCACTTACAGGGCGAGGGGGTGTGGAAAAAAGTTCGATAAAATATGGAAGGCCTGGTGTGAATCTGACATTACGGTGGGTTAGGGGGTGAATGCTTCATAACCTCTGATTCTTAGAGTGAATAACAGACGGGATTGCCATATGATGGAGAGTTCTTAATACTACCAAGGTGACACTCCTGATGTTGATAGCGAGGGTATGGAATATATCAATTTATTATTAAGATAAAGCTTCCTGTGAAGATCAGGCGTGGCTTTACACATTTTGACAGGTTGACATCCTTGAGCTGTGACAAGGAGGGGGGGGGGGGGGGTTGGGGTATACGAACTGGAGTTAGTTGACTATGTTAGTCAGATAGTCATGTTAGGTAGGGATGGGTCCAACAACCCCCGGTTCGGTTCGCACCAGAACCTGCGAACGGACCGAAAATTTGCACGAACGTTAGAACCCCATTGACGTCTATGGGACTCGAACGTTCGGAATCAAAAGTGCTAATTTTAAAGGCTAATTTGCATGGTATTGTTCTAAAAAGGGTTTGGGGACCCGGGTCCTGCCCCAGGGGACGTGTATCAATGCAAAAAAAACTTTTAAAAACGGCCGTTTTTTCGGGAGCAGTGATTTTAATGATGCTTAAAGTTTAAAAAAAAAGTGAAATATTCCTTTAAATATCGTACCTGGGGGGTGTCTATAGTATGCCTGTAAAGTGGCGCATGTTTCCTGTGCTTAGAACAGTCGCTGCACAAAATGTCATTTTTAAAGGAAAAAAAAGTCATTTAAAACTGCTTGCGGCTAGGGATGAGCTTCGAGTTCGAGTCGAACTCATGTTCGACTCGAACATTGGCTGTTCGCAAGTTCACCGAACAGCGAACAATTTGGGGTGTTCGCGGCAAATTCGAATGCCGCGGAACACCCTTTAAAAGTCTATGGGAGAAATCAAAAGTGCTAATTTTAAAGGCTAATATGCAAGTTATTGTCATAAAAAGTGTTTGGGGACCTGGGTCCTGCCCCAGGGGACATGGATCAATGCAAAAAAAAGTTTTAAAAACGGCCGTTTTTTCAGGAGCAGTGATTTTAATAATACTTAAAGTCAATCAATAAAAGTGTAATATCCCTTTAAATTTCGTACCTGGGGGGTGTCTATAGTGTGCCTGTAAAGGGGCGCATGTTTCCTGTGTTTAGAACAGTCTGACAGCAAAATGACATTTTGAAGGAAAAAACTCATTTAAAACTACCCGCGGCTATTGCATTGCCGACAATACACATAGAAGTTCATTGATAAAAACGGCATGGGAATTCCCCAAAGGGGAACCCCGAACCAAAATTTAAAAAAAAAATGACGTGGGGGTCCCCCTAAATTCCATACCAGGCCCTTCAGGTCTGGTATGGATATTAAGGGGAACCCCGGCCAAAATTTAAAAAAAAAAATGACGTGGGGTTCCCCCTAAATTCCATACCAGACCCTTCAGGTCTGGTATGGATTTTAAGGGGAACCCCGCGCCAAAAAAAAAAAAATAACGGCGTGGGGTCCCCCCAAAAATCCATACCAGACCCTTATCCGAGCACGCAACCTGGCAGGCCGCAGGAAAAGAGGGGGGGACGAGAGTGCGGCCCCCCCTCCCTCCTGAACCGTACCAGGCCACATGCCCTCAACATTGGGAGGGTGCTTTGGGGTAGCCCCCCAAAACACCTTGTCCCCATGTTGATGAGGACAAGGGCCTCATCCCCACAACCCTGGCCGGTGGTTGTGGGGGTCTGCGGGCGGGGGGCTTATCGGAATCTGGAAGCCCCCTTTAACAAGGTGACCCCCAGATCCCGGCCCCCCCCCTGTGTGAAATGGTAAGGGGGTACATAAGTACCCCTACCATTTCACGAAAAAAGTGTCAAAAATGTTAAAAATGACAAGAGACAGTTTTTGACAATTCCTTTATTTAAATGCTTCTTCTTTCTTCTATCTTCCTTCATCTTCTGGTTCTTCTGGCTCTTCTGGTTCTTCTGGTTCTTCCTCCGGCGTTCTCGTCCAGCATCTCCTCCGCGGCGTCTTCTGTCTTCTTCTCCTCGGGCCGCTCCGCACCCATGGCATGGGGGGGAGGCTCCCGCTCTTCTCTTCTTTTCTTCTTTTCTTCTCTTCTTCTCTTCTTCTTCATTTTCTTCTCTGGGCCGCTCCGCAATCCATGCTGGCATGGAGGGAGGCTCCCGCTGTGTGACGGCGCTCCTCGTCTGACAGTTCTTAAATAACGGGGGGGCGGGGCCACCCGGTGACCCCGCCCCCTCTGACGCACGGTGACTTGACTGGACTTCCCTGTGGCATTCCCCGTGACGTCACAGGGAAGTCCCGTCAAGTCACCGTGCGTCAGAGGGGGGCGGGGTCACCGGGTGGCCCCGCCCCCCCGTTATTTAAGAACTGTCAGACGAGGAGCGCCATCACACAGCGGGAGCCTCCCTCCATGCCAGCATGGATTGCGGAGCGGCCCGGAGAAGAAAATGAAGAAGAAGAGAAGAAGAGAAGAAAAGAAGAAAAGAAGAAAAGAAGAAGAGAAGAAGAGAAGAGCGGGAGCCTCCCCCCCATGCCATGGGTACGGAGCGGCCCGAGGAGAAGAAGACAGAAGACGCCGCGGAGGAGATGCTGGACGAGAACGCCGGAGGAAGAACCAGAAGAACCAGAAGAGCCAGAAGAACCAGAAGATGAAGGAAGATAGAAGAAAGAAGAAGCATTTAAATAAAGGAATTGTCAAAAACTGTCTCTTGTCATTTTTAACATTTTTGACACTTTTTTCGTGAAATGGTAGGGGTACTTATGTACCCCCTTACCATTTCACACAGGGGGGGGGGGCGGGATCTGGGGGTCACCTTGTTAAAGGGGGCTTCCAGATTCCGATAAGCCCCCCGCCCGCAGACCCCCACAACCACCGGCCAGGGTTGTGGGGATGAGGCCCTTGTCCTCATCAACATGGGGACAAGGTGTTTTGGGGGGCTACCCCAAAGCACCCTCCCAATGTTGAGGGCATGTAGCCTGGTACGGTTCAGGAGGGAGGGGGGGCCGCACTCTCGTCCCCCCCTCTTTTCCTGCGGCCTGCCAGGTTGCGTGCTCGGATAAGGGTCTGGTATGGATTTTTGGGGGGACCCCACACCGTTTTTTTTTTTTTTTTTGGCGCGGGGTTCCCCTTAAAATCCATACCAGACCTGAAGGGTCTGGTATGGAATTTAGGGGGAACCCCACGTCATTTTTTTTTTTAAATTTTGGCCGGGGTTCCCCTTAATATCCATACCAGACCTGAAGGGCCTGGTATGGAATTTAGGAGGACTCCCACGTCATTTTTTTTTTTAAATTTTGGTTCGGGGTTCCCCTTTGGGGAATTCCCATGCCGTTTTTATCAATGAACTTCTATGTGTATTGTCGGCAATGCAATAGCCGCGGGTAGTTTTAAATGAGTTTTTTCCTTCAAAATGTCATTTTGCTGTCAGACTGTTCTAAACACAGGAAACATGCGCCCCTTTACAGGCATACTATAGACACCCCCCAGGTACGAAATTTAAAGGGATATTACACTTTTATTGTTTGACTTTAAGCATTATTAAAATCACTGCTCCTGAAAAAACGGCCGTTTTTAAAACTTTTTTTTGCATTGATCCATGTCCCCTGGGGCAGGACCCGGGTCCCCAAACACTTTTTATGACAATAACTTGCATATAAGCCTTGAAAATTAGCACTTTTGATTATTCATGTTCGTGTCCCATAGACTTTAACGGTGTTCGCATGTTCGAACGAACTTTTTTCCTGTTCGCATGTTCTGGTGCGAACCGAACAGGGGGGTGTTCGGCTCATCCCTACTTGCGGCTTTAATGTAATGTTGGGTCCTGGCAATATGGATGAAAATCAGTGAGACAAACAGCATGGGTAGCCCCCAGTCCATTACCAGGCCCTTTGTATGGATATTAAGGGGAACCCCGCACCTAAATTAAAAAAAGGAAAGGCGTGGGGCCACCAGGCCCTATATACTCTGAACAGCAGTATACAGGCGGTGCAAACAAGACAGGGACTGTAGGTTTGTTGTTAAGTAGAATCTGTTTGTAATTTTGAACTGGTACATTTTAACATGTTTAGCTCCAGCCAAAAAATCAATTTTAAGCTTTTTGGAAAACATAGGGAAGGGTTATCATCCCTGTGACATTTTTTTTGCTGTCTGTGCTCCTCTTCAGAAGCTTTCACCTCATTTTTTGTCCCAATGACAAATGTTTTTTGAAAATTTGGGTTTTTTTGTGAAACAAGGATTGGTGATAAAGCATCAGTGGAAAGGAGAATCATTTTTCCCATATTAACTCTTACAGGAGATAATTTCCTTTCCTAGGGGTAGATTTCATCTCACTTCCTGTTGTCTCCTTCCGTTTGCAAGTAGGAGTCGTTTGTAAGTTGGATGTTTGAAAGTAGGGGCCTGCCTATATACTCAGCAGAAATTTGGGCCTTAGGTATTGTTGTGGCCACAACACTGTAAGCCCTCACAGGGCCCTTCTGTGAAATAATAGATCAAGAATTGTAATTACATGCCCCTGTTGAACAGGGGCTGAAAAATTGGGCCTTGGGCACTGGTGCTGGTGCCACAACACTGCAACCCCTCACAGATACTCTAGTTGGAACGCAGAAACAAGCCCTGCTGCAAAGTATTGCATCAAACATTGTAATTACTTGCCCCTGTTAAACAGGGGCTGAAAAATTGGGCCTTAGGCACTGGTGGTGGCACCCAGAACCAAAAATGTTCTTACAAGCTATCAGCGTGATCATTGAGGAGGAAGAGGATAATTACTCAAGATAGTCACTCAGCATCAGCATAGGCAGTCTTTGAAGGGATCTGAGATTTAAAAAAAAAATATTCGTTTAAATCAGCATCAGGTGGTTGGTAGCTGGTGGTGATCCAAGACTGATTCATTTTTATGAAGGTCAGTCGATCGACCGAGTCGGTGGACAGACGCACCCTGTGATTGGTTACAAAGCCTCCAGCAGCACTGAATGTGCGTTCCGAAAGAACGCTGGATGCAGGACAGGCCAGTAGCTCAATTGCGCAAGATCTGGCCAGTGATCCATCCTCAAGACCCAGTAACCCAGAGGATTTTCAGTGGGAAAGGTGTCCAAGACAGATCTTGCCCCTAGGTATTCCTGCACCATGTAAAACAGACGCTAGTGATGGTTGCTGGAACCGATCATACCTTTTATGGCTGCGGACCAAAAAATTGTCTGAACGCATCGGTCAGATGGCCACCTTCTCCAACGCTCCTTCTTTGACTGACTGAAGCCTCAGCAACACGTTGTCCAGAAACAGAAGTTTGTAACCTCCCAGTCTCTGGGAACGCATTGCACAGACCTTTCTGCAAGGCCTCCCGAAGATGTTTCATCCTCTGCTCCCTCTGCGATGGCAAGATAAGGTCCGCAACCTTACCCTTGTAACATGGATCAAGGAGGGTTGCCAGCCAGTATTGGTCCTTCTCCTTGATACCATGAATACGAGGATCCTTACACAGGCTTTGCAGGATCAGGGAGGCCATGCAGCGTAGGTTTGCTGAGGCATTCGGTCCGGAGTCCTCTGGGTCACTAAGGACGACATGGTCCGCAGCCACCTCCTCCCAGCCACGTACAAGTCCATGTGTTTCTTGGGACTGATCCCTTAAAGACTGCTGCTGATGCTGAGTGCCAGGCTCCACCTCCATACTGACACAATCCTCCTCCTCCTCCTCTTCTTGTGTGTTCGGTGGGCACGCAGGTACACTGCCTGGATAAAGGGGGCCTTGAGCGCTAAGGAAGTCCTTCTCTTCCTGCCTCTGTTCTGCCTCAAGTGCCCTGTCCATTATTCCATGCAGCGTGTGCTCCAACAGGTGGACAAGGGGGACAGTGTCACTGATGCATGCACTGTCACTGCTCACCATCCTCGTGGACTCCTCAAATAGTGACAGGACAGTGCATGCATCCCTGATCATGGCCCACTGGCATGGGGAAAAAAAAACAAGCTCCCCTGACCCTGTCCTGGTGCCATAGTCACAAAGGTACTCATTGATGGCCCTCTGCTGTGTGTGCAGCTGCTGCAGCATGGCCAACGTTGAGTTCCACCTGGTGGGCATGTCACAGATTAGGCGGTTCTTGGGCAGGTTAAACTCCTTTTGGAGGTCTGCCAGCTGAGCACTGGCATTATATGACCGGCAGAAATGCACACAGACTTTCCTGGCCTGCCTCAGGACATCCTGTGAGCTTGGGTACCTGCCCAAGAACCGCTGCACCACCAAGTTAAGGACGTGAGCCAAACAGGGCACATGTGTCAATTGTCCCTGTCGGAGGGCAGAGAGGAGGTTGGTGCCATTGTCGCAAACCACCATTCCTGCCTTAAGTTGGCGTGGCGTCAACCACCTCTGAACCTGCCCCTGCAGAGCTGACAGAACCTCTGCCCCAGTGTGGCTCCTGTTCCCCAAGCACACCAGCTCAAGCACCGCATGGCATCTTTTGGCCTGCATAATTGCATAGCTCCTTGAACGGCTATGGAGCACCGCTGGTTCCGAGGACAAAGCACAGGAAGAGGCCATGGAGGAAGAAGAAGAGGAGGGGGTGGAGGAGAGAGGTGTGTCACAATAATTAGTAGTGGCATTTTGGAGGCGTGGTGGTGGAACAACCTCCAACACTACTGCACCTTGTCCTGCATCCTTCCCAGCTGCCAGCAGAGTCACCCAATGCACGGTGAAACTTAGGTAACGTCCCTGTCCATGCCTGCTGGACCATGAGTCAGCGGTAATATGCACCTTACCGCTGACTGCCCTGTCCAGCGAGGCCAAGACATTGCCTTCCACATGCCAGTAGAGAGCCGGAATCGCCTTCCGTGAGAAAAAGTGGCGTTTGGGTACCTGCCACTGAGGAACCGCACATTCCACAAACTCACGGAAGGGGGCAGAGTCTACCAACTGAAAAGGCAGCAGTTGAAGTGCTAGCAATTTTGCCAAGCTAGCATTCAACCGCTGGGCATGTGGATGACTGGCAGCGAAATTCTTTCAGCGGTGCAGCAGCTGGAGCAGGGAAATTTGCCTGGTACAATCTGACATCGGTGTACCGAAAACAGATTGCCCACAAGTACTTGGCTGTGACACACCTAATTCTACACCTTCATTCTTCTCAGTGCAGGTCTCAGAGAGGACTGAAGGTATAGTGGGGTTGGAGATCTCAGCTGATGAGGAGCAAGGAGAGGTCCTCTTTGTTCTTTGGTGTGGGTCTTTTAGATACGCTTGCCAACGAACTGCATGGTAGGTCGACATATGTCTGGTCAAGCATGTGGTGCCCAAGCGGGAGAAGTTTTGGCCACGCGAGATACACTTGAGACATATATTGCAAATAGCAGTGGTGCGATCCGATGCACTCGTCTCACACCAAAGAACTTTTTGAATAACGTGCAGAGACTGCATGTGGAGCATTGGGGTGTGATGCAGTCAGTGTACTGCCCTTAGGCTGGCCCCTATAGGGCATGCCCCATTGGTGATGTGCCGCCTCCTCCTCCTCTCTCCTATCAGGCACCCATGTTGAGTCAGTGACCTCATAATCCCCTCCCTCCTCATCACTGGAGCAAACCTGGCAGTATGCTGCAGCAGGGGGAGCATGACTGCCAGATTGCTGTCCTTCTTGGGCACCCCCTCTGTCTGTGCTTACGTTACTGCCTTCATCTAGCTCAGTATCATCATCAGAGCCTTCCAAATGCTGGGCATCCTCCTGGAGCATGTACCCAACACTGTGGTCAAACAGTTCGAGGGACTCCTCAGGAGGACATGGTGGGGCTAGGGAAAGAGTCACTGATGACATTGAACCGAGGGAAGAGGCCGCTGCTTTGCCAGACAAAGTACCCTGAGCATGGGTGAGAGAGGATGAGGAGGATGAGGATGGCTTGGTCATCCACTCAACCAAGTCTTCCGCATGTTGCGGCTCAACATGGCCAGCTGCTGAAAAAAAGGCCAAGCGTGTCCCACGGCCACGTGCTGATGAGGATGCACTGTCTCCACGACCAGCACTGTTGCCTGTAGAGACAGAGCCTGCTTGCCCTCTTTTATTGGCTTGTGACTGTCTGCCTCTCCTTGTTGGCCTTCCAGACATACTAATGGCCTGTAGCTGCACTAAGCTGGGATATATATATATATATATATATATATATATGTACTGATACAGCAGCTAGCAAAATCAACTGCCTGTCTGTAGTATGAGAACACCACCAACCTTCTACAGGTAGCTTTAGCTGAACACTGTGCAGAGCTCGCAAAAAACTAACTTGTAGCTTATTTAGCTTCCTGCGGTTGTGATAGGATCAGGAAAACACCACCAACCTTCTACAGGTAGCTTTAGGTGAACACTGTGCAGAGCTCGCCAAAAAATAACTTGTAGCTTATTTAGCTGCCTGCGGTAGTGATAGGATCAGGAAAACACCACCAACCTTCTACAGGTAGCTTTAGGTGAACACTGTGCAGAGCTCGCCAAAAAATAACTTGTAGCTTATTTATCTGCCTGCAGTAGTGATAGAATCAGGAAAACACCACCAACCTTCTACAGGCAGCTTTAGCTGAACACTGTGCAGAGCTCGCACTACACTAACTTGTAGCTTATTTAGCTGCCTGCGGTAGTGATAGGATCAGGAAGGCACCACCAACCTTCTACAGGTAGCTTTAGCTGAACACTGTGCAGAGCTCGCACTACACTAACTTGTAGCTTATTTAGCTGCCTGCGGTAGTGATAGGATCAGGAAAGCACCACCAACCTTCTACAGGTAGCTTTAAGTGAACACTGTGCAGAGCTCATCAAAAAATAACTTGTAGCTTATTTAGCTGCCTGCGGTAGTGATAGGATCAGGAAAACACCACCAACCTTCTACAGGTAGCTTTAGCTGAACACTGTGCAGAGTTTTCAAAAAAATAACTTGTAGGTTTAGCTGAACACTGTGAGGAGGACGCACTACACTAACTTGTAGCTTTAGCTGAACACTGTGCAGAGCTCGCCAAAAAATAACTTGTAGCTTATTTAGCTGCCTGCAGTAGTGATAGGATCAGGAAAACATCACCAACCTTCTACAGGTAGCTTTAGGTGAACACTGTGCAGAGCTCGCCAAAAAATAACTTGTAGGTTTAGCTGAACACTGTGAGGAGGACGCACTACACTAACGTGTAGCTTTAGCTGAACAATGTGCAGAGGTTGCACTACACTAACTTAGAGTTTTAGCTGAACACTGTGAGGAGGACGCACTACACTAACTTGTAGCTTTTGCTGAACACTGTGCAGAGGTCACATTACACTAATTTGTAGTTTTCGCTGAACACTGCGAGGAGGACACACTACACCAACTTGTAGCTTTAGCTGAACACTGTGAGGAGGACGCAGTACCCTAACTTGTAGCTTTAGCTGAACACTGTGCAGAGGTCACACTAAACTAACTTGTAGCTTTAGTTGAACACTGTGAGGAGAACCCACCACACTAACTTGTAGCTTTAGCTGAACACTGTGCAGAGGTCTCACTACACTAAATGTAGTTTTAGCTGAACATTGTGAGGAGGACGCACTACACTAACTTGTAGCTTTAGAGGAGGACGCACTACACTAACTTTTAGCTTTAGCTGAACACTGTGCAGAGGTCGCACTACTCTAACTTGTAGTTTTCGCTGAACACTGTGAGGAGGACACACTACAGCAACTTGTAGCTTTAGCTGAACACTATGAGGAGGACGCATTACCCTAACTTGTAGCTTTAGAGGAGGACACACTACAGCAACTTGTAGCTTTAGCTGAACACTATGAGGAGGACGCATTACCCTAACTTGTAGCTTTAGAGGAGGACGCACTACACTAACTTGTAGCTTTAGCTGAACACTGTGCAGAGCTCGCACTACACTAACTTGTAGTTTTCGCTGAACACTGTGAGGAGGACACACTACACCCACTTATAGCTTTAGCTGAACACTGTGAGGAGGATGCACTACCCTAACTTGTAGCTTTAGCTGAACACTGTGAGGAGGACGCACTACACTAACTTGTAGTTTTAGCTGAACACTGTGAGGAGAATGCACTACACTAACTTGTAGCTTTAGCTGAACACTGTGCAGAGGTCGCACTACACTAACTTGTAGTTTTAGCTGAACACTGTGAGCAGGACGCACTACACTAATTTGTAGCTTTAGCTGAACACTGTGCAGAGGTCTCACTACACT
Source organism: Aquarana catesbeiana (assembly GCF_042186555.1). NCBI lineage: Eukaryota > Metazoa > Chordata > Amphibia > Anura > Ranidae > Aquarana > Aquarana catesbeiana. The sequence goes on from NC_133333.1 coordinate 148,373,304, forward strand.
AAATGTAGTTTTAGCTGAACACTGTGAGGATGACACACTACACCAACTTGTAGCTTTAGCTGAACACTGTGCAGAGGTCTCACTACACTAAATGTAGTTTTCGCTGAACACTGTGAGGAGGACACACTACACCAACTTGTAGCTTTAGCTGAACACTGTGCAGAGGTCTCACTACACTAAATGTAGTTTTAGCTGAACACTGTGAGGAGGACGCACTACACTAACTTGTAGCTTTAGCTGAACACTGTGCAGAGGTCGCACTACACTAACTTGTAGTTTTCGCTGAACACTGTGAGGAGGACACACTACACCAACTTGTAGCTTTAGCTGAACACTGTGAGGAGGACACACTACCCTAACTTGTAGCTTTAGAGGAGGACGCACTACACTAACTTGAAGCTTTAGCTGAACACTGTGCAGAGCTCGCACTACACTAACTTGTAGTTTTAGCTGAACACTGTGAGCAGGATGCACTACACTAACTTGTAGCTTTAGCTGAACACTGTGCAGAGGTCTCACTACACCAACTTGTAGCTTTAGCTGAACACCGTGCAGAGGTTGCACTACACTAACTTGTAGTTTTAGCTGAACACTGTGAGCAGGACGCACTACACCAACTTGTAGCTTTAGCTGAACACTGTGCAGAGGTCTCACTACACTAAATGTAGTTTTAGCTGAACACTGTGAGGAGGGCGCACTACCCTAACTTGTAGCTTTAGCTGAACACTGTGCAGAGCTTGCACTACACTAACTTGTAGTTTTCGCTGAACACTGTGAGGAGGACACACTACACCAACTTGTAGCTTTAGCTGAACACTGTGCAGAGGTCTCACTACACTAACTTGTAGCTTTAGCTGAACACTGTGCAGAGGTCTCACTACACTAACTTGTAGTTTTAGCTGAACACTGTGAGCAGGACGCACTACACTAACTTGTAGCTTTAGCTGAACACTGTGCAGAGGTCTCACTACACTAGCTTGTAGCTTTAGCTGAACACTGTGTAGAGGTCGCACTACACTAACTTGTAGTTTTAGCTGAACACTGTGAGGAGGACGCACTACACTAACTTGTAGCTTTAGCTGAACACTGTGCACTACACTAACTTGTAGTTTTAGCTGAACACTGTGCAGAGGTCACACTAAACTAACTTGTAGCTTTAACTGAACACTGTGAGGAGGACGCACTACACTAACTGTAAATAGTCTAGCTGCCTGACTGTGGTACTAATAGGATCAAAAGAACACCAGCAATTTTCTTCAGGTATCTGTAAATACTGTAACAAGACAAGCCTGCCTGTCAGTAGGAAGATAACAGGAACGGATCTAGCTAAACTGAATACAGTGTATATATATATATATATGCATATATATACACAATACACTGTAAGTGCAGCAAACTCACTGACTGTCCTGCCTAATCTAGCTAACTCAAATGAAATTACACTGTCTCTCTCTCTATCTCTCAGCACGCCGGAACACACTACACAGGGCCGCCGTGAAGGCGGCCTTATATAGTGTGGGCCATGTTCTAAACCCCCTGAGCCATAATTGGCCAAAGCCACCCTGGCTTTGGCCAATTACAGCTCTCTCTACCGATGGCGCTGTGATTGGCCAAGCATGCGGGTCATAGTGCATGCTTGGCCAATCATCAGCCAGCAATGCACTGCGATGCCGCAGTGAATTATGGGCCGTGACGCGCCATACGAATTTGGCACGAACGGCCCATAATGTTCGCAATTCGGCGAATGGGCGAACAGCCGATGTTCGAGTCGAACATGGGTTTGACTCAAACGCGAAGCTCATCCCTAATGTTAGGCCCTGTGTGGCCGGCTGTAATGGGTATTTGTCACGTTGACATAACCCAATGTCTGTATGTTATGACAAAAACATGTTCAATAAAAATAAATAAAAAAAAAAAAAAGTACACCAGGAATGGACTGCAGTCAGATATAGCTAAACTGGATGCAATGGATATATAATATATATACGAGACTGTCTATATATATATATATATATATATATATATATATATATATATTAAATACACTGCAGCTAACTGAATAACCTGCCTGCCAGAAGTATATTAGAAAAAAGTACACCAGGAACGGCCTGCAGTCAGATATAGCTAAACTATATGCAGTGGATATATATATATATATATGAGACTGTCTGTATATATATATATATATATATATATATATATATATATTAAATACACTGCAGCTAACTGAATAACCTGCCGGCCTGAAGTATATTAGAAAAAGTACACCAGGAACGGCCTGCAGTCAGATATAGCTAAACTGTATGCAGTGGATATATATATGCAAGACTGTCTGTATATATATATATTAAATACTCTGCAGCTAACTGAATAACCTGCCTGCCTGCTCATTCTAAATGACACTCTCTCTCTTTCCATACCAACAACACACTACACAGGGCCGACATGCAGGGAGCCTTATAGTTATATAGTGTGGGGCGTGGACTTAGTCCCCCTGAGCCATGATTTGCAAAAGGCACTCTGCCTTTGGCCAATTATGGCTCTCTTAGCTGAGGGCACTGGGATTGGCCAAAGCATGCAGGTCATGGTGCATGCTTTGGCCAATCATCATACAGCAATGCACTGCCCTCCCACAGTGCATTATGGGCTGTTACGTGTCGAATTTGGTGCGAACGGCCCATAATGTTCGGTTTTTGATGAACGGGTGAACAGCCAATGTTCGAGTCGAACTCATGTTCGACCCGATCAGAAAGCTCATCCCTAGTGAATACTTGTTCCAGTGTAAACAAATAATTTCGCGCTGCCCCAAAAATTAGCAGCTGACACACCAAATTAGATAAATGGCAAACATAAACATAAACAAAAAGTGTAATGCTAAGGAGTGATGTGCCAAGGACAATATGGGCTGTAAGCCCAAATGGCACTAAAAAACCTCAAAAAATGAAATTAAATTTGACAAACATATATGTATATAAAGTAAATCAATAAAAATCCACACAGATAGTAGTGCAAAAAAATCAATGTGTATATAGTCCCAGTCTATATGGTTGAAGCTGTGAACTCATCAGTGAAGAACTCCAATGTGGGGAATTAATTCCAAAAGCTGAGATATGTGATTGTGAAGAAACCACCACCATATGAAGAGGAGGCTTACCAGAATGTTTGGACACGCCAGAACATATGTTCTGCTTGCCAAACAGGCTTGTATTAAGGTGAATGGAGCAGTCAGTATCCTAAGACCAGGATTCTTGATTCTCAGCCAGGTGGAAACATATGGACAATGACATCTCATGCGTACCAATACTCAGAAATCCACAGATGTATAAAGGATAACAGATGAGGAAACAAAAGGGGACCACATAGTCTAATTCCATAAATAAAAATTAAATTTTAATAAAAATGGAAACACTCGCATGATTGAAGATAAAACAGCGCTTGTATAGAGTCAATTAGCAGCAGTGGAGACCTACCCAACACGCTTCGTCTCCAAGGACATCGCAAGGGCAGGTGATTAAATAAACTATATAATGAGTCGCACGGGTACAAAAATGTTTAATAGAATATTGCTTGTTGGTGACGGAAGATCTGAAGTCAATTACCCTGTCCCACTCCTGAATTATGCTGACTCACTGTGCATTTTCTACAAGGGAAAAAGCCAGTCAGTTCATGGAAAAACGATGAATGTGAAGGGGGATTAATAATGTTCAGAGCTATTCTACTTTGTAAAGTGGGCACTCCTCTGAAGACAACTTTAGCTTGGTCAGGTAAAGATGAGCTAAGGATACGATCATTTTTGAGAATATTCCAGTGTTTAGCAAAAATGGCTTTGATCTGGCGATACTGGGTGGAGAACGAGGTCATCATAACCCACCTAAAGTCATTATCAGTATCACGTTTGGGCTTGATAGCCAATAGAGATTCTCTATCAACTTCCATAGTACCCGAAAGTTCCCAGTCCACGTCCATATGGTTGTATCCTTTATACAATAATCGAGTTTTGAGTATATTGGCTTGTGCTTTAAAGGTTTCTATATTTGTGCAATTTCTACGTGACCGCAGAAATTGACTACGTGGAACAGACCGGAGTCAAGACGGGTGATGGCAGCTGTCTGTAGGGATAAAACCATTTCTATCTGTTGATTTGAAAAAGGTTTGAAATTCAAACTGTCTGTTCACGATCCGAATCTCTAGATCCAAAAAATTGATCTTATCAGTACTAGAATTATAAGTCAAAGAAATGCCCCTATCATTCCTGTTTAGTAGATCAAAAAAAGCCTGTAGTGAGTCTGCAGTGCCATTCCATAGGAGGAGGATGTCATCTATGTAACATGCCCACAGAACCAAGGACCGGTTCCCGAGGGCATAGACGTCCTCCCCCCACTTGGCCATGAATAGGTTGGCATGGCCACTCCACAAAGTTGGAGGTAAAAATGTTGGTTAAACCAAAAATAGCTATGTGTAGTAGCAAATTGTAGTAACTCCATTATGAATTAGCATTGAAAGGAAGCAAGGGATGGTTCCTTGTCTAGAAAATGTTTGACAGCTTCGATACCCCTCTCGCGTGGTATGCAAGTATAGAGGGAGGCTACATCGGCAGTGGCAATAATGTAGTCTCCCTGTACATCCAAGCCCTCCAATAGTCTAATTGTGGCTCCAGTGTCCTTAAGATAGGATGGTGTCTGTCTGACCAAAGGCTGTAAATAATAATCAATATAATGACCTATACGCGATGTGACGGAATTAATGCCACTCATGATAGGTCGACCAGGGGGGTTGAAGGGGTCTTTGTGAACCTTGGGTAAATAATAAATAGTAGGTATTCTGGGAGCTAAAGGAACTAAAAAATCTCTCTCTTTCTTGTTCAAAATCTTACTGTCAAAACCTTTTGTGATGATCTTCAAAAGTTCTTTTTTGTATGTATAAGTGGGATTGTTGGGTAATGCTTTATAAGTATTAGGTTCATTCAAGATCCTATACATTTCCTATACATTTCTTCTACAAAATGACAATGCTACCTCCTTTGTCAGCCGGACGTATTACTAAGTCTTTCTGTTGACCTAGAGACTTTAAACCAATACTAGATACTGGTTGATGGCAGGTGCGCCTAACAGGTAAATCGGCCAAATCCTTAAGTACAAGGTCTTTGAAGATATTAATGGCCGGAGCCACAGGAACAGGTGGGTTTGAACAGTGATGGATTTGCTAATCCAGAATGTACCATCCCAGAGGTGGTGGCACTGCCACCACACCTATATGGGGTGGAAATAAGATAATGTTGTATATTAAGTTTACGTATGTACTTGTGTACATCGATAAAGGTATTCAATTTGTCCAATTGTTTGGGTGGGGCAAATTTGAGACCCTTGTCCAGGATAGACATTTCATCTTTGGTGAATGTTTTAGAGCTCAAATTAAATACGCCTTGTCCCATCAAGTCCGCTTTCTTTTTTCTCCTCTGCATTCTCCTCCCCTCTCTTGTACCCCTCTTGGATCTGGACCCATTGTGCGTGTGAATGGATCCACGTGAAAAACCTGACCGTGTGTGTTGGGATTGGTTTGGTTATATCTATAGGGTGATTTTTCATGAATGTCCCTTCGGTCAGATGAGTATTCACGTGTGTTCATGAGGGGGGAGAACCTATTATGAGTGGCCATGGAGGATTGCCCATAGTGGTGGGAATTATAATAGTAAGAATTGGAATGTTCTCTATGACTAGCAGGGGAAGCCTCTCTATGATAATTATAATAGTCCCGGGGGTAATCAGAATTTGAATGATAAGAGTTGTAAGGGTTGGCACCCCATTGACCTCCACCATCTCTTTTACCCCTATTGTGACTTCTACCTCTCCTAGGAGTAGTGGGTGTATGTGGGCTATAATGACGTACTCTGGGCTGTGAAAGCTTGTTGCCCCCACGCGAGTCTCTGCTACTCGTATTAACGGGATTAGCAGGAGGTGGAACCCTCATATCAGATATACCAGATATGGGTAATGTTAATGGCAGAGACATTGGGGGGGCAAGAGAGTTAGTGTCTGTGGTTGGATCAGCAACAAAAAGCTTTTGCCAACCAAAGACAGTTCCATTTTTGTAGTCAACATCCCTGGTGTGGTGTATTTTTTCTGTTTCTTATTTTTTTGGTCTCTATCCTCTTTTTCCAAAAAACTCTGGAGATTAGAGGAGAGCGAATTGTATTCAGGGGAGGTTTTATATGACAGAAGTTAATCTCTAAGTTCTTTAATCTCCCTGTCCAATGATGTTAACCTGTTATTTTTCTTAGTGATAAGAACACTAAGAAAAGCGATTCCAGCTTTGTTGAAATATTTAAACCAAGAGTCGATATCTGAATCACCTTGTTGACTAACTGAATAACCTGCCTGCCTGAAGTATATTAGAAACAGTACACCAGAAACAGACTGCAGTCAGATATAGCTAAACTGGATGCAGTGGATATATATATATATATATAGATATATATCTGTATATATATCTATATAGATATATATATAGATATATATATCTATCTATAGATATATCCATATATAGATATATCTATATCTATAGATAATATATCTATCTATAGATAGATATATATCTATAGATATATCTATATATCTATATATATCTATATAGATATATCTATATAGATAGATATATATATATATATATAATATATATAGAGAGAGAGAGAGATCTATAGATATAGATCTATATATATATATATATATAGATCTATATATCTATATATATATTATATTAAATACACTGCAGCTAACTGAATAACCTGCCTGCCAGAAGTATATTAGAAAAAGTAAGCCAGGAACGGCCTGCAGTCAGATATAGCTAAACTGTATGCAGTGGATATATATATATGTATATACACGAAACTGTCTGTATATCTATATATATATATATATATTAAATACACTGCAGCTAACTGAATATGCAGTGGATATATATATATATGAGACTGTCTGTATATATATATATTAAATACACTGCAGCTAACTGAATAACCTGCCGGCCTGAAGTATATTAGAAAAAGTACACCAGGAACGGACTGCTGTCAGATATAGCTAAACTGGATACAGTGGATATATCTATATAGATCTATCTATCTATCTATCTATCTATCTATCTATCTATCTATCTATCTATCTATCTATGAGACTGTCTGTATATATTAAATACACTGCAGCTAACTGAATAACCTGCCTGCCTGCTCAATCTAAATGACACTCTCTCTCTTTCCACGCCAACAACACACTACACAGGGCTGACATGCAGGGAGCCTTATATAGTGTGGGGCGTGGACTTAGTCCCCCTGAGCCATGATTTGCAAAAGGCACCCTGCCTTTGGCCAATTATGGTTCTCTTAGCTGAGGGCGCTGGGATTGGCCAAAGCATGCAAGTCATGGTGCATGCTTTGGCCAATCATCATACAGCAATGCACTGCACTCTCGCAGTGCATTATGGGCCGTTACGTATCGAATTTGTTGTGAACGGCCCATAATGTTTGGTTTTTGACGAATGGGCGAACAGCCAATGTTCGAGTCGAACTCATGTTCGACCCGAACAGAAAGCTCATCCCTAGTGAATACTTGTTCCAGTGACAACTGACTAAAACTCACAATAAACCTTAACTTACAATATGACTATTAAAATGTTGCACAACAAATTTTAAATTTACCAAAACAATGTAATATGAGGACTTAACTAAACTAACCAATTGATTTGCATCCAAGTGGACTACAGAATTGTTGGTAGATCTAAAGGAGATTATACAGACTGTAACATGTGACCACCTATTGAGGCAATTTTTAACTAATTAATTTTTAAAATCTGTATTTTTGCTAAGAAAATAAATTAAACCCCCAATTATATGTTTTCCGAAAAGCGGAGACCCTGTAGAATAAAAATGTGGCAGTTGCGTTCTTTACATTGCACAATATTTATGCAGTTGATTATCAAACGCATATTTCCAGGAAAAAACACACTAAAATAAATTTATATTGCAAGCAAACACAGTATAATACACAATATTTGCTAAAGTATAAAATATGGGATTGTGTTGAACCAAACATGTAAAGCCTTAAAATTGTACATGCCCATGAAATCACTAAAAATCATAAAAAAACTATACTACCCAAAATTCTCCATAGGAGATGTTTAAAAGCATCTACAGTTTATCAGTTAGAGTTACCCGTGAATAATGATCCTAGAATTGTTACTATCCCTTTGCCTCTTCCAATTTGTTTACATACACATGCATGCCCTGCACTTTATATTTGCATTGGGTGTGTACAGAGGCAATAGGGGAGCTTTTCATTTTTTTCTTTAATTATACTTTTTTGTCACTTTTAATGTTTTTTTTTTTCTTCATTTAACATTATTGTTATTGCACAGCTAACAACCCCTCCATGTCATAGCAATGAGCAGGTGACAGGTCCTCTTTATAGAGACATCAGTAGTCTATAAGGATGAGCTGAACACCCCCCGGTTCGGTTTGCACCAGAACTTGCGAACAAGCAAAAAATGTGTACGAACACGCAAACACCGTTAAAGTCTATGGGATACGAACACGAAAAATCAAAAGTGCTCATTTTAAGGGCTTATATGCAAATTATTGCCACAAAGGGTGATTAAAAAGAAAACTGAAAAAACTCCGCCTCCATGGGAGGCTCCAGCTGACTGAAGCCTCTTCGCGATGACAGCTCTTATATAGCTGAGGGCGGGGCCATCCAGTGATGTAAACGGGTGACCCCCCCTGACGTTACGTGATGTCAGATGTCATCGCAAAGAGGGTTCAGTCAGCCGGAGTGTTTTCCATTTTTTCTTTTTTATCGGGTCATCGGATGCTGTGATTGAAGATGAATGGACATCGTGGGACAGGTTTTTTTTTTAATAAAGGACTTGTCCCAAATTGTCTACTGTCATTTTTAGCATTTTGACACTTTTTTTGGTGGATGTGTAGAGGTCACATGGGGGGGCCAGGGTCTGGGGTCCCCTTGTTAAAGAGGGGGTTCCAGATTCTGATAAGCCCCCCGCCTACAGACCCCCAAAACCACCAGCCAAGGGTTGTGGGGATAAGGCCCTTGTCCCCATCAACATGGGGAAAAGGTGTTTTGGGGGAACCCCAAAGCATCCTTCCCATGTTAAGGGCATGTGGCCTGGTACAGATTAGGAGGGGGGCTGCTCTCTCATCCCTCCCTTTTCCTACGGCCTGCCAAGTTGTGTGTTAGGATAAGGGTCTGGTATAGATTTTGGGGGGCCTGAAGGGCCTGGTATGGATTTTGGGGGGACGCTATGCCATTTTTTAAAAATTTTGGTGCAGGGTTCCCCTTAATATCCATACCAGAGCTGAAGGACCTGGTATGGATTTTGGGGGTGGCTCCCACGCAATTTTTTTTTTAATTTAGGTGCAGGGTTCCCCTTAACATCCATACCAGACCCAAAGAGCCTGGTAATGGACTGGGGGGGACTCATGCTTTTTTTTTCAATGATTTTTATCTATATTGCCGGGACCCGACAATACATTACAGCCGCGAGTAGTTTTAAAATGACATTTTTTCCTTTACAAATGTTAATTTGCTGTGGTATTGTTCTAAAATGGGATGCGCTACTTTACAGGCATACTAAGGACACCCACCAGGCAGGATATTTAAAGGAAGATTTCCTTTTGTTGTTTCACTTTAAGTATTATTAAAATCACTGCTCCTGAAAAACGGACGCTTTCAAAACTTTTTTGCATTGACACAGGTCCCCTAGGGCAGGACCCTGGTCCCCAAACACTTTCTATGGCAATAATTTGCATATAAGCCTTTAAAATTAGCACTTTTGGTTTTTCATGTTAGTGTCCCATAGACTTTAACGGCGTTCCGCGGCTTTCGAATTTGCTGCGAACGCCACACATTGTTCGCTGTTCGGCGAACGGTTCAACTCAAACATTGGGCTCATCCCTAGTAGTCTATTAGATTCCTAATGTCTTCCCTGCCCTCCACTGAAGCTATTTAAGCACAGATCATGCTCGATTAGCTGTTACCTTAGCTACAGTAGCTGGGGAACGACAGCTCTGAACTTGGAAGTGAGGTAATACACAATGCTTCGTGGTTCATTAGTCACAGGGGAGATCTGAAATCTCCTCTTGTTCTCCTCTTGCTCTGTAAGTCTAAGCAGCTTTCTGCAATCCTGGGCTCATGGAACAGAAGAGCTTGGGAAGCACTGCTGGAGCCAGCAAAGGGGGTGAGGTGCACCTTCAAATAAAATCAGCTGGCTCTAGAGCAGGGTCTCAAACTGGCGGTCCGCCAGCTGTTGTGAAACTACCCTCCCATGAGGCATTGCAAGGCTGACAGTTACAAGCATGACTCCTACAAGCAGAGGCATGATGGGACTTGTAGTTTGGGATCCCTGATCTAGAGTCACCCAAATTACTTTCACCTGAAAGCCCATCACTGGCTCTAAAAAAAACACACCAAGCTCTTGGCTGACACAGCCCTGAGTTTGCCTTAACCCCCTGAATACCAATACCTTGGTAAACAAGAGGTTAGGTGGGATTTTCCTTTAGCTTTGGTAAGATTTTCTCTCGCTTTCTATTGTGTCTCTGGTATAGACTGTGAAAAGAAATCACCCGATTACAGTACATTGCATATAGCAACACTGATTTTGGTTTGTGTTTGAAACCAGTAGGATTACGTTATCTGTACCTTGTGTTAATGCAAAAAGTAAGAAAAATATTCTTACTGCTCTCAGCAACCAAAACAATTTTAGCTCTGAGTGTGTAATCTACAATGGCAGAATCACCGTTAAAAAAAAAAAAATTTCTTCCCAATTTTACAAATCCTCTCTATCGTGTTTCACCAAAGAACTTGCTGGTGGTATATGGTACATGGAAGTATATAGCTGAAGGATTAAGCTGCTTAAATATATGTTGTTTGTTGTATTTCTTGTGCAGCTAAGAAGGTAACCCTTAGCAAACAGCATCAAAATAGGTCTCTTCTGAAAAACAGTATTTGGTCTTTGTAGCAATATCCTAAAATAGACATCTGCATTACATTTTTCTAAGAAAGGCACTGCTATCATGCATGTCAATATCATGTCGATACTGCAGGCTGTGTTCTAGCTATTTTTATCCCGCTTATGTCAGTAAATGAATCAAAATGAGAATACAAAGTAGCTAAAGAGGGATTACAGGTTGCATTCTTCAATGTCACGCTTGCATTAAGCATTTTCAACTGCAAGGATATCATTCATATGCACAGTTTTTGAACTAATAGTATAAACAAAAATTCCAATGTGTGCTGCAGAAATGTTAGTACACATGTGGGCTATGATACATGCATCAATCAAGTTGCCTTTTTTCTAAGATGAACTGACCAACTCAAAATGTTATTTTACAACATAATTCTGTAATGTTGAGTTACATGGTGACTCAGATTTCTTATCACCATCAGAATATTTGGCTAATTAATAAGACTCAGTTATTGTAATGAATTTACCATGATGTTGGCTACATCAAACTGGAATTTCTTCTTTGGGTGGAACTGACATTAAAATAAGACTTCAGTCAATACAAAATACTTGTTTTTTTAATTTAAAATACAGGCTTAATATACTGTAAATGCAGAACAAAAGGCACAATCTAGAATATCCATAAATGATTATCTTATTTTGGGGGTTTGATGGAAGTTAGCATGTAGATGTTTTCTGTTCTAAAGAGACTTTTCTGTGCTTCTCACTGGTCCCATTGCTTTTTGGTTGCTTTTGGATGGCCTGGTCATAACCGGTTAAGTTATATTTTCTCATTGCTCCCCTAGCCCTGAGTCACAGGAGTCATTCCTTCCATGCACAGATGATGGCCATTGGCCAACAAACTGGAAACAATTTGGAATAAGTGGCTCTGTAATATTAGTCAGACCAAAAAGTTCCCCTTGGGCGGGATTTTGAAGGCACTACTGTAATATTAGTCTGTATCTGTGCTTTGAACCAGCAAGTTTGGATACATAGTCGGTCCAAGGACATTAAGAAATGTTTTGCATGGCTTCACCCACTATCCTAAATGTTCCCTAATTTTGGAGTTTGTAAAGGGAGCAAGACATGTACAGATATACTATGTACACATATTAAGGGGGACAGTCAACTGCTATTGGTAGGCAGCAATAAATCAAACAGAGGATAGGGACACACAGGAAGAGTCCAAGAAGGTGTGTCTTTCTTTGCTTTCTATTGAGCAAGGCATCAAACCAACAGTTTCTTTCTTTTTTTTGTACAACTGACTTGTATTTGTTTTTATAATAAAGGTCCATAATAAAGAGGAATACAAACTATACATGTGATACATCAGGAGAGTAATGCTCCAAACCAAAAGCTCCATGTTGAGGTGGGACAGATCACTTTATTAATCATCAGAAAAGATAAAAGCATAAAGTATCACATAATGTATCACAGTCACCTTAATGTCAGTATTTCATGGCCCTACCTTAGACCTAATAGAGCATGTTCGCTACAACAAATTGTGTGAGTCTAATAGGTCTCAGCATGTGGCCTCATAGTCAGATCCCAGTCCTACAATGTCAAGTTTAAATTCAATCTTATGGAAATGAAATCGATAGTACAGCTTAAAACTATAAAGAAGGTAGAGTAAAAATAGAGAGAGAAGGGGCATAAAGGATTTGGGGATAAGAGAAATTGGGAAATGAAGACGGGGGGGGGGGTCTTACCACTTCAAGGATCCAGTCTCACATTGCCACAGGAAGCACCCCTAAAAAGATTCTAGAGGAGTAAAATATGTGTTGCAGTAGTTTCTGTTAGATGCCACGGTTCCAAGACTTTATTATGTTTACCAAACAAGTTACAGAACATCTTGAATCCTTGAGAGAAGATTCAGTAGTGAAGGATGTTCAGTGTGTGTCTATTTTAGAGCTACTAAACATCTTGCTGCTGTAAATATATGCTTAAGAAGTTTTTTTTAGCTGATTCAGAAAAAAAATGATGGGGTTAACCCAAGAGGAAATCTCCTATTTATTACCCCACCATCCCAACAAAGATGGTTTATCTCTGCTAGATATGCAGTCCTTGCCAGGAGGAAAGGAGAAGCAGGGAAAAATAACGAGACATAACTGTTTTGAATGCAATCTTTAATAAACATTAATGGACACCTACAAACATCCCTTGATGACAAAACATAACTCTGCCTACACCTAGCAGTGCAGCAAGGTGTATGGCAAAGGAATGACTCCTCTGCTATCAAAGATGAATGCTAAAAAGCATATTGGGAAACCCCAAAATTAATGCAGTCTTGCATGGTCTGCAAAGTAGTGATCATGTACAAAATAGCAAGAAATTGACATATAAAACAGATAAATAGGGCCAAAATAAAATAACAGAAAACTGCTCAGGAAAGGTGAAAAAACAGCTTTATGAAGAGACCTTAGTTCTGAAGTGTCACAGGTCTCATAATGGGTCTTTGGTCAGAGAGCAATGACAGTAGTATTGGGGAAACAAGGGAACCCTTTAAGGAGAGCCAAGCAACCAATGTCGAGGGACTAGAATTAGGCATTTTAGGTGTAGGATCCATATGTGTCCATGCGGAAATGAGTACTGGGCCAAGAGGGTAATCAAAACATTGCCCATAGCAATCAGAGGTATTGTTCAGAGCATGAAGCACTAAGGATCCATAGGGTAGAACTGACCATAGGTGGTAGCATATAAAGTGTAGGGAATAAACTGGAGTACAAGTAGAAACATAGGGCATGACATAGGGCTCACTGCCTAACAAGTTTCCTTTGCAATAGGTCCCATTGCCTCAGGGAAAGACCTGAGGTGGATGTTGTTGTGGTGGGGTTGATGATCTAAATTGTCCAGGTTGGTTGAATGTATTTATGTTGAACCTGCATATGTATGTATATTAAACTTCTGTAGCTCACTGATACATTCAGCCACGGGAAAGTTTGTCAATGCGGTCAAGGTGTTTGTGAAAGGGCTTCAGGCCATCTCTAAATTCAGTCATATTCCTCTTATGTGACTCTTCTATTTTGGCAAAAAGATTTGCCACATCCTTCTTGGTAGGTAATACAGAGAAATACTTCATAGAAGCCCCAGTGAGCTCACCTTCTTCATTGTCACTAGTCAAATTTGGAGAATGCCAGTGAAGTCGCTATGGGAGTGCGGGGGGTGTGGACCACACCCAGGTGACACCCACCAGGGCCAGCACCACTATAAGCATGAGCTGCCCACCAGTGGGGCCCCAGAGGAGGTAGGAGCTGTGGCTTATCGGAGTTGCAGGCGGCGATATCGGCCAGTGCAGTATCTTAGCTCTGCCTCGCTCTGACTCCCTCAATAGGTTCTAAGGGCAGATAGGGACTCTGCTTGAGAGTCAGGCTGTAAGTGTCATTATCTCATCCTATCACTACTGTTCTCAGCCCCTCCCTCACTCCATCACCTGTCCAATACCACACTCCGCCTCCCATTTGTGTCCGCCCAACCCCACCCACACTCCAACCCCCTGCATGCAATGCCTGCAGTGTGCTGTGAAAGGGGTTCTCTGAGCAGCTGGGTGGGAGATCTGAAACAATAGCTGCTATAGCTGCTTAAGGGGGAACCAGCCTGAGTGGGGAAAGGCATAATTAATAAGCGAGCCTTTCACACACAGAACAACCACCCTGTCTCTCCCCAGCACCTGTTGCTCTGTCCCTTCCCCCTTCCCTCTCTTCTTTCTCTCTCTCCTTCTTACTCCCCCCACACTCTTTCTCCTCTTTTATCCCCCTCCCCCCACCCCCCTCTTTTCATTTCTCCCCTATTTTGCTCCAGCCTCTCTCTCTCCCCTTTCTCCCTCTGTCATTCCTTTTCTCTCTTTCATCCCCCTCACTCTCTTACCTCCTCTCCCTCTTTTTCTCTCCCCATTCTTCACCCCTCTCTCTTTCCCCTCTCTCTCTTTTCCCCTCTCTTTTCCCCCTTCCTCTTTCCCTTTCTCTCCCTTTCTCTCCTCTCTCTCTTCCCTTTCTCTCCTCTCCGTTTTCCCTCACACTGTCCCCCCTCTTGCTCCCCCTCACGCTCCTGTCTCACCTCTTTAGCCCCCCCTCGGTTTTTTTCTCCCCCTCTCTTTTTCTCCAGTCTCTTTCTCTTTTTCTCCTCTCTCTCTCTTTCCCCTAGGCCCCCCGCAGTCTTTCCCATTTTCCTCAGTCCCTCTTTCTTCCTCCCCCTCACCCTCCTCACTCTCCTCCTTAGCCCCCACCCCTTTTTCCTCCCTCAATCTCCCTCCTCTTTCTCCTCCCATTGATTTCTATCCCCTTTGCGCTCTCACTTTCTCCCACTCACATATCTTTTCCACTCCTTTCTCTCTCTCTCTCCTCATCCTTTCTCTCTCTCCCCCCTCCCCTTTCTCCTCCCTCTTTTTTTCTCCCCTCCTCTCACTCTTCCTAATCTGTCACCTCACTTTCTCTATCTTTGCCTCCCTCTCCCTCTGCAAACTCTTCTTTTTCCCCTTCTCTCTCTCTCTCCCATATCTCTCTTCTCATTATATACAGGCCAGTCTGTACTATGATGACTATATTGTACATTATATCCAGACCAGTGTATATGATGTACGGTACAGTGTCAGTGTACAGACTGGTCTGTATATATTGTACAGTATGGTGTCATCAGGGTACAGACTGGTCAATATATCATGTACAGTACAGTGTTAAATATATAAGTGTCATAGCAAAAGGTCTGAATACTTATGACCGTGTGATATTTCAGTTTTTCTTTTTTAATAAATCTGCAAAAATGTCAACAATTCTGTGTTTTTCTGTCAATATGGGGTGCT
Organism: Aquarana catesbeiana; assembly: GCF_042186555.1. NCBI lineage: Eukaryota > Metazoa > Chordata > Amphibia > Anura > Ranidae > Aquarana > Aquarana catesbeiana. Next base: position 148,389,103 of record NC_133333.1, read on the forward strand.
GTGTGTACATTTATGAGGAAAAAAAATCAACTTAAATGATTTTAGCAAATGGCTGCAATATAACAAAGAGTGAAAAATGTCAGTATGGTGTCATCAGGGTACAGACTGGTCAATATATCAGGTACAGTACAGTGTTAAGGGACAGACTGGCCAGTATATAATATACAGTATGGTATACATACAGTATAATGTACAGTGTGTACCCTGATGACACCATACTGTAAATTATATACAGACCAGTCTGTACCCTGACACTGTACTGTATATTATATACAGAACAGTGTTTATAACATACAGTATGGTTTTGGGGGGGGGGGGGTGACACCATGTTTTATCGCACCAGGTGTCACCAAACCTAATGACAGGAGAGCACCATCTCCAGGAGTAGGATGAGCTGCCTGTATGTGGTGGGAAGGGCACTTCCAGGTCTTCTAGTTCAGGAGCTGTTTTGGGAGAGTATTGTGAAGCTGCATGCTCTCCCAACCTCCAAAAAATGTCTTAATGTTACACTTTTGGGCAATAGGACTTTGCATGCTGTTCATTGCATACTTCTGATTCTACTGAATTATATGAAACAGTATTAGATGAACTAGATTTTTGTCATTAGACTGTAGTGCTATTGATGGCTGAATAACAGCGAATGATACTCACAGTTTCCTGATCCCTAATTCTTCTATGGAAGATCTAAAATACTGGATATGTGTTGTGGTCAGCATAGAGCAAGCATCACAGGAGGTGCCAGCAATTATAGTGTGAGGATGGAAATTGTCTCCTCTCCCATCACTCTTTGGCAGATAATCACTTGTCTATAGCTGGCTTAAAGTGGAACTAAATCTTAGTATTGTTTTCAGCCAAGGAAGCTGCCACCTTGGCCTCTGTATGATTTTCAATTGTCATGATAATGCACATGTGATCAGCTATGACACCAGCCATTTGATGGTTTGATAGTTTGGTTGAGAGCATGACCAAAGTGACAGATGCCAGGAATATAACGGTTTTTTAAAACTGTTAAAGTGATTGTTAAGCAATGCAAACAACCTTGCAATAATCCCCTCTCCTATGTTTAATAATGTCCCCACTGAATTGTTTTTCCTTTTAAATGCCGCTGTGTACCTGATTTCCAAGCGCCAGAAATCAATGATTTGAGACCCAATTTAAAGCCGAGTTCTAGCTGCAAAAATTTTTTTTTTTACAAACGCTGTAGCTGCTGACTTTTAATAAGGACACTTACCTGTCCAGGGAGTCGGCAATGTCCCCCCCCAGTCTGATCCGCCCATTGGATCAGGTGCAGGCACTGTCATTCCAATTAAGGGAAACCGGCAGTGGAGCCTTCAGGCTTCACTGCCAGCTTCCTACTGCGCATTTGCGAGTTGTGCATCGCTTCCTGAATGGCCCTGTCATCTTCTGGGACACACAAAGGTCCCAAAGGGCAGCAGGGGAGAGGAGGATGTGATGCACAGGGCTGCGACGATGCTGGGGCAGAAGTACACAAGGTACTTCATACAAGGTAAATAAGGAAAAAATAAATAAATATCCAAAATCAAGCGGTGGAGGGGTTGTCATTCCTTTAAGACAAAGTTGTAAAAGTTGGTGGAACTCCGCTTTAAGTTGTATGTAGTTCTAATTATCAATCACCTTAGCAGATGATAAGAACTGGCATATTTACAATCTTTTTTGCATGTTGCTGTACCTTTATAGGTACATTATATCTATATATATATATATATATATATATATATATATATAGATCTATAGATCTATAGATCTATAGATATATATCTATAGATCTATAGATCTATATATATATATATATATATATATATATATATATATATATATATATATATATATATATATATATATATATATATAGATCTATAGATCTATAAATATATATATATCTATATATCTATATATCTATAGATATATAGATATATAGATATAGATATATCTATATCTATATCTATATATAGATATAGATATAGATATAGATATATCTATATCTATATCTATAGATATATACAGTAGATATATATATATAAATCTATATCTATAGATAGATATATATATATATATATATCTAGATAGATAGATAGATAGATAGATAGATAGATAGATAGATAGATAGATAGATAGATAGATAGATAGATAGATAGATAGATACAGTGGGGATGGAAAGTATTCAGACCCCCTTAAATTTTTCACTCTTTGTTAAATTGCAGTCATGCAGCTAATATCATTTAAGTTGATTTTTTTCCTCATTAATGTACACACAGCACCCCATATTGACTGAAAAACACAGAATTTGTTGACATTTTTGCAGATTTATTAAAAAAGAAAAACTGAAATATCACATGGTCCTAAGTATTCAGACCCTTTGCTCAGTATTTAGAAGAAGCACCTTTTTGATCTAGTACAGCCATGAGTCTTTTTGGGAAAGATGCAACAAGTTTTTCACACCTGGATTTGGGGATCCTCTGCCATTCCTCCTTGCAGATCCTCTCCAGTTCTGTCAGGTTGGATGGTAAATGTTGGTGGACAGCCATTTTTAGGTCTCTCCAGAGATGCTCAATTGGGTTTAAGTCAGGGCTCTGGCTGGGCCATTCAAGAACAGTCACGGAGTTGTTGTGAAGCCACTCCTTTGTTATTTTAGCTGTGTGTTTAGGGTCATTGTCTTGTTGGAAGGTAAACCTTTGGCCCAGTCTGAGGTCCTGAGCACTCTGGAGAAGGTTTTGGTCCAGGATATCCCTGTACTTGGCCGCATTCATCTTTCCCTCGATTGCAACCAGTCGTCCTGTCCCTGCAGCTGAAAAACACCCCCACAGCATGATGCTGCCACCACCATGCTTCACTGTTGGGACTGTATTGGACAGGTGATGAGCAGTGCCTGGTTTTCTCCACACATACCGCTTAAAATTAAGGCCAAAAAGTTCTATCTTGGTCTCATAAGACCAAAGAATCTTATTTCTCACCATCTTGGAGTCCTTCAGGTGTTTTCTAGCAAACTCTATGGGGGCTTTCATGTGTCTTGCACTGAGGAGAGGCTTCCGTTGGGCCACTCTGCCATAAAGCCCCGACTGGTGGAGGGCTGCAGTGATGGCTGACTTTCTACAACTTTCTCCCATCTCCCAACTGCATCTCTGGAGCTCAGCCACAGTGATCTTTGGGTTCTTCTTTACCTACCTCTCTCACCAAGGCTCTTCTCCCCGATAGCTCAGTTTGACCAGACGGCCAGCTCTAGGAAGGGTTCTGGTCGTCCCAAACATCTTCTATTTAAGGATTATGGAGGCCACTGTGCTCTTAGGAACCTTGAGTGCAGCAGAAATGTTTTTGTAACCTTGGCCAGATCTGTGCCTTGCCACAATTCTGTCTCTGAGTTCTTCAGGCAGTTCCTTTGACCTCATGATTCTCATTTACTCTGACATGCACTGTGAGCTGTAAGGTGTTATATAGACAGGTGTGTGGCTTTCCTAATCAAGTCCAATCAGTATAATCAAACACAGCTGGACTCAAATGAAGGTGTAGAATCATCTCAAGGATGATCAGAAGAAATGGACCGCACCTGAGTTAAATATATGAGTGTCATAGCAAAAGGTCTGAATACTTATGGCCGTGTGATATTTCAGTTTTTCTTTTTTAATAAATCTGCAAAAATGTCAACAATTCTGTGTTTTTCTGTCAATATAGGGTGCTGTGTGTACATTTATGAGGAAAAAAAATCAACTTAAATGATTTTAAGGGGGTCTGAATACTTTCCGTCCCAACTGTATATCTAGATCTAGATCTATTGAGATCTAGATCTAGATATACTGTATATATCTATATCTATATCTATATAGATATAGATATATCTCTATCTATCTATCTATCTATCTATCTATCTATCTATCTATCTATCTATCTATCTATCTATCTATCTATCTATCTATCTATCTATCGATCTATCGATCTATCTATCGATCTATCTATCTATTGATCTATCGATCTATCGATCTATCGATCTATCTATCGATCTATATATCTATATGCGCACACTCACACACAGTTTATATGTGTTCTGCTTTGGCAGCTCAAATAGATTAGAGTTAGGGAGCAAGCTTTAAAAAGTTGCCTTGAAGGGCAGATTGACTTATTGTGTTATTGCAAAAAGTATATACAGTATAGCAACAGCAAAAAATATGCAAAAATGTTTTTAACTTTTTTGTAACCTAAATGTTGAAACTATTTAAACAGCTTTTCGTGCTGACCAGCTGAAGAGTGTGCTGGGGAATGCTTTACTACTCTTACAGCTAAGTAGCCCAACCTACCTACCTAACCTCTTCAATACCACATTTTCTCTAGGTTCCAAATTACTGTTAAACTCTCACAAGGAAAGTCTACTTCTGTGTGTAAGCCCTAAATAGCTAAATACCTAAATAGCCCTAAACAGCTAAACACTTTTGTGAACAATAACAATAACAATATAATAATAATGTTTATGTGTATATGTAGATAAAAAGCAAAGTCCCAATCCCCTTCCCCTCTTTTTTGGACATATGTATAGATAAAGTCATTCAGACATACTTTACTGTATTTATTAGGACAAAGAGCACATTGATGTAACCATTAGCAATCATTAATTAATTAACTCATTGTCCTGACTAAAGAAATGTGAAATCTAGTTAATTTTTTTAAAGCTGTGTACACTTTGCACTTAAAGCGGAGTTCCACCCAAAAGTGAAACTCTCCTTTATACGTTCCCCCCACCCTCCGGTGCCACATTTGGCACCTTTCAGGGGGGAGGGGGTGTGGTACCTGTTTTAGACAGGTCTCCCTCCCCATTTCTGGAGATCTCCCAGAAGTTCGACCCCCCTCCGCCTTCCCCCACCGCCAGGCCAATTAGAAAGCGCAGAGCGCTTCGTGCATGCGCAGTAGGTAACCAGAAGTGAAGACGAAAGGCTGCCTAGTTCCCCTACCAGGAATGGTTGTGGCAGCACCCGGAAGTCGATCTGAAGATCAGCTGGGGTGCCGACATTGTGGGCTCCCTGGACAGGTAAGTGTCCTAAAATAAATGTCAGCAGCTACAGTATTTGTAGCTGCTTACTTTTAATTTTTTTCACCTGGGCTCGACCTCCTCTTTAATCACTGCAATTTTCACTTCACTAATGTATTAAGTCAAAATGTGTTGATCTACTATAGTTTTAATAGTTTACTATTCTTATGGCATGCTTCCATTTCCTACAGATAACATAAGCAAAGAAATCAAGTCAAAGGTTTATTTGCTTAAAGCTTAACTCCAAGGAGATATAAAATACCCACATTTTTGCAGCCTTTAATTCACCAATGTATCATTAAACCATACAATATAGTAAAATGTCCATAGGTACTCCAAAGGTACCTCTGATTACTGAAGCGGCGCTACTGTCATTGCTTATTATGACCAGCTTTAATATGGTAATAGCTCATAAGAAAATTGAAGAATGACAGATGGTGATAAAAGTCCAGGAAGACACAGACAGTGGTCCTAATGTGGTATAAAAGTTGTGCGCCTCACAACAGAATCCGCAAGCCATGCATCACACTCCCCTTAGGGGTTCTCACTCACCAGAAAGATGAACACATCACGCTTTGATATGTTAACCACGACTGTCTTCCATGTCATGGAGGGTGTCAGAGCTTGTGCTGGATCTCCCACAGGTACTTGGACAGAAAAAAGGGGCTTTCTCTCTCATTTATTTTAAACTCAAAATGACATGTTCCATAAAATCTGCCAGTCAATCAGTACTTAAAATGATCAGCATTAAAAAAGCGTTCTACGGGCGTGGCCTGCTGTGGACCGAGATGGCTGCCTGAAGTCCGAGCTCTGCTCCACAGCCTGCATTACGGCAACCCACCGTTACTTTCCTCCCTGCAGCTTACACTACCAGAGCGGGGAAGGACCGGGGACACTGCAGGGCATGTCGAGGCGGCGATACAACCCGCTAAATCCCCGCCGCTTAACTAACTATTACCCGCAGGCTGCCGCCATGCAAAGGCCCCAAGATGGCGCCAACGCCAGCACTACTTCCCACACTGACTCTGCAAGCCTGCCTGCCAGCTCAGCAATGCTGCATCCCCTAGGAGACACAGCCACCGCTCCCATGAAAGAAATTATGGACACTCTCCCTCCTCCAGAAGACACCCCAGGAGGACTTCACACAGACAGATGTAAGAGGCTGGCTACCTCTCCTGCACATTCCCCCAACAAGGAGCCACATGCAAAAAAGCAACTATGGTCCTCTGTTGTTGCAGGGACACTTGGATCCCAAAACGCTCCCTCCCTGGCTGCTATCCCTGTCACTGACAACACTGTCTCAGAAGCAATACTAAAATCTATGCTCCTCACGCTACAGCAAGATTTAAATAGGGAGCTTCTATATCCCAGATGCATGATAGAATAGACTGTCTAGAAGAACGTACAGATGCTCTGGAGGATAACTTGCAAGATTACTCCAAAGCGCATAACGAATTGTTAGACGCGCAAGAACATCACACGGAAGAAATCCATCACATCAAAATGAAATTAGCTGATTTAGAAGACCGCTCTAGGTGGAACAATATCAAATTCAGAGGCATCCCAGAGTCGATCAAACCGAACGAAATAACACCATACTTGCAACAACTCATCTCAACCTTACTCCCTCGCCTCAACGCTCGGGGACTCCTCCCCATCGCTTCTGGAGACATGAAACAAAAAAGTCCCTCTTGCACGCCATCTGATTCCAGGAATGTGCCCAGGTCCTCAGCCTACTTAAATCCAGCCTGGGCGATACACCTTTCCCTTTTCTTCTCCACCCCTCAGGTTGAAACTGTGTTAGGCACACGTTTCTGTGACTTTTGTTATCAGTACAAATTATTCAACCATTGTTTTATTGCTTTTTCATAATTGCAATTATTTTGTGTGTTAGTAGCTAAACAGTTTCTTTTCATTTACCTGCTGCAAATACGCATTGATATACTTGTTTTTATATTTCTTAAGTATCACTAGTGGGTGTAGTCTCTCTCCCCCTGCCCACACCTCAGAAGCCATTCTGCCACCATGACCCTCTCGATCACCTCCCTAAATGTCAAAGGCCTAAACTCGCCTTTTAAACGCAATCTTCTTTGGAAAGACGCATTAAATCAACATACAGACGTTCTCTGTGTACAAGAGACCCACTTTTCTAAACTTAAACAACCCCAATGTAACCACAAAAGATACCCCCACTGCTTCTTTGCGAATGCCCCAAAAAAGAAGAGAGGTGTAATGATTGCCATAATGCGGCAGTAAATTTCATTCTACACCACTGTGAATATGACGAAGACGGCGGATTTTTAATCCTGTCAGCCACATTTGATAACCGCCCCCTCACCTTAGTCAACATTAATGCCCCAACACAGCCCAAAAAAAATTCTATGCTACTCTCTTCTCCAAACTGACTCCTTATAGATCCTCACCTTTGATAATTTTTGGAGACTTCAATGAGGTAATTGACCCCACACTAGATACCTCTAATGCTTCAAGATGTAGGCCTTCAGCACTATCCACCCTGCTTAAGCTGGAGGATCTATATGACTCCTGGTGGTGAATGCAGGATATGGAGAGAGACTACACCTATTTCTCCCCACCACACCAGTCTTACTCTCAGATTGATCTATCCATAACAGATAAAAACCTACTCCAATCTATCACTGCTTCCCACAGAGGAACAATATCTTGGTCTGACCATGCTCCGGTCACAATCAAGCTAGCCTCCCCATCCCAAACTACCAGCGATTTGGAGTTTAAACACCTCCCTCCTCAACAACCCCGCCTTTGAGACTCAAATACAGTCCGAGATTGAAACTTACTTCCAACAAAATGTAAACTCTGTAACTGATCAAGCTATAACATGGAATGCTCATAAGGCTTGCCTACGAGGTCTTTTTATAAAACTTGGGGCCCACTCCAAAAAAAAACACTCCTCCATCACAGAGTCCCTCCTAAAACAGATTCGATCCCTAGAACTCACGAACAAAAGATCCCCTTCGAATACTATCTCCTTGGAACTTAAAAACCTTAGACTCCAGCTCAGTGACCATCTCCGCAAAAATTTTGACTATTATATCAAAAGACTTCGACTACAATCCTACTCAGCAGCCAATAAACCAGGGGCATTTATGGCCAGACAATTCAAGAAGCAACTTTCCAAAAAAAAAAAAATCGCACATCTCACTAACTCCCAAGGTAAGCGATTAACTAATCTGCTTGATATTGCCAATGAATTTAGCAACTTTTACGCAAAACTCTCCAACCTTACAGAAACAGATCCCCTACCCACACCTACCCAAACAGACATATCAAGTTTATTATCCTCTATCTCCCTACCCTCTATCTCCCCAGAACAACTTGACCTTCTAGCAGCTCTCACACACTGAAATTCACAAATTGATCAAAAAATGACCATTACATAAAGCACCGGGCCCTGACGGACTGCCCAATGAATGTTATAAACGATTTGCCCAACCCTTAGTCCCCCATCTCTGCAACATGTAAAACCAATTTGCTACCATAGGGCACAATCCCTAAGGAATCCCTCGAAGCCTTAGTGGTCACCATCCCTAAACCGGGAAAGGCTCCAGACAACCCCGCCAATTATCTCCAATCTCACTCCTGAAAACAGATACAAAACTTTATGCTAAACTCCTTGCGCATCACCTCTCCACTGTCATCTCCCAGATAATTCACCCTGACCAAGTTGGATTTGTGCCCGGCAGGCAGGCCTCAGATGGAACCAGATGTCTTATTGACCTTATCCAATGGACGGAGGTCTATTGGCCGTACATGGAAGCAGTACTCCGTAAATTTGGAATATCGGGCACCTTTCTTACTGCCATACTCGGTCTGTACACTCATCCAACTGGACGCATCTGGACCTCAGGCGTTGTCTCCAACCCCTTCCAAATTACCAACGGCACCAGACAAGGGTGCCCACTGTCCCCTCTAATATTTGCCATGGTAATGGAACCTTTAGCTAAATTCATAAGGTCTGATCCATCGATCTCGGGTATAAAAATTGGAGCTGTTGACTATAAAGTTGGCCTTTACGTGGATGACGTGATTATAGCCCTGACTAATCCCTTAGTGTCCCTACCGGCAGTCCAACGAGTCCTAGAAATGTTCGGTGGAAACTGAACCACAGTAAATCCCTTATGCTTAATCTCGGCCTAGACCCTCAAACTTCTAAAGCCATCTCCTCTAACTCCCCTTTTGCTTGGGCTCCCAACTCTTTTCTTCCCTATTTAGGAATCAATCTGACATTCCCAAGCCATATATTACTGAGAACCAACCTAGAAGACCTCGTGGGCAGGCTCACATGGCTAGTAAAGGAACTGAGCCAGGTTCCAGCCTCTTGGGTCGGAAGGGTGGCTTAGGCAAAAATATATCTACTTCCCCATGTCTTATATTTTGTCTTATATTTTATATACCTCTCCCACTAGTACAAAATCAGATTAAAAAGCTCCAGGGAATCATCGACAGTTTTATTTGGCAACAGAAATGATCTAGAGTGAAAAAAAGCCATACTCTTAACTCCAGTTCAACGTGGCGGCTTAGGTGCTCCAGACATCCTAGCTTATTACCGAGCAACTATACTAGACCAATTGAAAGCCTGGTGGTCAGACAAGCACCACACAACCTGGAAACAAATAGAAGCCACCACACTACTTACAAACCCTAAACTTCTCCTAGCCGCCACATGGCTTAACCTCAACCCTAAGTGCTACCCACTAGATACCATCACGACCTCCACAAGAGTCTGGGCTGCAATATCACAACTTGCAGGAGGAAAATAAATGGACACCCTGTCAACAATACCCATTGAAGCGTTGCACCTTATCTCCCAGACTTACCCCTATCGGAATGGACCAAGGCCGGCATCACCAACATAGGAATGCTTTTCTCTGAGTCAGAAATGCATACCTTCGCCCATCTAGCACAGCAGTTTGGCCTATCCAACCATACGTTTTTTTCTCTACTTGTGGATCAGATCCAGTCTATCAAAAATGAGCTGGTCAAATTCAGACTTTATTTCGCTCACTCTGATAAAGTACTACAGCCTTGATGTATCCAAAACCAAAGGAATCTCTTTAGTGTACAAGCTGCTTACCAAGCCATCTCCTGACCTACTCCTTCTGATAAAGTACTACAACCTTGATGTATCCAAAACCAAAGGAATCTCTTTAGTGTACAAGCTGCTTACCAAGCCATCTCCTGACCTACTCTCCTTTTCCACACATTATTGGTCTTCTTTGTTAGACCAGCCACCTCCGTCTGCACATTGGCAGAAAGCCCTCACAATACCCCTACGCCTACCTCACTGCATTACCCACTGGGAATCACTGCAGAAGCTGTTCCACAAATGGTACTTTACCCCAGAAAGGCTGGCGAAGATATACCCAAATACTTCACCCAAATGTTGGAGAGGCTGCGAAAGCATTGGATCCCTCTCACACATTTGGTGGGAATGCCCCCTCATCAAGAGATTCAGGGAAAAAGTGAAGAATCTAATCTTTTCGTTGTGTGGTATATCCTTCCCCATGTCCCCACTTGATCTGCTCCTGGGACTCTCTATTCCCACATGGCCTAAACATTTACAAACTCTGGTGACACACATCCTAATAGCAGCAAGACTGGCGATTGCGAAAAAATGGAAATCAACACACCCTTCTTTACTGAAGGATACCATCCAACTACTTAACCTGCATTTCCTAATGGAATTTTCTTTTGCCAAAGCCAACATAGCCACAATCCGTTTTAACAAAGCCTGGGAACTTTGGATCTCTGACTCTAGAAGTGCACCATTGTGTTAGTTGTCCCTCCTTTCCTGGAGATCTCCTCCACAGTACTCTAACCGTTCATCATAGTGATATTATATGCCTATCTACATGTCTGTTTTATACCGTTTGTTTAATACTAATCCCTTTAGTTTTGATGTAGCTTAGTAGAAGCTACATGTAAGTACTCCTCATGCTTTGTTCTCATTTGCCTTTTATGTACGCAAATTAACGCCAGGGTATGCCCAATTGACAATGTTTTTGTGTATTATTTTTCTTGTGAAACCTAATAAACATTTAAATTTTTTTTTTTAAAAAAGCGTTCTCCATGGCACAGGACCCATGAGACTCACAAAACTAAGGAAGACAGCGTTCACCGCTTACTTCCGGTTGTCTCTTCCTGGCTGTGGAACACAAACATCACTTCCGGTCGCCATAAGGTCATGCGCTGATGCGTTTCATCATCACGACTTCCTTTGGGGCGTGGCCTTATGGCGCGGCATCCCGGCTTTTATATCAACACATTGCAGTGTAAATATTAACCCTCCAAGTACAAAACCGCTCATATCAACAAGTGCACATCGGTGGCCATCATTTCTTGACTTGGGGATCAGTATACAATCTACATGAAAAGTATACATGACTTTTTATATCTGAATGTAACGTACACTGTGCATCCTTTTTATAGCAAATTACTAGAATAAACATCTGATTTAATTACTAGTGCGTTATAGGGCCATTATATTACTGCTGTCATCCCTATATTTAAAATGCATATAATTCATATCCACTACAATTCGTGCAACACTAGAATACACAATTATTTAAAATTAATCTATATATTTAAAATCTCATATTTTTACAAAACTCATATAACACTATCTAACAATATAAAAATATAAAATTATATACATGAAAGGTCATAAAAAAAATATATCCATAAGACCATACATATAAATCACATAAAATTACATGTAAAATCATATACACAGGAAAAAGGGACCATACTAAGTCTAGAGCAGAGACCAAAGACTATACATACTTACATATTACAATTCTGACAAAGACAATTCTGAATGTAAACTAAAAAGTGCAAAGTTTAGTGCAGAATAGCTTCAATAATCGCTAATGAAGCAGTTTATATCCAACTCCACATTTAACCCTTTAGGGGTGAGAGTGTCAATTTAAAAAATCCAGTATGTTTTACACTTGGAGAGTTCCCTTACCATATTGGAACCTCTCCACACTGGTTTCACATGGTCTACTCCACAAAATTTCAGACCTGAGGGGTCTTGATTATAGTGACGTTTGAAATGCAGAGACATATTTTGGTCCCTAAACCCAAGTTTTATGTTCTGTATGTGTTCTGCAATATAAACCCTCAAACGTCTTTTAGTGCGGCCCACATACATTAACATGCAAGGGCACTCCAAGACATACACTACATGCGTTATATCGCATATAATTCATTCTTTGATTATAAATTCTTTATTGTTCACGGTTGAGGTAAATTTAACTAGACCTCTCATAGGGGCAGCAACCTCCCTACATGCCTTACATTTTTGGAATGTGTAGAAACCATCCTTGTCCCAAAATGTGGAAGGTCTGGTAGGGGGATTTAGAACTTTTTTTACTACCCTGTCTCCCACATTAGGGGCCTTACGGTAAATAAACTTGGGGCTCGGGGGTAACACTGGTTTAAGGGTCTTATCTAAACACAGGATATGCCAAAGGGCCTTAAAAATAGATTTCCTTATATTGTGAGTGGAATGATGAAATAAAACCCCATTCAGTGTGATGCACGGCTTGTGGATTCTGGTGTGAGGCGCACAACTTTTATACCACATTAGGACCACCATCTGTGTCTTCCTGGACTTTTATAACCATCTGTCATTCTTCAATTTTCTCATGTGCAGTTACCATATGAAAGCTGGTCATAATAAGCAATGACAGTAGCGCCGCTTTAGTAATCAGAGGTACCTTTGGAGTACCTATGGACATTTTACTATATTGTATGGATTATTGTTTTGCATTTTGAACTTTAAGCAGCAGCTGACACTTTGAATCGCTGTGAAAGATCGAATCACTGTGATTACTGAATTGTCTATATTTCTAAGATCTAATATTTCCATAGCGCCGAGATAATGAAAGAAGGCCTAGGTTTTCACTGTATTGTGACAATGTATCATTAAAGCCTCATTCACTCTGTTGTGCCATGTTTAGCCCATTTATCTGACTAAACAGCCTAAGGCATTTTTGGTAGACGAATATTTAGATAGTGGAATATGTGTGCACCATAACAAAAAAAAAATTGCACTTGATTTTGATAAATATTGCACGTGTAACAAGCATATGAATGACTTTGGCATTTTTATTGTCCCCACAGGGCATGTATAGCTGTTGCAGTGCTGAGGATCCAAAGGCTATAGACCAACAACTTCCAACTTTGAATCATTGCTATCCACCACAAAGAATACAAGCCCTATCAAATTCCATTGCTCCACCTCCACCACCATCTGCTCCTTTACCATGTTCCAACTTTTTGCCACGGGAAAGGAGGATAGTTGAGAGGTGGCGACATGCTCGCAGCCCTAACTGCTACAAAGATATGTATACTCCAACTCGGTCTGCCCTTGACCCCAGCAGCAAGGCAGCTCCCCCTCGCCATTCTCATAAGAACACATTTTCTGATGGATTTCATAGGTATTATGGTCCCATTGAGCCTGAAGGTCTCTCTGATCATCTGGTGGAGTCTGGACAAGCTTTTAGCAAAGACAAAAAGATGGCACCCTGTCAGATGTCACCTCCAATTCAAAGAGACTTCCTAGAAAACCCACCATCTTATTTTGCCATTGTGCGAGAAAAAGATGCTCCAGAACCGCCAGGATGGCAGTCAAAAGTTTCACGTGGTCTTTATGAAAACTACCAAACAGGAAAGGAAAGGACTCCAAAGTCAACAGGTGGCGCACGGGGTAGTCGAACACCTGAAACAACAGCAAAAAAGTTTGACCACTTGGGCAGTAGTTACCAAAAGAGCACATGTGAAATGGAATGTGAGGTATATAGTGGTGGAGGTCAGAATGCTAGCACAAATCGTCCTAACAAAGCCAATGTGGAGGTATGTGATGGAACCCATTATGGCGGTCATTCAAGGTTTACTTATGAAGATGAGAGAAGTTGTGGAAGAGATTGTCATCATCATCGAGAGGAAATGGACATGGAATCCCAACCCCTACTGCACAAAAAATCTAATCGATCTCATATGTGCAGGAGCCATTCTCACCCTATTGTTATGAGCCCAAGCAAAAACAAATATGTTGATCTTTCAGATTCTGATTCAGATGTGTGTGAGAGGGAACCACCATGTGTGAAATCTGACATTGGACATAACTGTTGGTACTCACCAAACTACTTCTGCACATACCCATCTAGAGAACGACAAACCTCCTCTGCACCAAGAAAACCAATGAGGTACTGGTCAGTGGATAAGCTTGGTAAACATCGCCAGATGAGCAAAGATTATCTTCCAGCCACTTGCCATAGTTCATGCTATTGCAGTAGTTTGGAAGTGTTGCAACCACACTGCCACAAGGAGCCAAGATACTTCAGCTGCTCGGATGAAAAGCTTGAAAGGCGATTAGACTGGGAACACTTACGTGGAGGTCACTGCTCTTTCCTCCACCACCATCACCACTCTTGTGACTTAGCCCCAATACATCCCACTTCCCGCAGTTTAGAGGACCTAAGCAGATGTCATCTGAGGTGTCACAGACACATCTTTTCTCCAGAATGCCAACCTAGGTCAAGTCATAGTGGAACCCTTTATAAAAGAAGGGGGTCTGCACACTTCTCTAGCTTGGAGTCTGAAGTATGACTAGAGGAGGAACCAACGCATTTGAAGACCACCCATGTTTAATGTTGGGAAACATATCTATGTTCTATATAAGTTGAAACCAAAACTTATAATAAACTCAGATACAGTTATGAAAGACTTCGTGTTTATGTGGGCCATATTATTAGATTACAAAACTGAACTAGAATTTCCTAAGTAAACACCAAGAATATTTTTGATTGCAAAGTTCAACTGCAGCTTTGCATAAAGTGGAAGATGTTTTCCAAGAACCTTATGTTTAATACTTTCTGGCTGGACCAGCAGAATGACCCATTTGTAACCAGGTTGTGGGGAAAAGTGCGCTGAAAAAAGCAGGATGGTTCAACCAGCATCTCAAAAAGGTCATCTTGAAGGCCATGTAGCCTATTGTCATCAATCTGTTTGCTCAGTGTACTGGGGACATTGAGATTTGGTACAAAGGTGTGTGAGGGGTGGAGTCAAATTAAGGAAATTGAAACTGTGGACACCATTTTATTAGACTCTCCTGCTTTTACTTTTGACCAAATGTTAAGGGCTTATTTAAACATTTGTAACACTTTTAAGCACACTGCAATAGATACATAAATAGTTGTGACTAGATACTATTAGTAAACTTATATAATTATTTAGTCATAGTATTCTTAGATAATATTTTCTTTTCTCTGTTATTTCTCAGCCAAGACAAGAAAAGTCATTTGGCTGCATTGTGCTTCTTAGCTTCAGAACTGACATTTTAATGTATAATATCAAATATATAAAGTAAGATATGTTAGCTGTAAAGATTCTTTTTTTATATATTTTCATTTTTAATTTGGAGACAAAACTGTGATATATATCTATATATAAATCCTAAGTGGAAGATCCAAGATTTTAAATAGCCCTAAGTTCCTTTGTCAAAATCACAGTACATATTTTAGTTTTAACATATTGTAAACACTGTAGCATTGTTATTGTTAGGGTAATAAGACTACTGTTGTCTAGTTTTTGAAAGGCAGATGCAGTCTTGATGAAATTTTTCTTTTTTTTTTTTTTCGACCATGAAACAGCAGTTGAGTAGACAGGAGATATTATTGTCATTCAGTCTGGTAGAATTCAAAGCCATTGGCTTTTCCAGGTGAATCCTCTGACTTTTTTCTAGTAGTCCCTTACCAGTAGCTCATGGAGCCAAATGTGGCTCTTAACTTCCCTTGATTCTTACAGTAGAATTTCAGTGGGTACTCTGTACCCCCCTGCTCAAAAATCTGTGTGCTATACACATTATACAGGTTGCAACCCAGGCAAGTAATATGTAGCTTAAACAGAATCAGCCACCTCCTAAAAAAACAATAGAGACATAGACATGAAGTGTTGTGCTTGCTCTTTTCCTCTTCTACCTAAAGGAGGGGCTGAAAATCCAGTCATGTACTATGCATATTCTGCCTGTGTACAGGTTCTGAGGTGGTGAGGGCCATTGTCAATGCAGCTGAATACATTCAGCTTCACTGATACAGAACTCATTCTTATAGTGCACCCTTTCCAGTACACATATAGGCAGAATATGTTATCTGAATGTAGCACAAAAATAGTAGGTTTGATGTACTCCACTGAATTTTCCAATTATCTTTAGCAAAGATTTTTAGACTGCTGTTTTTTCATACCTAGTTTAATGTCATGTGGCTCTTAAGCTGACAGATGCTTTGGCTTCTGCTCTATGCTCACATTGGAGACACACCATTTTGCATTCCTGCCATTGATTGCCTATAGTTTTGTAGGGAGCTAAGGCTGCTGGTATACTGAATATCCCCCATACTTGCACTACAGAATGGTATTACATTTAAAAACAACTGAGCCTGACTTATGCATAACATTTGCACATATTTTAAGTGTAGACTAATTAGATGGGACTACGTGGTACATTTGACTATCCATAATGAATTTTAGAAAGATTTGTGCATGTGCAAATCCCTCCTATACAAGGTACAGTTTTTACTAGACAATAAAAATCTATGTAACATCGCACACAAGCAAATTCATAATTCTGTGTCCACTATTTCTACAGCAAACGTATAAACATAAACATTTATAATGCTGCTGAAATACTAAAAAGGTGGTAAAAAAAATTTACTTGCAATATTTTTGCTATCTGTACCTAATTTAATTTACACTTTTAGCACTGTGATTCCCTAAGTGCCACAAAATTCAAATGAATGTCAGGTTTTGAGCATATTTGTGGGTTTCTGGGAATTTAAAGTATATTGAAAGGTTTTTTTAAAAGTTTTATTCCACCCAAGTAAACAAGCCTATAGATTTAAGACCATTGTCAGGTGTTGATAAAATATTTTTTTCCCCATACTACCTTTAAAAATAGTGTTAAGAATCTGAATTTAGAGATTACTTTAAGGGTCACGTTATTTGGAATACAAAAGGACCTAAATTGTGAAGGCCCCAAAAAAAACGAACATAGAACAAAAGATTAGTCACCAATATTTCTTGTAGTATACCTGCAGCTGATCTTTTACCATTACTGACTTACTGTGCTTTATTCTGCGCTGTAACTTTGTATGAAGGCAGCCATCTTGGTGGAGGACCAAGCCTTTGCTTTCTCATATCAGAGCTGTCACCCTAATGCTTTATGATCTGTTAACTGGTGAGGGATTATTTCAGAAGCACAGACTCAGAATCAGAATCAGGGAGATCATTACACTGCAGCTACATAGTTACATAGTTAGTCTGGTTGAAAAAAGACTCAAGTCCATCTAGTTTAATCAATTTGTTCAACCAAGTTCAACCAATCAGCTTTCACTCTATCAATGAGAACAGTGAGCAGAACCGTAGTGACTTCATCTGCACAGGAGTGCCTAGGCACAGTCACATGTCAGGAAGTGCACTGCTATTTTTTATGCGGAATAAAAACAAAGGTAGTTTTTTTAGGGTACTGTTTAGCCACAATTAACATTTTTAGATGTTGCCTATGAGATAGCAAATCTTCACTTTTTGAGCTCGGGTCAACTTTAAATGTCAAATAGCAGATTAGGGGCTGGGGGTTCATTCCAAGAACTTGGCTAAATATTATATGGTCTGGTATGGAAGGACTAAGTGTTAGGGGGATTTCTTTGTTATTATCATAGGGGATACTTCATTAGGTAATTAAACTTGGAATAACTACAATACACCCACTACCTGACTTACCGTGCCAAGATAAATATACTAACATTTAAAGGTAACATTCAAATAGGAAGTTTGGCTAGCGTTGATATGGAATTCAGTATTTGGATATATTGTAGGAAATTGTAATATTTAAAATGGTGAATGCAATTTCTAGCTTTCAAATAGATTTAAGGAGAATGTGTATTTCAAATGGTAAACCTTGGTGTAGAGCTGATGAGGCTTTTCGTTTACTAGTTTCCATGCTGAAGAATGTATTACTGAGGACAGTTTTTAGCGTTCAGGGATCTTATCAATATGAATGCAGATATTAATTGCCACAATATAAGGATGAAGCAAAAACACTGCAATATGCCTACCTGTTCTCTTATACTTTAATTACCAGTGATAATAATATACATACACATAATCTACATTTGGTGGAAATCACCAAGCTTTGTGGTTCATAAGAGTTGTATTTTTTATCTATCTGAACAAAACTGTTTTTTAGTTCATGAAAGGTCTTTGAACTTTTTCCAAATATGATATCTTTTAGCTGAATAATGTTGTTGAACTAGTTAATATATTGCAGGAAAATACAACTACTGGTACCATTACAGCCTATTTAGCCTGGGGTAAGGGGACCTTGGTAAAAGATACTCCTTTTTGCCAGATGCATTCTCTTTGATTCAAGAGAGGCAACACAAGCAATACTGAAATATCAATCAATACTTTTGTGATACTAAATTATTAGATGTGTGCTTTTCTAAGCACCTGCTTTCCCTGCCTACTTCTGGCTATTTGAGAGAAGGGTTATTTTCTATTTTGTGATGGACCAGTTTCAAATAAAAAAAAACATGTTCAAATTACACTCTCATCTGTAGGAACACTGTTTGAGAGCATAGTCCTGGGGGAAAGGGGGTGTGCAATGGTGGCTTATAAAAAAATGGTGTGCATGAAAAAAGTTTACACACTGGAACTGATTCAGACACAAAGAGTATTAATGAGAAAAAAGAAAAAAAACTGTGAGGTGGAGAGTGTTGGGTGTCGACGCCACAATACAAAACAATTAGTTGATAATATACCAATGCTGCACCAAAATTAGTAGAAACTAATACTAATGCAAAAATATATATATAAAGGGTGCAAAGGAATCAGTACAAAAGTCAAATGTCAAATTAATAATATACACTGTGTATCTAATTAATAAAGTGCACAATAAAATAAACCATCAGCAATGTCCATAATAATCATATTTGAACAAATCTTCTTGTCTATGCTCCAACACCATAAAATAAAGTGCAAATGTGCTTCAATAAACTTGCTTAACCACTTGCTTACTGGGCACTTAAACCCCCCTCATGTCCAGACCAATTTTCAGCTTTTAGCGCTGTCGCACTTTGAATGACAATTGCGCGGTCATACAACACTGTACTCAAATTAAATTTTTAATCATTTTTTTTCCCCACAAATAGAGCTTTCTTTTGGTGGTATTTGATCACCTCTGTGGTTTTTATTTTTTGTTAAAAAAAATTGAAAAAAAACGAATAAAAAAAAAAAATGTATATATTTTTTATATTTTGTTATAAAATTTTGCAAACAGGTAATTTTGCTCCTTCATTGATGTACGCTGATGGGGCGGCACTGATGGGCACCGCTAGGTGGCAGTGATGGGCATTGATGGGTGGCAGTGATGGGCACTGATGGGTGGCAATAATGGGCACAGATTGCTTACACTGATGGCAGCACTGCTAGGTGGCACTGATTGGCACCTCTGGTGGGCATTCATAGGTGGCACTTGTGAGCATTGATAGGTGGCACTTGTGGGCATTCATAGGTGGCACTTGTGGGCATTCATAGGTGGCACTGCTGGGCACTGGCAGGTGGCAATGACAGATGGTACTGGCAGGCTCAGATGAGGCATATGTGCCTCCTTCCTCTTTGGGACTGATGTCCCTTTAACATAAGCCGGTGATCGGCTGTTTTTTCTCCTCATGCTGTTAGTGTGAGGAGAAAAGGAAACCGATTACCGAGCTTTTGTTACATCATGTGATCAGCTGTCATTGGCTGACAGCTGATCACATGGTAAGGGTCCGGGATTGGCCCCTTACTTGGATCTGTGATCATCCGAGTCTCCGTGACTTGGTGATAACAGCGCGCGCACCTCGCGCCCTGCAGGGTGTGCGCGGTGCGTGTGCACAGGAGAGGACGTCCCATGAGGCCTCCCGGTAATTGAGGTCCGCGCTGTGGCTGTCATTCGGCTATGGCCCGGACCTCAAGTGGTTAAAGTGCTTCACCTGAAGTGATAACAAAATGCACTCACCAGATCGCCTTGTCCACACAGTGATCTCAAAGCATGACTAATGGGAAGGACTCCTTCATTCAATGCTGTAGCTCCTTTGTGCATCCCATTCCAATCAAGCCAATCATATATGGAGGAAGCTGGATCCCAATCCACTTTGCAGGTATAGAAATGTAGGTGTCTTCACCTTATAACATCTTTCCACTGCATATATCAACTTGCATCCAATGCATATATCAACTTGCATCAAGTAGGTCTGTGAAATAGCTCCCCAACAAAGAGCCACAGCAATTGCTTGCACTGTGCAAGTTGATATATGCATTGGATGCAAGTTGATATATGCAGTGGGGAGATGTTATAAGGTGAAGACACCTACATTTCTATACCTGCAAAGTGGATTGGGATCCAGCTTCCTCCATATATGATGGCTTGATTGGAATGGGATGCACAAAGGAGCTACAGCATTGAATGAAGGAGTCCTTCCCATTAGTCATGCTTTGAGGTCACTGTGTGGTCGAGGCGATCTGGTGAGCGCATTTTGTTATCATTTCGGGTGAAGCACTTTAAGCAAGTTTATTGAAGCACATTTGCACTTTATTTTATGGTGTTGGAGCATACACAAGAAGATTTGTTCAAATATGATTATTATGGACATTGCTGATGGTTTATTTTGTTGTGCACTTTATTAATTAGATACACAGTGTATATTATTAATTTGACATTTGATTTTTGTACTGATTCCTTTGCGCCCTTTATAGGAATATACCAATGTGTTGTTATTCATGTAAATAATTATTGTGTAAAAGGGGTGCAGCTGGTTTAGCCAGGTACTGTATATTTCATGGTATTCACAACTTGATCTTAAATTAATGCAATCCCAATCGTCCATTTTCCTCCGTCCAGTGTAAACCACTGCTAAATGAGACCCAGTGTCCCAAATCTAAGACAAATATCTTAGATACTTCATGTAATTGATGCATATCGTATGTACTACATCATACACTCTAGTTGCACATGTTTAAATACTAGTATATAATGCCTATAATTCAAACCAAACTAATCTCTGTGACTTTGACAATCAGTATAGCATACTTCTCCATTTATGCGTTTTATAGCAAGGGAAGAATTTATTTCATGTGTTTTATTGCCATATTAAATTATTTAGCTTCAGTAGGTCTCAATCAATAAAAATTTAGTTTGTAGTTAAATGTAACGCACATACAGTTTTGCTACATTTCTTAATTTGATTAACTGATTAAGTTTAAATAAACATAGCTGCTTATAAAATAGCCATTCTCTTTCTGCAGTTGGCATCTAGGAATCTATTTATAAAATACAGTATGGAATGTAGTATGAAGTGTGGAATTGGTGCCCATAGTGACCAGTCAGATGTTAACTTTTATGTTTTTGGAAAATATAACCATCTAGTTACCTAAGGGAAACAACTGAACGTTTGTCCCTCATGGTCTTTTCTCCAGGAGATTACAAACTATTGAGAAGTAACTGAGAATAGAGAGAATAGGGAGTTTGAAATATAGTAGAGGCAACATATGAAGCCATCAAATCTTATGACCAGCAATTTTCAATTCAAACAGCACACTTTAACACACATACACTTTACATAGCATGTCATACATGTTTGCTTCCCTACACTGTCCCAATGTGGTAAACAAGAGCTAGTAATGGACCTGCATTTGCACATATATGTTTTAAATGTGCCAAACTCTTAGTGCTATTAAAGTATATGTGAAGGCTTACCTTGTATTAAACCCATTCAGTTTTAAAAAGAAATGAAAGAAAGACCATTTGTGTATATATATATATATATATATATATATATATATATATATATATATATATTTTTTTTTTTTTTTTTTTTTTTATTATTATTATTATTATTATTATTATTATTAATAATGCTTTTTTTTAAGTAATCACACAATCTCTGATTTCAGTTGCCTACAGAGCTAGGGGTAGAGAAACAACAGCACACTGATCTCCCTAGTGAATGGCTGTGTGTGTGTGTGTTTGTGTATGTGTGTGTGTGTGTGTGTGTGGGGGTCAGCACAAATCTGATCATTGGAGGACAGGCGGGCTGTGCTCCAAGCACAGACAGAAAACTGACTATGCTGTAAAGGATGTGCTTCAGACAGCAAAATACTTTATGCATAGCTGCTTTTATTGTAGACACTTATTACATTTTCATTACTGTGGACCCCAGTGGCATAGTTTACTGAGTCAGGAAATTAGTGCAGACTTTGAATCAGGCCCCCCATACAGAGGGCACAAACAGAGAACACACATATGTATATAACCCTTAAGTATACAATATATTGACAGGGATTTGTTTAAGGTTGTTTCCAGTTGCTCTTGGTTTAGTTGGATTGCCATGATTTCTAGCCCAAAAAAAGTCATATTTTTTTCTTTAAAGCAGATGGTACTGTATATGTGTAAGAAGATGTGGATGTGGTTTGTGTGAGATTATGATTTTCAGTATTTGTTCCTTTAACCAAAATAATTAGCTTGTCAAATTACAGGTGTATCCTACTTTAGAACCAGAAGAGAACCCTTAATCTGACCCCATGATTTACTACTGGTAAAGCTTTACATCTTGTCCTTACCACCATATTTTCTTAAACACCACAAACATTTTTTTTAGCCATCTGGACAATGGTGTGGAATATATTTAAGTTAGAATTTAAATACATTTTAGTACATTTTAAGTACTTCATCTCTACTTACATGAAAAAAAAAAATATATAAATACAGATATAGCAGCAAGAGAAATGGATATTTGAAATAGTTCAAAATGTAGCTGAAAATGTCACTTCTTGAAAGTAACCCTCACCATTTTATCATAATGTACCGAAGGTGATGTTATCAGTATCACTGTACTATATTTTAAAATGTCACTTATGTTTTCAACATCTCTCTTAAATATAATTCAAGAAAGGCTTGCCACATATTTCTTTCCAGCTCAGACTAATTGGTAAGAAGCATAAGCCCAAATTACAATTACCCACAAAAAATAGCTGTAACTGACACTTGCCCTTACTTAAAAATTCCTAGGTGCACAAATTAGTTAATACTGCAGAGGCAATGATGCAGACAACACAAAGGCTCAAAACAGCAGTCATACATACACAATATTGTCAAAAGTATTGGGACACCTGCCTTTACACGCACATGAACTTTAATGGCATCCCAGTCCTAGTCTGTAGGGTTCAATATTGAGTTGGCCCACCCTTTGCAGCTATAACAGCTCCAACTCTTCTAAGAAGGCTGTCCACAAAATTTAGGAGTGTGTCTATGAAAATGTTTGACCATTCTTGCAGAAGCGCATTTGTGAGGTCAGGCACTGATGTGGACGAGAAGGCCTGGCTCGCAGTCTCCCCTCTAATTCATCCCAAAGATGTTCTATTGGGTTGAGGTCCGGACTCCATGCAGGCCAGTCAAGTTCCTCCAGCCCAAACTCGCTCATCCATGTCTTTATTGACCTTGCTTTTTGCACCAGTCCAAATCATTTGGTGGAGGGGAAGGTTATGGTGTGGGGTTGTTTTTCAGGGATTGAGCTTGGCCCCTTAGTTCCAATGAAGGGAACTCTTGAGGCGTCAGCATACCAAAACATTTTGGACAATTGCATGTTCCCATCTTTGTGGGAACAGTTTGGGGAACAGTTTGGGGCCTCCAATCATGTGCAGGCAAAAATGCCATTTTTTATTTTCCTTGCACCTGATTGGATATTCTTTACAATGCAAAGCTTCACCACATTCACAAAGTTCTAGGGAAAATTAGTTCAACTACACTTGCAGAGTGCACAGTCTATTTTTCTTTAGTAACCCTCCCCCCCTATGTGTTTTGAATAGTTCTGAAAAATCTTATGAGTTTCAGTACTAAAAAGTTTTCATTGTCAGCGCAGTTTTAGAAAACAGCAAGATTAAACTTACTTTGACACAGGTTTTGTGTTGTATTTGCCTGATTGGGTAAAGTGACAGAATATGCGTACATTTCTGAGAAGCTGCATTAGAGTTGCCAAAAAAAAAAATGAGGCTGTTAAAGTCAGAAGTTCATTTGTGCAGTGAAGAAGCTAACAAGAAATAATGCTACAGGAATGGGGGTGGAAGCATACCAAGGAAAGCAGGTACACTCCAAGTCAGGTTTCTATTGGTTTGACAGCACCCATGTAAGACATGATATTGTTTCAAGATTTAGTGTACACGTGTGGGGCAGCAATGACATACATAATTGAAGGCCTACCGAAGCCCATAGCAAACCATGTTTTCTTCTTTTAATAAAATATACAATTTCAGAACTTAAGTTTCTATATCCAAAGACTAGCTTTTTCTAGCGCTCTCTGCTGTTTCATTTTATCTTCTTTTGTTGTAAAATTAATATTATTTAACCATTAGACCCTCTAGCTTTCTGTAAAAATTCCAATAAGAGATGAAACTTGTTTTATAAAAGCATAGAGCTGACTAGAGTGTGGAAATAAATGTACAAGATGTCCTCCACCTTTTTAAGTTGTTTTTTTATCTACGAAAGCCAAGCTGCGTAAATAATGCTGTGTATAATCATTCAGTTCGTTTTACTAAGACATGCATTGCTGTGAACGGAGACCGTCACATCAATTGTCCCCAAGGTGCCAACTCTACACATCTGTGGACATTTTGCTCATATTGCCATTAAAATGCTCAGGAACTTCTTGGACTGTCTTGGTTTTTCATGTACTTTTTTGTCTTGTAATCAACTCTTATGCGTTTTGCCACAATGAACGCAATGGGATGTAATGACATTATACATTTATCATCAAGGGCAAAACGGACTTGCTTTTTAAATGTGCCTCAATAACATCCAAGAGAAGCATACTAATTGGTTGTCATTGCATTCCTCCTTTCCACTCTTCACTTTAATTTGTAAAAACGTTTTGTCTTGTGTAACGTCAGATGTGCCGTAGATGTATGATTAACACTGTGTGCTTAATAATGTTACTTGTTAATATGTTAGTTACGTTTATGTTGGAGAATGCGAAAATGATCATGACATACCAAAAGTCTGTATTGTAACATGGTATTTTCCATTAAGCTTCAGAACATACATAAAGAAGGAACATTAGAGGAAAAAAAGCCTTAAAGTGGACCTGCTTTTGGTCATTTTAGTTTAGCTCAATGGTACAGCAAATTCTACCTATGCCATCAACATAATATGGGATGGAGATGGGAGGAACAAATGAATAACAATGTCTGATTGTTTGTTGGTATTCTGCAGGGAAGACAAATAGTGCATTTCAGTCCTTCCACCATCTGCTACTGAGCCCCACCGACTGACACTAAGCCCACCTACCATAAATAGCTGCCTTTCCTTCTGCTGCAGACACAAGAAATACAGGGTAGGGTGCATATTCTACATCCCTGCATTGTTTTCCCAATTGCCATAATGAAGGTGGCAGCTGATGTGCCAGAAGGCAGGGTGAGAACTTGGTCTCATGACTCTACTAAAGGATATTGCCTGTCACAAAGTCTCACCATGCCAGCCAAAAAGAGCCAATTATTTAGCAAGGACCTAGTGTAATGACAAGCTACAGCTGCTACACTATGATATAAATATTATTTCATAGCCTACTCAGCTGTAGTTCTTGGTGGGACTTAGTGAAAATGAGTATAGTTGATTAAACTGGGTGTGGAACAAATGCAGACTGTGCTGTATTTTTGATTACATTACTTAATATAATAGCCTTCTTTATATAAGAAGGCCAAATAAAATGTTCAGGGATTCTGCAATTGTAAACTGCATACAAAGTGGTATTATTATCATAGACATTGTGCACTTTTTGACATATTTTCTGGGTGTTACAATAACTATAAGAGTCTAAACACTTTATCTGGTATACAGTGCTTTTCTACTGAAATTCTTTAAGGTATCTGGAAATTATATATTGTATAGAAATATAATTTGAAATCACATAAAGAGGGTAAAAACATTTCTGAACTCCAGATTAAGTGTTAACTTAGGCATTGGGTTAGCAATGTCTGATTCTGCCAAAACAGATCCCTTCAATAGACTGACAGAGTAGTCGGGACAGAAGAAGGTGATGAACTGGGTAGGGTAGTTTCACCGATAGCCTGTTGCTTCCCAAAGGCAGAAGCGAAACTGAGAATATCTGCTTTACATATAGAGTATTGAGGGAACAAATCCATGAATTTTCCAAGGGGAAAAAAGATTTTTTGTGGTCACATGTGGTAGATGTACTGTATAAAGGTGTTTGGTGTTACCAGTTGCTTGTTCAATACAGAGGATATCCTCCTACACACAGATGTTTTCAATATTACAGATATGTCATTGTATCAGCACTACATCAGTATGGCAGTTGAAGGTTCACATCGTAGAGTTACATGTGTTTGCTCAGCTGAAATGTAATAAACATGGTAGGGTATGGTGCTACAAAGCCCTATTTCCTTTTTCTGCCATTTCCAATTTCTTTCACCTTTATGCTACAACAGTGTAGTTGCAAAATGCTGTTCCACTACAACTCCCATATTGTGGTAAGTGAGGCAACTGGCAACTCCAACATCTGTCTCTAGGAAATCATTTTAATAAATCCTTATTGTTCTGTAATAACATCCACCATTTAAAGTTTATCACTCACTAAAAACTAACAGCACAGTGTGAAAATCTACAATTCAACCCCAATATATCCCTAAATCTGAGCCAAACTTCCATGTACTGTAACTTGTGCTGACTTCTTTTCGGGGCAAGGGCAGTTCATAAGCAGATTTTTTTATCTTGCTTTCCCTATGGGTGTTGAATGGAGTTTTCACCACATACTAAGATTATACAGTACATTATATACTTAGCCTGCCAGACAGCTGACTGATCTATGTGCACTCTTATTTCTGAGAAGATGACAAATTCTTACATATCAATTATATTTCCCTAATATTTTAAGAAATGTACAGTATTGTACAGTAATTGCATCAGAGGCACATTAGCTATATTAATTCAAATGTTTAGTTTATGTACACGTGACATTAGATGATGAAATCAAAGTAGATGATGTAACAGGGAAAACATTCTCATGCATACAAATGCAGCCAATATCCTATATATTCAGATCAGCCAATATTGTGTCCTTTAGCAGTTGATCATAAATGTTTTTATGTGACCAGCAAAATACTTTCTGTTGTCCAGTGTTTAAAAAGTGTAGTTGTTTTATAATTCGCTGTATGGTTACAAACTTGTTCACATAAGTCATCCCATTAATGAGACTGGCTGACTTCTAGATGTAGGGCTTTTATACAGGTGTTTGCTCTGCATTGGCCCTCTGAGCTGTAGTTAGCTCTATTTCCATATAGTGAAACTCAGTACAATTTAACCAAACTCAACCAAATTGCCAATCAACTCTATGGTGTCTAAATAGACTGTTCACTTGCTCGTTCAGGTTAATGTAATCTCTATATTCTATTTAGCTTTTATAATAAATTGTACCCAAATGCCAGTACAAGTGTCAATGGTCCCTTGTATTGGCAAGATGACAAGGCCACGTTTGAGATTGTGACATCGCAAAATAAATCTGATGATATCACAACATTTCTAACATGATGTTATCATTGTTACGAGGATGGGCAGCCTCAATATATGGACTAGATTGTAAGCTCCAACGAGCAGGGCCCCCTGATCCCTCCTGTATTGATTTGTATTGTAAGTGTACTGTCTGCCCTCATGTTGTAAAGCTCTACACAAACTGTTGGCGCTATATAAATCCTGTATAATAATAATAATAATAATTATTACAGTAATTCATGCTTGTAACAGAGGTCATTGGACACCTAATTAAATACCCCATAAAAAACAGAATTATTACCATAGCACTGTGGAGTGGCAGATCAGGTCCCTCACTAGCTGCATGGTCACTGGGTAATGCAGAACAAACACAAGTATATATGTATCTTAGATGGAGTTCTGTAGATGCAGACCCAAATGTAGTGACAGAAAATCCTTGGAATCAAGATCAGTGTGTGTTTTACTTTTTTGTTAAGACCATGACTATACCACTGTTGATTTAATTGTTGAAGTTCTCACTGCATTCACATACAAATGTGATCTGAAGTTATGTAAAACTGCAACAGGACAATAACATGTGAGTGGATATTCAATTAAAAAGGGATACTGATGTTTAGCAATACCATGGAATTGATTGAAGTGGCATTTTAATTTAGTTATGTAATAAATAGAGAAGAAAGGGGCACTTTTTAAAGAAAAAAGTCATAGATAATAAAAGAATTAATAAAAGCACTCTAACAACTTCATTTTGTTGTGTTTCTTTCTTTCACAAATTACATTAAGACAGATCTGTAAACATTGTAGAAAATAAGTGGCTGTTTTGCTTATAACAGTTTGTAAAATGTACTGTCCCAGATACCACCATCCTCATATAATTGAGTAAGGGTATAACGTACCCCTACTCATACAATAAAAAAACTGTAAACAGTAAAAAAACACAGAAAAAAGAAAGAAAAATGTCCCACAATGTACATTTACTGTTCACTGTCACATTATCCAGTAATGTAAATCCATGCCAACCATGCTGCCCAACGCTTGCAGACCCACTGGGAATAAAAAGCCACCTGCTGATGAACACATGGTCCCTTCACTTCACACCTGCTGAATGGCAAGTCCAGCAGATGACAGATTATTTACTGTATTACATAAAAAGTGAAGCAATATCTCTCACCAAATATGGACATGGCTATTTTCGGGCAATGACGCCATATGCCTCCCAGTGGTATCATTGACCAAATATTTTAATGTCTATATCAGTCAATGATGTCACCTGGGACCCCCCCCCCCATTGTTTATATCAGCTGTCATCTGCCAGACCTGTAATTCAGCTGGTGTGAAGCAACGGGAACACATGTAACACATGTAACACATGTAAGCCAGCAGGCAGCTTGTTTTTCTCTTGAAATGTTGGGCATTGTGACTGATGTAGATCTAAAACGCTGGGCGACATGATTGACAATGGATGGACATTTTGGGTATTTCTTTTATTAGAGGATTTGCTGTTTACATTTCTTTTGTGTGAATGAGTAAGGGCACTATGTAACCCTTACCCATTCTTATAATGGGAACTGGTATCTGGGAGCCCCCTTGTTAAAGGGTCTTCCAGATTCTTATAAACTCCCTGCTCATAGACCCCCACAACTCCTGGACTAGGGTTGTGGGAGGAGTCCTTTGTCCTTATCAACATGGGAAAAAGGTACTTAGCCAGGGTCTCCCTCCCCCCATGTTGTGGGCGTAGTATTGGTCAGGAGGAAGGGGCCTGGGGACTCCCTCCCTTTCCTGGCCTTCAAGGCTGCATGCTTGATAAGGGTCTGGTATAGATTTTTGGGGGATAACCCCATGCTTTTTTTCTTTATATCTACACAGGGTTCTCCAAGGGTCTGGTATAGAATATAGGGGAGGGCACTGTGTGGGGTCCCCTTAAATTTCAAGGGCCTGGAAGTAATTAGGGGAGACCCCATGTCAATCTTTTTGCGTGTGGGGGCCCCCATTAATGCCTATATCAGCCCCTATCTATATAAAGGTTCTGGTATAGAAAAATTGAATATCCAGCTGCTTTGTTTACAAACAGAACAAAGTGACTGGGGGCTGTCATTTTGCCAGCAATTCAAACACACTTTTTTCTTTGTTACACATTCTTTCTAAATGTCAGTGTCACTGTAGTAGGCTGTATACATCACATAGATGTGCCACTTCACAAGCAGGGTCATGGTACCCCCCAGACATATCATCTAAAGTAGAAGTTTAACTTTAATCCTACTCTATGCCATATTCTAAGAATAATCTTTCTAGATCTGTAAAGCAAAATTTTACTTACCTGTTCTGCAGCAGCTGAATGGTACTTTAAAAGCTTCAACAAAGCTTGCTGAAAGCTCTGCAAATGCTTTGTCAAAACTTGCTGGTTCACACTGCTCTTATACAAGCTGAAGATCCTGTGAAACAGGTCTAAATCTCTCAGTAGCAAGATATTACAATTCCCCATGTAGCATAGCCATAATGTGCAAAATAAGAAGGAACACAAGGGTGCACACAGGGTCCATTCAGTGCAATATCATTAGATATTTAATAATAATAAAAAACAAATACACACTTACAGGAAAAAAGGGTAAAAACTGGAGACAGGAGCCACGAGAGACTGCCGGTAGCATGCTATCAATGGATGGAAAGCCAAATAAATGCTGCTGCCTTACTCATTCACCTTACCAATTGCTCAGTGTCTGTCCATGACTGCCACCCCTCTCTGCCAATCCCTCCACTGGCTTCCGATTGTCCAGAGAATTACATTCAAAATACCAACAACAACAAATAAAGCCATTAACAACTCTACCCCATCTCCAATCTTGTCTCCAAATATCACCCAAACCATCTTCTCCACTCCTCTCAAGACTTCCTGTTCTCTACTTCTTTTGTCTATTCCTCCCATGCTCATCTCCCATCCTCTGGAACTCTCTACCTCAATCTGTCTGGCTATCTCATACTCTACCCACCTTAGGCAATCTCTGAAAACTCATCTCCTTAAGGGAAGCCTATCCCGTTTTCAACGAATAAATTAACTTTTAACTCTCCATCAGCTCCCCCCCCCCACAGTTTTTATCTTTTGTACCACCTACCCCACCCTATTAGTTTGTAAGATCTTATGAGCAGGGCCCTCTTAATAGGGATGAGCTTGATGTTTGGGTTGAACACAAGTGCGACTAGAATATCGGGTGTTCGCCCGTTCGCTGAACAGCAAACATTGTGGGGCGTTTGTGGCAAATTCGAGCCTCATAATGCACTGCGAGATTGCAGTGCATTGCTGTATGATGATTGGCCAAAGCATGCACCTGACCTGTGTGCTTTGGCCAATCACAGCGCCCTCAGCTAAGAGAGCCATAATTGGCCAAAGGCAGGGTGCCTTTGGCCAATCATGGCTCAGGGGGACTAAGGGGCATGTAATTACAGGGGCATGTAATTACAGGGGCATATAATTACAATTTTTGATATAATATTTCACAGCAGCACCCGTTCCTGCACCCAACAAGAGTATCTGTGAGGGCTTACAGTGTTGTGGCACCACCACCGCCCAAGGCCCAATTTTTCTGCCCCTGTTTAACAGGGTCATGTAATTACAATTCTTGATATAATATTTCACAGCAGGGCCCGTTCCTGCATCCAACAAGAGTAACTGTGAGGGATTACAGTGTTCTGGTACCACGAACACCTAAGGCCCAATTTTCTGAGTATATAAGGCAGGCCGTATAGTATATATACTGCTGTTCAGAGTATATAGTGCCTGGGGGCCTTGGGGACCCCCACGCCTTTTTTTTAGAAGTTTGGATGTGGGGTTCCCCTTAATATCCATACCAGACCTGAAGGGCCTGGTATGGATTTTGGGGGTGAAATCCAAGCAATTTTTTTTTTTTTTATTTTTTTTTTTAATCTATATTGCCAGGATCCAACAATACATTACAGCCGTGAGCAGTTATAAATGACATTTTTTTCCTGAGCAGTGAGCAGTTATAAATGTCATTTTGCTGTGGCACTGCTATAAACATGGGAAAGATGCACTACTTTACAGGCATACTAAGGACCCCCCAGGCACAATATTTAAATGAATATTTCATTTTTATTGTTTCACTTTTTCACATTTTTAAAATGCTTTTTTGCATTGATTCATGTCCCACTTTTTATGGCAATAACTTGCATTTAAGCCTTTAAAATAAACACTTTTGATTTTTCACATTCGTGTCCCATAGACTTTAACGGTGTTCGCGTGTTCGAATGAATTTTTTGCCTGTTCGCATGTTCTGCTGCGAACCGAACCGGGGGGTGTTCGGCTCATCCCTGCCGATTAACCCTCTTGTATTTTATTGTATTTTTACTAAACTGACTCCCTTTATATTGTAAAGTGCTGCACAAACTGTTGGAGCTATATAAATCCTGTATAATAATAGTAATGATAATGTTTTAGTATATGCTAAAAATAAATATATGTTGCTTTGATCTGTGGGGGTATTTGATAGGGGTTTAGATTTAATTTATATTTTCTATTGTTCATGCATTGTATATATTTGATACATGTATGGATTAATAGGATTGGCCCATTTAAGGACAAGTGGGAGCTGTTTAAGTAACGCACTTCCTAAGGAGCCGCAAGTAGAATGGGATCCCCCACCCTGCAAAGCCAGGTACGCCACATTTCCATAGTCACTTCAGAGTCAGAGAGCAGTCAGTGACTTTGTTTTTTGTTTGTTTTATTGAGGAATATAACTTTGATAGCAATGGCAGAATATGGGATGCTCACTTGACTTCAAAACTTCAGGGACAACTCCTCCTATATACAGCTCCTCTTCTTCCTCCAGCACACACTTGTTTGCAGAACCCAGCTATATCACCTTGTTGTAATTTTTGTAGCAAAGGCCTTTTCCAGGCAGGGACTTGCAGCCCATATACTTGAAGAGCAGATAGAGTGACATAGCTTACACTTTCCCAGCACTTCATCTACATGGTCACTGATCCCAGCACAACCTATTCAGGCACTGCCAACCCGCCAGGCTGCACCTGTCCCTTTCACTTGGCCTCCAGGGTAACTCCTCCCTGCAGTCCTTCAGACTGACACTCACCAACCCACCTCTCTCAGGAGATCTCCTGGACATGCTGACCTGCTCCCACTGTCCTCTCACTTGTTCCCATGCCTCCAGGAAGGGTTTCCTCCATGTGTTGAAGGGGGAATCTTTCAGCACCCAAGCCCCAGGCCTGTGGTCACCCCCCACCCCAGACTAAGGGGCACCCTCAAGGGTCACCTACAGCCTCCTTAGCACTCCATCTCCATCTTCCACCCAACTCACCTTGCTGGAATGACTCATGCCTATTTATGAGTAGGCTTTCCCCCTGCCAGCTCTTTACTGAGGTCCTCCAGGCTAACTCCTTCCCACAGTCCTTCAGACTGGCACTCACCAACCCACCTCTCTCAGGAGATCTCCTGGATGTGCTGACCTGCTCCCACTGTCCTCTCACTTGCTCCCGTTCCTCCAGGAAGGGTTTCCTCTGTGTGTTGTAGGGGGAATGTTCCAGCACCTGAGCCCCAGGCCTGAGGTCACCCCCCACCCCAGACTAAGGGGCACCCTCAAGAGCCACCAACAGCCTTCTCAGTGCTCCATCTTCCACCCGACTCCCCTTGCTGGCATGACTCATGCCTATTTATGAAGAGGCTTGCCCCCTGCCAGCCCTTTATTGAGGATTGGCTGAGGTTATCATAAATATCCATAACAGCCTCTCCTAGCTTCCACCCACTGGAACATTCTCCAATGTTCCAAAGAATAGGGGGAGGCACCAGAAGATCTGTCAGGATGAGTCATCTAGCCCCTGAGTCACTAATCCCTGGCCTAGATTCACAACCCAATCCTGACTTTCAGCCAAGCCAATTTACCTACACGAACAACTAGCTAGAGGGTGCTACACTTAAATTATATGAGTATATAAACACTCCTATCTCCCCATATCTTTTTACTCTGCCATTAGGCCCCAGTACAGGGAAAACACATCAGAGGTATGAGCTCAGTGAAGTGTCCTTGTCATAGACTTTGGGCTGCAGGAGAAACATTCCCTGGAGAACTCTGTGCTTTAATGTGTTCTTAAGTTATCCAGAGCTGGTCACTAATTGCTTGTGGCTTCTTATGCAAGTTAGTCCGGGGAGCCAGAGTGTCTAAGGAGGTCATTGTTATGATAATTGGAATAGCTCTACTGTGTAAGGTGACTTTTGTCTGAGATAATGGGAGTAGCCCTTATCTGATGGTTTTCTGTATAAATTTAGTCTGATTCTAAAAATAAAGAAGTTCATTTTCTGGTGTATTCCAAGACTGGCGTTGATCGGTCCTTGTGATTTCTATAGCCAGATCCAATGGTCTCATGTTCCAGGACTTGGGACGCAGCTTCTTGGAGGAAATATCCAACAGGGTGTCCAGGGTCCTTCACAGTCCTCAACAGTGCTTGTTATACCTAACAAAACAGTGGTGGGTTGCTTCCTATTATAGTACATCCCACCTAGTATAGTTGGGGATATGTGTCCCTACTGGAAGCTTTTCCTTCTATTCTTGTTCTGGTGACATCACTCTCTGGCTCAGTAACAATTGTCATCAGAATAAACAGAGGGTGAACCTCATTAGTAAGGATACATATAGCAATAAAAGCCAGACAGAAATTCTAACCCACCCTTACACTATCAAAAAAACAAGGTTTTGGCTAGAGTTATACTTTAATAACACATGCTAAAAGAAAAAACACTCTGTCCAAAGGTACATCTATTGGTCCTTTTAGAGAAAAATAACACTGTAGACACACCCCAAAGGGTTATCAGAAGCCTGGCACGGATTGTACCTTGTTATGACTGTACTTGAGTATTCATACAAAACGACAATTAAAACCAAAGGAATGTGATTAATTCTTTTAATTAAAATTACATTTATTAATCTTATTTTGTAGAAATTAATCAGAATCTACTTGTGTTGATTTGGATATCTTTTTTTTTCATTCTTGTGTGTGCAGCAGTGCACATTTAGTGAATGTGATTAGAAGATAAATGCAATCAGATGTGGAGACACACTTTCTGCTGTTTATTTTCTGTGTGGGAGTCCCCATCTATAACAGACCATCATCTAGGATAGGGGTCTGGTATAGATGAAGGGAATTCCAAGCCAGTTAAACAAAGAAGTGAGGTATAATTAAAAAAAATAGTGAGGGGGTTCCTCTATGTTTCATACCAGACCTTTCATCTCTGGTATGAATTTTAAGGGGGACCCCAAGCAAAAGAGACACAAAAAAAAAACAGGGCAAGGTACCTCCCTCCAAATTTAACAGCAGACTGTTATTTAAGCATAGCCAGGAAAGGGGGGGGGGGGTGAGGGAAGCGACAGGAGCACAGATGTGTGTTGGTGGGGAGTAGAGGAATTTGGGGGGGCCGCACACATTTACAAAAAGAAATACCTCTGTCTCCTTTGTCAAACATCGTGATTGATGTGGATCTACATCGATGGATGACATGATTGGCAGTGGATGTACATGGTGGGACTTTAGAACTTATTTTTTAGTAAAGGACTTGTCAAAAACTGTGTCTGTTTTTATTCACATTACATTTTTTTGTGAATGAGTAGGAGAACTGCATACCCCTTTCACATCACAAAGAGGGCCCCTTCCAGTACCTGGGGGGGCCCTTTCTAATAAAGGGGGCTTCCAGATTCTGATAAGCCCCCACCCGCCTACTCCCACAATCTTTAGGCCAGAGTTTTACGGAAGAGGTACCCCCCATGTTGAGGGCATATGGTCTGGTATGATTGGAGGGGGAGGGGTGCACACACTTGTCCCTCCTCTTCTTGGCCTGCCAAGCTGCATGCTTGGATAACAGTCTGGAGTACATTTTTGGAGGTGGCCTCATACTTTTTTTTTTCGCAACCATGCCCAAATGGCCAAAACCAGGCCCAAAGGGTCAAATATATAATTTTTGGGGGACCCCAAAATGCTTTTTTTTTTTTTGCATCTGCAACCCCTTAAAATTCATACCAGACCTGAAGGGCCTGGTATGTAGTATGGCAAAGTTTCTGCATTTTTTTTGTGTGGGGTCTCCCATTAACTTCTATATCAGGCCCTCATCTAGGAATAGGGTCTAGTATAGATAAATTAAATCTCTGACTGCTCTGTTTACAAGTGGAACGAAGCCACTGCCATTTTGCCAGCAATCTAAAACACAAATTTTTCTGTGTAAGTGTTACTACATTAATATACATTTGTAAAAACAGTATCATAAGGAAACTTTGCAAAATGCAGGTTTGTTTGTGTTCACCGGTTTATTCTCTGTCCTTCCTTGACCTAATTTTTAGCAAGAAATGTACTAATAATCCAGCCCATATGTCAAGGCATTGCAGTAATACAGCATATATGCACAGTGAAAGTTGACATGCTAATCCCTTTATAAGGCTGATTATAGGAAGAGTATGCATACACTTTTTAGAAATCCACATAGAGTATGATACAATCCTTTTTAATGACTAGAGCTGAAATTACTTCCTGGGATATATCTATAAAGATTTTGCTGGGTCTATAGCAAAATTGTGATTCCTCCCACATTCCTGGCTAACTTCCTCTGTAATATCTGGCAGTGTCAACTGGGGCCACATGTATTATTGATCTTAACAAAGTACACTCAACTCAAGGACAGGAAGCAGGAGAGCTGTCAGCTGTAGACAAAAGTTATATTCATAGTAATAATAATAATGATATTTTATATTTTGATCAAATATTCATGTTCCAGCACACACTTGCTCTATAATACACAATCATCCTAAATCTCTAGCTTTTTTAAACAATTTTGTAGAACTACAAACCTCACTTGTCCTATAAGGTTAAATTGAAGAAACATTCTGAAATTTTCAGCTGCACCAGGCATACAAGATTAATTTCAATCTGTTGAAGAAGTTCAGAAGGAAATACATTTACACTAGTTACACTAAGACAGTTAATCAAATGCTTTTTTTACTGCAAAGATAAGAACCCAAGTGTTGGCCCTGAGGTCTGACTTTATCCCTTCTATACTGGAAACCTTTCAATTTAGTTTTTCATAAAAGCCTTCCTAATGGCATCTGGGAATGTTGTGCTGATAGCAGCTTGCCTATTCTTCAGCATTTAAAGGATACTTTAGGAAGGATACCAAAAAAGGGCATCCCATCTCAGCATTAGGTTTATTTGACATCCCCCCTGGTCCTAGGGGTAACTAGGTGTCCACAACCTTCTTCATAACCAGACAATGCAATGAATTGTGATTTTTTTTTCTTTTTACAATAAATATAATATCTTCATTTTACTAATATCCACTTCCAGGGTCCAAGGCTGTTCCAATGTACCCCTCACCTGGTTTCTTCTGCTACCAGAATCTTAAAGGCATATCCTACACATAGAACTATAGCTGACTAAGTCCTACAGACAAAATCAGTCACTTCTTGTTCCCACCTCTACCCACCTCCAAGCACCATCCATTGCTTCCACCCCCTACCCACCTCCCAGTACTGCCCCTTTTAGAGAATACAGTACCAAGTATTATTTTGTGGTGGTAAGTAATTTGTATGGAATTTGTTATTAAAAGGAAAGCAGTAAAATACATACCCTGCAGCCAGCAGCAATAGACCCTTACCAGCAACAATAGATTGCCCCAGAAACAATGGACCCTGACAACAATGGCAGCAACAACAGATTTCCCAGCAGCCAGCCCAGCATCAATAGACTCTCCCGCAGCCAGCAACAATAGACCCTGTCCTCCACAGTAAATCCCTTCCAGCAACAATTGACCCCATAGCAACATGAGCCCAACCAGCAACAATAGACTGCCACGCAAAAATAGATGCCCTCCATCAACAATAGATCCCCCAGCAGCGAGCAACAATAGACCCCTCCCTCAACAGTAGATCTCTTCCAGCAACAATTGACCCCCAGCAACAATAGATCCTCCACCAACAACAATAGACCTCCCCAGCAACAATAGACCACGATGTAAAAATAGGTCTCCTCCAGGAAAAATAGGTTCCATCAATGGACTCTCCAGCACACCTTGCCATTACATACATTCAGTTATGGAGGTGTTGGAACTGCGTTCTCCCACAGTCCTGCTGAAAAAAAGCCCTGCTTAAGGGTATGGTCTTCTGGTAAAAATCAATAAATCCACCCACATAAAGAGAACCTGTATGGCAAACTCTACATGCCCTATACAAATATATGGCTCAGAGGTTTGGGTGTGTCATTGCCATCATCCCCAAAGAATTCAAAAAAGCAAATATAAACCTCGATATGGGATTTTTAAGGCAATGTGGTAACAACGGATTTTTTTGTATTAAAAACGGGTATTTTATTATTCCAAAAAAGTGTTAAAACATACGTAAAGAATATTTGACATGTTTTCACAATTTAAAAAGAAATCTTCAGCTAACATGAGAAAAGCAGGGAGCAGTAGCTCCTATACAGTGATACATCCTGCTACTCGATACAATCACCACCTAAATTGATGCGATGGCATCAAGTAGCGAAATTCCAACGCGTATATATATATATATATATCGCATATGTCCTGGTATATTTAGACCAAAAAAATCACAGCTTACATTTTACATGTAGCTGCAAGAAAACCATATTCCCAATACTGACAGGGGCTCTCGTCACCAACTTCCTATGCTGTTTGCTATCCTCTACAGAATGGCCAGGTATAATTTGAAAAAAACAATATTTAGGCAGCCTTAGAAGGGGGACAGCTGAAGGGTAAAAAAATGTAGATAAGATTAAGATTGAAAAAGATGAAATATCCAGAGAAATATCTTCCCCAAGGGAGCATGGTGATTGAATTCTAAATTAAGATTACCTTAAGTCGTTTGCGGAGTGTAGATGGTTAAGTTTCTGAGAGCTTTAATCCTGGAGTACCTCTCGGTTAACAGCCAAGTCAGGAATGCTGCCATGGGCCGTCCCTGGCGTCCTAATAAAGGGATTGTGGGGGTGGTCAGAGTATTGGGCATCTCATCACTGTCAGTGATGTTCTATGCCCATTGGTAACACTGTGTAGGAGGCGCGGTTTTGGCCGTCCATGATCCCACCCATATTAGATTGAAGTTCCTGTATGTGAGGCATTGAGGGGAGGTCCCGTAGCTCGTTGTTAGGGATGCCCTATTATGCCCCCGAGTATAGCACCGCCCCTCTCCTTCCCACGTCCAATAGGACGTGGGCGCGGTCAGCCGATGAGAGCGGAGGGAGAAGCGTCGCGTTGCTCAGGCAACGCCGCTCACTTCAGAGGTCCGCCCGTGATGTGGGCAGTGCCGAGGTCACATGACCTCGGCGTCCTCTACGTGAAAAGCGTCATGTTGCCTGGACAACCTGCTAGGATGTCCGTCCAGGGCGCGCATTACGTATGGGGCCACGCCCGGCTCTATTGTTGGTGACAGGCAAGGGGGAGGCACTGTATGGTCTACACCATACCATATGTAACTAGCGATCCCCCAAGAGTGGGTGTAGTACAAAGTAGTCTCCAGAGTGGGGAAAGTAATTGAACCACAAGAGGCACAAATGCTTTCCCTTGTATTTGGAAAAAGAATAAAAAAGAATAAAAAAATCCCCAGTGTTGAAAAGGAGCTAATTCTATTGGACCTTGTAGAGCCTGGAAAGGTAGTAAATCACCTAATGCTGATAGAGGAAATTATTGATACATGCAGCTGTTGCGCAGGGGGTGGTCTACCTCATGCAGTGTCAGTGTGGTGCCTTCTATGTAGGCAAAACAAGACAGGAATTGGGGAAGCGAGTCGACAAGCATATGCAGAGCATGCGCATTGGGAACTTGTATTTGCCTTTGGGTAGACATGTTGCCAGACAGCACAACTATCGGCTGCCTTCTGTGAACTTTACAGTTATAGACAGGATTCACCTACCAATCAGAGGGGGTGACTGGAACAAGGTTCTTCTCCAGCGTGAAATGCGCTGGATAAGGTACCTTAGGGCCACTACCCCCCCAGGCCTCAATGAAACTGAAAGTTTTAGACCCTTTTTGGAGGGTTTTAGTTCCAGGAAAACGGACTAATATGGATCCAAACA
This sequence comes from Aquarana catesbeiana, assembly GCF_042186555.1. Classification (NCBI taxonomy): domain Eukaryota; kingdom Metazoa; phylum Chordata; class Amphibia; order Anura; family Ranidae; genus Aquarana; species Aquarana catesbeiana. Next base: position 148,428,858 of record NC_133333.1, read on the forward strand.
CAATACACCCCCCATCCTGGTCGTGCCTGCCCCTTCCATCTATTGGGCACTCCATTTCAGGTTATTCCTTTATACATCAACAATAGGTCATAGAGCCAATATGATGTCTAACAGTCCCTAATGGTTTCCAATGGGACAGCCCCAGTCGGTAGCCATGTACCTTGGATAACTACGGTTTTTGACTTCACACCCTATCCAGCTAAACTATACAGGAGAGTTTTTTAACCACTTTAATTCAATTCAATTTAATTTAATGTATTCTATGTCATTCTATGCAGTTCTGATTTATACAATTTTTCTATATGATTTATGTGTTTATCCTGTATGCAATTTGGACATAACAACTTTGTATATCCGCTTCCCGATCCTGGAACTAGGGGTTCTGGTCAATCACCTCTCCTCCTGTTTTTTCTATCCCTACCCGGCACAAGGGGGGGCAATGTTTCATCATTGCCCCCACACCCCAGGACACCAACCAATTGTGGGTGTCGGGGGGTTCCTTTACTGTGTCGGTGGTTATTAGTCCTAAATTTGGTTTTCATCCCTCTGACCTCTCTGTTTGGGGAGGAGTGACAAATATACCATAGTAAAGTGTTTTTGGTCAGATACAGACAGCAACAGCTGCATGTATCAATAATTTCCTCTATCAGCATTAGGTGATTTACTACCTTTCCAGGCTCTACAAGGTCCAATAGAATTAGCTCCTTTTCAACACAGGGGATTTTTTTATTCTTTTTTATTCTTTTTCCAAATACAAGGGAAAGCATTTGTGCCTCTTGTGGTTCAATTACTTTCCCCACTCTGGAGACTACTTTGTACTACACCCACTCTTGGGGGATTGCTAGTTACATATGGTACGGTGTAGACCATACAGCACCTCCCCCTTGCCTGTCATCAACAATAGAGCCGGGCATGGCCCCATACGTAATGCGCGCCCTGGACGGACATTCTAGTAGGTTGTCCAGGCAACATGACGCCTTTCACGTAGAGGATGCCGAGGTCATGTGACCTCGGTGCTGCCCACATCACGGGCGGACCTCTGAAGTGAGCGGCGTTGCCTGAGCAAAGCGACGCTTCTCCCTCTGCTCTCATCGGCTGACCACGCCCACGTCCTATTGGACGTGGGAAGGAGAGGGGCGGTGCTATACTCGGGGGCATAATAGGGCGTCCCTAACTACGAGCTACGGGACCTCCCATCAATGCCTCACATACAGGAACTTCAATCTAATATGGGCGGGATCATGGACGGCCGAAACCGCGCCTCCTACACAGTGTTACCAATGGGCAGAGAACATCACTGCAAGTGATGAGACTTCCAATACTCTGACCACCCCCACAATCCCTTTATTAGGACGCCAGGGACAGCCCATGGCAGCATTCCTGACTTGGCTGTTAACCAAGAGGTACTCCAGGATTAAAGCTCTCAGAAACTTAACCATCTACACTCCACAAACGACTTAAGGTAATCTTAATTTAGAATTCAATCACCATGCTCCCTTGGGGAAGATATTTCCCTGGATATTTCATCTTTTTCAATCATATATATATATATATATATATATATATATATATATATATATGATTTGTAATACTGTTATTTTTTGAAATCCTAGAACGTGAGGCATCCCTTCGCTGAGGAAGACTTTGTTTTGATAATAATAAGTTGAAACGCGTTGGAATTTCGCTACTTGACGCCGTCGCATCAATTTAGGTGGTGATTGTATTGAGTAGCAGGATGTATCACTGTATAGGAGCTACTGCTCCCTGCTTTTCTCATGTTATCTGAAGATTTCTTTTTCAATTGTGAAAACATGTCAAATATTCTTTATGTATGTTTTTTGGAATAATAAATTACCCGTTTTTAATACAAAAAAATCAGTTGTTACCACATTGCCTTAAAAATCCCATATATTTACTTTTTTGAACTCTACATGCCCTAATTAACAGAATTGTTTATAATAGGTTCATATGCTGCTTTTCACTTACCATACAATATTAATTCATTGTCTAAAGTGAAACCTTCATATAGAAAGGCTTACATTAAAAACCATTGTACATATACTAATCCCCAACTCACCCACCCCCACTATTGGCCTGCCATAAAGTTTCTCTTTATGTGGGTGGATTTGACCCCCTAAAAGGGATCAATATCTCCTCTTCCTCTATTTTCAGTCTTCAGTTGAGAAGCCAAGGGAATATCTGCTTTGTAATGGTTAATGGTGTAGTCCAACTCCAGGCTGAGCCAAAAATGTAAATGTGGGTGTTGCCCACCACCTATCATAATCATGGCGGTTTGCATGATTTGTCTAGGATGAGCTCTAAAAAATACAAACCTTAGTTTATAGTCTTGCAAGCTCTCTCTTCATTGATACCCTGAAGTTGCTATACCACTCAAGTTTATGTCACCTTCTCCGCGCTGACATCATCACAGTGATGGTCCTACATTGTATGGGATGTCGTTGTGGATCAACCCACATTCCTAGGCAGGAGTGAAGAAGATTGCACTACTAGCTGCCACAGAACTGCGGATTAAGGTACTTATTTCTGTTTCTAAGATCCTCCTAGACAAAGTAAACTCAAGTTTTGCACCAGTATTAAACTCTTTCAGGATTTCTGCTAAATACTAGAGAAATGATTAGCCAAGTAAATCTGGAATTTGAAACTGCTGGTCCTTGCATCTTTATAATGCTAACATTTCTCTTGCACACTGAGAAGGAAGAGCTTCCTATTCTTCAATGGAAGTTCTGCAGTCTGGATACATTTGGAGTAACACAGTAGTTGGAATCCTTCTGCTTATATGCATTACACCTTACTAGCCCCCCACACAAGTCAGGGCCATGGACAAAAAAAAAGACTAAGTTGAAGCAGGATCAAAAAAAGTGTAGACTGGGGCACATAGGTAGAGTCTTAATATATGACTGAAATGGCTCTTTCACATGGCCAGAGGGTGGTGAAAACAAGCAGTTGAGCTGTGGGATTACTACCCCCTGACCACCCAGCTATATTCTACTATTGCAGCCAAGTTGAGCTGTACATATACTGCAGCCATGATGTTTATTTAATTGCTGCTGCAATTTTAACTGAGCTTGCAGTGTTTGACAGGTGCCACTGCCTGTTAAACATGCCAAGGTGAGTGGGAGCATACCCCAACCCCGAGCCCAAAGCTTGGATTGTGGTTGCAGTGCAATCATTTATTACAAATTTTCTCTCAGGATTTGGGGAAAAAATGCAGGATGTGGCCTGATGATCACCTGAATGTCTGCTCTACCTACCTCTGAAAATCAATCCACTGTAGAACACTTTTTCAGAGGGCGGTACTGCTGCCCATCTAAAGGAGCTTGAACAGTACAGATGACAGTGCACACTCTGTAATACAGAGCTAGGGGCTGAAAGATCCACAGTAGAGGAGTGGAACAGTGAAAATGACAATACACAGCTTGCAGCACAGAGCCACGGGGTGAAGAGGTCACTGTGAGCAAGTGGAACAGAGCACAGGACAACTTATAGAGTAAAGGAGTGAAGGGAGCCACAGCGGAAATGTTGAATAATGCAATTCATAGCATGCAGTCTGTAGACCAGAGGAAAGGGAAGGAAAAGCAATAAAGCAGGAGAGAAAACAATGCAGATAATAGAGTACAACTTGTAGCAAAGAGGCAAAAGAAGTAGGAACCACAGTGGAAAAGTGGAACAACACAGATGTATTGGTAGCACACTAATTGTAACACAAAGAGGAGGAGGAAGGAGCCCCGGTGGAGTAGAACAGAACTCTCAGGATGATGGTAGAGAGGTGTAACCAAATATAGAGACAGAGAAAAAGGTGATGCTCCCAGGGGATATAAAACAAAATATGTATAAGAACCATCCAGTACTATTGACAGAAAACAGCAGAACACAGAAAATGTCCTTTCCTCTTTATATTATGCAAGGTGGTACAGAAGCACCTTGTCTGTTGCAAGCTTTATTCTTTGCAAAATGCTTACTGCAGATATTGCTGTGAGCCTTCTGGTGTATGACAGGCACAAACACCCAGAGCTCCTTTTGTTTCATTGGCTTCCGTAATCATCAATTTTGTGCAAACAACCCCCGCTTGCATGTATGTTTTCTAATCTCACTTCACCCTTTTCAATTTATTTTCTTTCTCCTTTTCTTGCTGTGTGTCTGTTATCACTCCTCTCATTTCTTACAATTTCCTTTCCATTCGATATTCTCAACAACCTCTGCTACGATCAATTACTTATCAGCTGTGCTATTTTGCTGGCCTGTTTTAGTGCAATTTTCATTCAGCTGCTTCTTTCTACCTTCATGTTAAATGTTCCATTCATCTCTGTTTCTTCCAAACTTCCTTATAGCATGCTGTTTAATTCTGATCTAATGAAGTCAATGTTCCCTTGTGATGTGGGGATGATAAAAGGGTTGCAGCAATATTATACAGATATTTACTTTAAAAAACAAGGAAGATTTTTTTTTTTTTTTTTTTTATTGTGCACTGAGCTGATTGCTTATTATTTCCAAGAAGCATGCAAGATTGGTTGGTGGATGAGAGAATTGATTGTTGCTGGATGGAAATGCATTTTTGTTGCCTAGAAAGCAAGAGGAGGAAATTAACTGAGACAGGCTTTATTATCTGCTACAAACCCCAAACTTTATGGAACAATAATTAAAATAAAAGAGGGTACTAAAGTTACGAAAGTTCCCTCACGACAAAACAAAAATTTGGAAGTGATGTAATGCATTGTATTTTTTTGTTTTCAAAAGATTTTATTAGAAGTAAAAAAGAAAAGTACCGTATTTATCGGCGTATAACACGCACTCCAAGTTTAGGAGGGAATTTTAAGGAAAAAAACTTTTAGGAGGGAAGTTTAAGGAAAAAAACTTACATTAAAATGCCCATCAATGCAGCCTCATCAGTGTCCATCTGCAGCCTTGCCCAGTGTCCATTGCAACCTTGTCAGTGCAGCTTTGCCCCAGTGCAGAATTGTCAGTGCAGCTTTGCCTCAGTGCAGAATTGTCAGTGCAGCTTTGCCCCAGTGCAGCCTGGTCAGTGCAGCCATGTCAGTGCAGCCTTGCCCCAGTGGTCAGTGCAGCTTTGCCCCAGTGGTCAGTGCAGCCTTGCCCCAGTGGTCAGTGCAGCCTTGCACAGATCGCTTGAAAGATCGCCGCCGACATACACATAGCATGTAGTTTTAAATATGGCGCCGCGGAGTTCGGAGGGACTCGGCGGAGCTGAACGAGCACTGCCGAGATACACATAGTCGAGTGTACTCGGCTCTTTCCGGCACCGCTCATAGTCCCGCCCGGACTGGTGCGTGACTGTGAGCAGCGCCGGAAAGAGCCGAGAACACTCGACTGTGTATCTCGGCGGCGCTCGTTCAGCTCCGCCGAGTCCCTCCGAACTCCGTGGCACCATATTTAAAACTACGCGCTATGTGAATGTCGGCTGCGATCGTGGCGATCGCTCCGATAGATCACAGATAGCGGGGATCAGCGTATAACACGCACCCACGATTTTCCCCTGATTTTAAGGGGAAAAAAGTGCGTGTTATACGCCGATAAATACGGTACATATACATATGAAGCCAAAAAAAAACCATATCCTTCAGAGTAATAGAAAAGTCATGGAGATCAATGTAAAAAGTGTACATTCATGTTAAGATATAAGAACATTTTGTCAGCATAGTGGCCCTTTGAATTACACTAAGTACTAGAAAGGTGCCATAACCCAGAAGGGTGGTTGTACTAGAAAAATAAAACAGGAAATAAAAGCAAGAAACAGAAAATAAAAGGTAAAAAAAAACCACAGCATTATTAAATCTAAACAGAAAACGGTCAGTCTTGAAGCCTGAATAGGAACCATGGATTCCATTTGACATCAAATGCAGGGATAGAATCATGTAGGGTATGAAATATTTTCTCGGTTACCATCATACAGTCAATGCGTGAGATAATTTGTGCGAACGGGATCGCAGAGGATTTCCAGTGAAGAGCGATGCCCCAAAGCAAAGCCACACAGATTGAGTGGATTAACCTCATCAGGGGTTTGGTAATACCAGGGATATCTTGAAATAAAATGCAATGATGGAAACTGAGGTTGATAGGATTTCCTACTAGTTTGTCAATCAATTTTAGTACCTCCTTCCAGGTGGGTTGTAGTTTCTCACATTCCCAGAATATGTGTATGTATGAGCCCGAGTGGGTGCAACCTCTGAAGCACCTGGGAGAAGCCTGCGGATAAATCTTGTGAATACGGGCAGGGGTATAATACCATCTCGTCGTGAGTTTAATGGCTGTCTCTCTAATAGTTAGGGATTTTGAGCATTTGCGTATGTTTAACCAACCCCTATCCCAGTCTATGTCCCCTTGGTCTAGGGCTAGTTCTCGTTCCCATTGAGATCTATACTTCAAGGTCGGAGTATCTTCAACCGATTCTAATGATCTATAAATTTGTGAGATAAAGCCCTTTTGACGAGGAGCCGTGTGGCACAAAACCTCGTATGGTGTCGTATTCTCTGCTAAGGGGGCGGTGTAATGTTGTTGAAAAAAATGGCAAATTTGAAGGAAATGGTAAAATTCTCTATCCGGAATATGAAAACGGGCCTTAAGTATTGAAAATGTAATAAATTTGGAGTCAACCAGAAAATCCCCCAGTGTGATCAGGTTATGTTGAGTCCACTCTCTGAAAGACTCCGGGTGGTCATAGGCTGGGGGGAGTCTAGGATCTCCAAGTTAGGAGGCTCCAAGAGGAGTATGAGAAGAGAGGTTGTATCTTTTCTTATATGAGTTCCAGAGTTTCAAACCTATTGTTACTACTTGGTTTTTGGTAGAGATTTCTGGGAAGGAGGGAATTGAGGACCACATTAACCCAGGAAGATATAGGGGAGCAATAGAGTCCTGTTCAAATTTGACCCATGGGACCTTGGAGTCTCTAATGTTCCACTGGGCTTGTTGTGCGTATCTACTGGCTATGTAGTATAACCAAATATGGGGGACCCCTAGACCCCCCCTCTTTGGAGAGTGGTAAAGAATTTCCCTAGCAAATCTAGGAGGTTTGTCTTGCTAAATAAATTTATTAAAATGTGCTTGAAGAGTAAGCAGGTAGGATTTAGATACTCTAATTGGGGGGATTGAAACAGGTAAAGTAACCTGGGGAGTATCACCATTTTTAGGGCCGTAATTCTACCCAAGAAGGAGATGTGAAGTTGAGACCATATTTTAAGGGTTTTTTTTCAATTTGGAGATCATGGGAGGATAGTTGGTTTCAAAAAGTTTGCGGAAGTCTCCTGTCAGATCAATGCCCAGATATGATAGGTGGGTTTCAACCCATACAAAGCGGAAGGCACTTTTAAGTTGTTGGAGCTCCCCTGGAGAGAACCCCACCGGGAGAGCAACCGATTTCGAGACATTAATCTTGAGGCCTGAGACTCCCGCAAAGTTCGATAGGGTCTGTAGGAGATTGGGCAGGGATATGTGGGGATTAGTTAAGAACAAGGGGACATCGTCTGCATACATACAAAATTTGTAGGATGAGGAACCTTTGGTGTAGCCAGATATATCCTGGTTATTGAGTATTGCGATAGCTAAGGGTTCTAGGGCAAGGGCAAAGATTAGGGGGGAGAGTGGGCACCCCTGCCTAGTGCCCCTCCCTATGGAAAAGAAATCAGAACAACAGCCCGGGATCTTAATACGAGTTTTGGGGTTTACATAAAGGGCCCAGAACGCATGTAGAAATTCATCACAAAAACCCATGTGTTGCAGAAGGATGGATAGATAACTCCAGGAGATGCTATCAAACGCCTTATGTATGTCTAGCCTGAGCATAAAAAGTTTACGGGAAGACAAATTGGTGTCTTGTATTATGTTAGTGGCTAACCGTATGTTGTCAGTTATGAATCTATGGGGTATAAATCCTGATTGGAAGGGAGAAATAAGGGAGGAGATAATAGATGCCAATCTGTCCGCTAGGATTCTACTAAAAATTTTTAAATCATTATTCATGACCGAAATTGGTCTATAATTTTGAGGGAGTAAGTGATTTTTATTAGGTTTAGGGATCAGGGACATATTTGCCAGCAGCATTTCGTCCGGGAAATTACCCCCTTGTAGGACCCAATTAAATAGTTGCACTAAACTAGGGGAAAGAAGGTTGGCGAAGTTCTTGTAGTATATGACCGAAAAGCCATCAGGACCTGGGGCTGAGCCCATCTTCAGGGATTTGATCACGTTAAGAACCTCTGAGGGTGTGATAGGAGCATTGAGCTTCTCTATTTGTGTAGGAGAAAGGGTGGGTATAGGTATGTCTTGGGGCCAAGTGTCTTCAGCCAAGGTAGGTGGCGTTTGGACTGGTGCTAATAGGGAAGAGTAGAAGTGTTCAAAAATTCGAAGCACCTCTTTGGGATGGGAAGTGGATAGACCTGTCCCGGAGGCCAGTTTATACACATGTGTGGGGCAGGAGGTCTGATTGAGCTTTCTGGCAAAGAGGGTTGAGGCAGTGTTGTTATGCAATAAAAATTTGGCTTTGGACCATCTTAGGGCTTTTTTGGTCTTGGAGGATAGGAGTGAGTCTAATTCTAGGCGCTTCTGATCTATCAGTCTTCTGGTTGACTCCAAGCCCAATGTGTTGGTGTTTTTATATAAGCGGTCTAGTTCTGTTGTAAGGTCCAACATTTTTTGTCTATACATTTTATTATGGGATGAGGCGATGCTGATTAATTTACCCCTCAAAACCACCTTATGGGCAGTCCATACAATAGAAGGTGGGGTTTCAGGGAGAGCATTAAACGAAAAGTACTCCTCAATAGACTTAGCTGTCTCAGATTCTGCTACTAGATCCGAGAGCAAAGCCTCGTTCAGTCTCCATGTATGAGGAGTGGGAGCCAGTCCGATAAAATTCGTTGTAAAGAAGGTTACGTGATGATCAGACCATACGCAGGGGTGGATCATGGCGCCAGTGGAATTAGCTAGTATAATTGGGGTAGTGTAAATGTAATCCAACCTGGCATAACTGTTATGGGGGTGCGAATAAAAGGTGAATTCCTTAAGCCCCATGTTGTGCGTTCTCCAGGTGTCCACCAGCTGGTGTTCAAGTAGGCCTTGGGTTAGAGACCTGGGGAAGGGAAGCGATTGTGGAGGAGGATCTATCCAGTGTAGGGTTAGCCACTAGGTTGAAATCACCCCCTATTATCATATGGGGAGAGTTCAAGGAGACCAATCTATCAAAAAAGGATTTAAAAAAGGATGCAGGTGCGTCATTAGGGGCGTATACACTGGCTATTGTTATTTCTCTATTGTGTATTACCCCTTTGATAATGACGAACCTGCTGTCCTTATCTTTATAGCTTTGCTTTACCTCCATAGGGAGGGAGGCATGTAAGAGTATGGCGGCACCCCTGCTTTTGGTTGAATAAAGGGAGTAAAACGATTGAGGGAAATTCCTATGAAAGAATTTTGGGTGTGAGGAGTGGGAGAAGTGAGTCTCCTGCAGCAGAAGAATCTTGGCGCCCATATGGCCATATAGATCAAAAGCTTTGTGCCTCTTTATGGGGGAATTGAATCCCTTCACATTATGTGAAATACAGGTAATTACCATGATAGGTCACAACTGCACTATCATAACAGAAAAGGAACCAAACTGACCATGCAAAGAGGGTAACCTGAATTCGTAATCCTAAGCATACTAGACCAAGTAGGGGTTCCGCCATTATCTCAAACATCACGTGGTAAATAAGATATATACTTATCCTATAAAAAGGATCATAAAGAATAGACATACAAATCCCACATGCAGGATATAGGGAGAACAAATATTCCAGGCTGTGAACTAACTGACCAAAAAGAAAAGCACTATAAACGTGTATAACCAAAAAAAGAAAAAATCATAGAGTACTGGAAAAGGACATGAAGTCCAACGTCCAAACTGGATCAGGTAGAGTAAAAAGTAAAACAAAACTTTACCTGATAAGAAAAAGAAAATTCACAAGCGAGACAACTAGGTCTCGTACCCAGCCGAACTGCAAATTCCAACTAGTGGGATTGCAGAGCGTGAAACCTGTAGGGCGAACAGAAAAGGAAAAAAAAGGGGGGCGGAGCCGGCGGCCGGAGCTGATGGTGTAGTGTGAGGAGAGCTCCGTCACATCAGGAGACTTTCAGCAACTAATAGCGGCGTGTGTCACCCGAAAACTGACCCCTCAGGCAGCGGAACACAAGGGGATACCGACACTTATGATGGCCAAACGCAAGGAGAGAGAGGGACCCAGGAAACTGACAGACTTCTACACCACAGTCCCGGGCAGAGTCTCTCAAAATGGCGCCGGCACGGGAGACGTCTCTCCTCAGCACAGCCGTCCTCACAGTGAAACAGCCTGTACTGACACTGGTGAGTTGCCTGTGTCAGGCACTACTCCTCTTTCACCCCCATCTGCCTCAAATAGTCCCCTTAAACAAAAAAGGAGACTCAGTTCTCCCGCTGATGACACAAATCAATTAGACACAGAGATACAGGACATGGAGCAAACTGACATGTATTCACAAAAGCTGGACGCCCTGCCTGCCTCTGGTCTGCCTCTGACTGATACCATGATGAAAGAGATGATCCTTACCCTGAGAGGAGCAATCCAGCAGGATATTACTAAGCTTACACGATCCACAAATAGAGAACTGACAGCTCTGGGGGACAGGGTTAATTATGTAGAGAATAAAATGAGTGATTTCTATGAAGCTCACAATGAACTTGTGGATGCTCACATGGAACTAGCAGACAAATTCACAGCTCTCCACCTAAAAGTCACAGACCTCGAGGACCGCTCACGCAGAAATAACGTGAAATTTAGGGGGATCCCCGAGTCGGTAAAACCATCTGAATTGCGCACTTTTCTCCAACAATTAATGATAAAAGCTATGCCGTCCCTTACACTTGCAGATGTCATTATTGACAGAGCCCACAGGCTGCATAAACCACCTCATCTCCCTGAGAAGATCCCTAGAGACGTCATTGCCAGAATACATTTCTTCCACATCAAAGACCAACTCATGAGATTCTCCAGACAAAATAATACACTTCCAGACCCCTATGCAGGGATCACAATATATGCAGACCTCTCCCAAGCCACCATGAAGGCCAGGAACAACCTGATTCCTATCACAAAACTGCTGAGGAATCATAAAATACTTTACAGATGGGGCTTCCCCACTAAGCTCATGCTGGAAAAAGATAACGCATGGTATACCATTTCGTCCCTGGAAAAGGGCTTGGAACTGATGCGCAATTGGGGACTCCTTCCCCGTGAAGCCTACCCAGAATCCTCGGATTCTGCAACTTCCAGATCAGGCTCTAATTCCTACCGCAACAATAAAGGGTACCGTGACGGCTGACCACCACCGTGCTCAACATATGAGGCCAACTACCTGGAAAAATTTCGAAAGAATCTCCCCTTGGTTCACCAATTGAAAACACGCATATATATCCTACCATACAAGTTGCCTGATGTTCGGCTGCACTGGAAATTATTTTCATGATTTTACCCCACTATTGTTTTTGGGATATTCCCGAATCCATCCAATTGAAGTTTATTGTTTTATATTCCTTTTTTCTGTTTCTCGTTTTTATTTTTTTGTTAGTCAATCCCACATTCTTGTGGAACATTCACATAAACGTACTAGCCCACTCCACTGCACTGGAATCCATTCCTAAATCACATCAAGTACCTCCATGCACCACTAGATGTCGCCAGAGCACCATTGAAGTTAACAATGTCCATTAAAGTGATGTCCATCAACGCAAGAGGTCTCAACAGCCCATTTAAACGTCGTATGCTATGGAAGACGGCCTTAGAAATGAACTGTGACATTCTTTGTGTGCAAGAAACACATTTCTTGGATCAGAACCCCCCTCAATGCTCCCACAACAAGTTTTCACATGTCTTCACAGCAAATGACTCTAGTAAACATAATGGTGTCCTTATAGCCATTAGGGATTCTATTACATTTAAATTAATAGATAAACAGCTAGATAGCCATGGTAGGTATATTATCTTAATTGCTGAAATCAATAGCAATATTTATACATTAGTAAATCTGTATGCCCCTAACAAGAAAACAATGAAGTTTCTCCGTCAAACTCTACAAAAAGCTAAAAGGTTGAAAAAGGGTAACCTGTTGATATGTGGAGATTTTAATTTAATTTTAAATGATGTACTTGACTCCTCCTCTGTGGGGCGAAGACGTAGACCATCCCTGGGTAACTATTGCCTAGAAGAAGAATTATACGATCCTTGGCGATGTCTCCGCACCATAGAGCGGGATTACACTTATTTCTCACCAGTCCATAGAAATTATTCCAGGATAGATTTCTTTCTTACAGACAAATACACATTACAAAAGGTGACAAAGGCAGATATCCACAATATTACCTGGTCCGACCACGCCCCCATAACGATCGAATTACTAGACACAGCCAAGACTACTTTTACACCTCTGTGGCGCAATAATACTTACCTCCTCTCCCAACCCCGAATTCAAAAAGAAGTCAATAAACAACTTGAAGAGTATTTTACATTTAATGAGCAACCGGGAATCCACCCGACTACAGTTTGGTGCGCTCACAAAGCCTTCTCTAGAGGCTTACTGATTCAAATAGCAGCCAGGGAAAAAAAGAAAAAAACGCAACTTATATCGAGACTTCAAGAACGAATCGCTGACCTAGAGAATAAACACAAAAAACACAATGACCACTCTCTATTACAGCAACTAAATTCCTGTCGGGAAGAACTAAAACAAACATTGAAATCTGACTATGACCTTTACTTTAAAAGGCTCAAGCTTTCATATTATTCCCAGAACAATAGGGCAGGGAAACTATTAGCCTCTCAACTAAAGAAGAGGCACAACCGCACAAACATCTCGGTGATTAAACACCACAATAATAACCATTCATATCACAATCCTAAAGATATTGCCAATACCTTCAAAGATTATTATGAATCTTTATATAATCTCAAACTAGACAAGAACATTCACCAACCCACTGAGACTGAAATTAATGAGTTCCTCAGAAAGATTGACCTCCCCTCCATAGACACAAATTCACTACAACTATTAAACAAACCCTTTACTGCGGCTGAAGTTCATGAAGTGATTAAACATTTACCTAAACATAAAGCCCCTGGAGCAGACGGCTTTTCAGCCGAATACTATCAAGCGTTCTCATCAACGCTCGCCCCCAAACTAGTAGACCTCTTCAACATAGCTGCAAATACTGGCACATTTCCCAGTGAAATGCTTCAAGCTATTATAGTGACTATACCAAAACCAGGAAAAGACCCCTCCTTACCACATAATTACAGGCCCATCTCATTACTAAATTCCGATCTAAAAATCTTCGCCAAAGTACTAGCAAACAGATTATTATATATAACCCCCACCCTTATAGGACTGGAGCAGGTGGGATTTGTCAAAGGTAGGCAGGCCCCGGATAGTACTAGAAGAATGATTAACTTACTTAGATACGCAGAAATCAAACATACACCCAGTATATTCGTAACCCTAGACGCAGAAAAAGCGTTTGATAGAGTCCATTGGACATACCTATCTCACACGCTCTCCAAATTTGGCCTAAATGGATTTTTACACTCAGCCATCATGTCACTTTACTCGAAGCCTTCAGCCAGAGTATATGCATCTGGTATACTTTCTGACTCTTTCAACCTTACCAATGGTACCCGTCAAGGTTGCCCCCTATCCCCTATAGTATTCTCCCTAGCCATAGAACCCTTAGCAGAACTTATCAGAAATACTGTTGAAATTAAAGGACTCCAGGTAGGTCTTAAAGAACACAAAATAGGGCTCTTTGCAGACGACATAATCCTTACCCTGACCAACCCTGAGTACTCCCTACCCAAAGCCACAGAACTCTTGCATCACTTTGGGGATATAACATACTACAAACTCAACACTTCCAAATGCTATGCCCTACCTCTAAATATAGCTGAGAACAGTAAAGACAACCTTAAAGAAATATTCCCCTGCAATTGGGACTCACCCTCTATCAACTATCTAGGTATCCAATTGACTCACCCTATATCTAAATTATACACTGCCAACTTCCCTCCCCTTCTAGCACACATACAGGCAGAATTCTCCCAAATCTCTAAATTTTACCTAACCTGGGTTGGACGTATAGCTGCATATAAAATGCAAATACTTCCCAAACTACTCTATCTCTTCAGAACCATCCCGATCCCAATTCCACAAAAATTTTTCTCGGATTTGGCGTCACTCTTGAACAAATTTATCTGGCAACACAAAAAACCCAGAATTGCACTGACGACTCTATATAAACCAAGAACACTCGGAAGGAGGGGGTCTACCAAATGCTTATGCCTACCATCAAGCTTCCTTATTGGACCAACTGAAGTTTTGGTTCTCCTGTCGAGAGGACAACCTATGGTCCCACATAGAACAACATGTCACACCAGGTCATGACCTTACAGCGCTTCTTATGACATCCACCATTCATCATAAACTCGTAATACCGGCCTACCCAACAGTACAAGCATCACTCGAGGCTTGGTCCCTCCTGACTAAAAATTATTTTACAGATGAACCATCCCACACATTGCACTTACCTCTCACAGCCTATGCATACCTCATACCAAACTTTTCAACTCACCACTGGAAACAAAAAGGCATCCACTACGACACTGCAGATCTAGTGAACCCTACAGCAGTGGACACCTTTATGATTCAACAAATTAAACAATATAATAAAAAATACCCAACCACTACCACAAAAATTCCATTAATTATATGGAATTTTCTAATGAACAAGCACAAATCTACTGCTAAAGGTATATCGCTGTGCTATAGATATTGCAACTTCCACACTACACGAACCAAGATCCCAACCATGCATAAGTGGGAAATAGAACTGCAAAAGTCCTTTACACTGCCACAATGGCTCACAGCTATTAAATACAATAGTACATCTTCAGCGTGTGTGGACCACTGGGACAACTCCCATAAAATTCTTCATAGATGGTACATAACTCCCATGCGCCTACACACTATGAACTCCTCTTTATCCCCACTATGCTGGAGGAATTGTCATAATAATGGAAACCTATTACACGTCATGTGGCACTGTAAAGTTCTGAAAAACTACTGGACAGACGTATTCTCTCTACTCTCAGACACAACCAACTCCCAATGTACTCCCTCTCCAGAACTAGCACTACTATGCCTGGGGATAGACTCCTTCCCATATACACACAGAAAAGTGGTGGTACATATACTATTTGCAGCTCGTATATCTATAGCAGCGAAATGGAAATCCACTACCCCACCAGATATAAAGGAAGTTATCGCCAGGGTAAATTCACAAAGCCTCATGGAACGTATGCTGGCATACAAGGAGGGTCGAGCGCATACCTACCACAAATTCTGGGATATCTGGCTATCAAAGCACAATCCCGTCTTGCGTTGATGAAACTAAAATTAATTGGTAATTGGAAAAAGACCACATCTATTGGTGTTACATTACATCCAGTGCTGGAAATTACGTTTTATCAATATTGAATAGTTATGTTTAGTTATATTTTTTAATTTGGTTTGATTAAACATTTAATGTTTATACAAAGCTGTTACAACCACTATATTCTAATTGATGTTGGTATTGTTATCAATGGCTTTAGGTTCAAGTACTTTTGTTGCTATTGATATGCAACCAATATGAGGCGACCATATCCTGGGTCGCATTCACCAGTCCTGGAAGGGCATACATATAGCCTGCTCACAGTATGTTCCCGGTAGGGGTGACAGGCTCTTTATGTTATTTTATCTCCCTAACCGAACTCTCCAGGCACTACAACTCAGATTAAAGACTCCACAGTTATTATTTTTTGTTTTACCTCAAGAACCTAATCTACTCAGATGTGCTTACATTATTTCTTTCTTGAAAATATGAACATCTTTGTATACCTACTATATTTGTATTTGTACAAATAACTTTTAATAAAAATCTTAAAGTTTAAAAAAAAAGAAAAGGAAAAAAAAAATTCAAATAATAATAAAAAAAAAAGAGGTGCACCGCCCGAAGTGTCAGAAAAAACTTTTGCTGGGTGGGGTGGACATACCACGGTTCCGAGGGACAGTCGCCCTTAGTGGGGTGAGAGAAAATTAGGTGCAGAGCGTCTCAAGGAACAATTGAGTGTTAGGCTTCAAAGTTTTCAACGTGGTTGTTCTGCGAGGCCTTCTCCAATGTCATAGCGGATCCTCCTTCTATCTCTCCTGGGTGGCGGGGTTTGCCAGATGGGGGCCGGACGGGGTGTCGATGGAGGGCGACGTATCGCAGCTGCATCCAGGAGGCCAAGTTTCACCAGGATTTCCTGACCCTCTTGTAGGGAAGAAGCTGAGAAGGTGGTGCCGTTATGGGGGACCAGCAACTTAAACGGAAATCCCCATCTGTAGCGAATATGTGCAGATTGGAGCGCAGTGGTGATTTCCTTCAAGCCTCTACGCCTGTCCAAGGTGGCTGGGGAAATATCTGGATAGATCTGGATAGGATGGTTATCCAGGGTGATCCGTTGGTTGTTACGGGCAGCTCTCAGAATTTCCTCTTTAGTGAGAAAGTCTTTCATGCAGAGGACCACATCCCTGGGGGGCTTATCATCCGGTGGTTTTGAAAGGAGAGCCCTGTGAATGCGGTCACATTTGAAAGCTACGGAGTCATAATCCGGAAGAAGTGATTTGAATAACCGAATCACGGCCGGGATTAAGTCTGTCTCTGACTCTGGGATACCTCTTAGTCGTAGATTATTGCACCTGTTTCTATTGTCGAGATCTTCGACTTGGGATTGAATCGCAGTTAGGGCTAATGCAAGAGATTCATGTTCACTACTGAGTTCATTATAGGCCAAGGCAATAGAGCAGTGTTGTGAGGTTTTTCTTGACTACAGAAATGGTAGGTGGGTGAGAGGTAGTCCATACTTTCAGAATATTTTTACGGGCCGCCAGGAGGCAGAGGAGGGTCAATTAAGATATACACATCCTAGGTTCTTCAGGGCATGTCTGTTTGGGTGAGCTGTAACTAAATAACAACAGCTGAGGCTTCTTGGGAATGAATGATTCTGTGATTCTATGTATGAAGGTGATGATATGGTCCCAAAAGGTGGAGATTGGAGGACAGAGCCAGAAGCGGTGGCATAGCGAGGGTTTTGTGGATCCACATTGTGGGCATGCTGCCAAGTGTGATGGTGAGTTTGAAGAAAGAAATGGGATGATAGCTAATTAATTTGAACTGAGTCTCTCTCCATGTTTCATTGGTGATGCAATTACAGACTTTCAGATAGCCCTCCAGAATTTTGTCTACTAAGTCATTCTCTGGAAGGTCCTTGTACCAGTTCTACTTTGACCGTAGTGGTGATAATGTCTGAATGTAATGATTTCTAGATATCCAAGATAGGGTAAGTACATTTGTTGAGCAGATGGTCAATCGTGGATAGACTGAACCTTTTAGAACCATCCTGGCAGCAGTAAGTTGTGCAGGAAAGCGCCTGGTTATAATATTAAAGGTGCGTGGAAGGAATTTGAAACTCGATCATTAACTCGGAGAAGGGTTTCAGTTTCATTGTATCCAGGTGGAATAAAGATGTTACTTTTACCAAGCCCTTAGTGCGCCAAGTGTCATATACCTTGTAATTCATTGCTTGGGGAAACATAGGATTGCCTTGGATCCAGAGATGTCAAGAAATATAGGGAGGAAGATGATGTTTTTTCCTGATCTTCCGCCAGGCAATAACTGTGTCACGGATTAGAATGTTATTTTGTACTGGCTTTGGGAGGGGTTGTATTTTACTAAAATACCAGAGAGACGATAGAGACTAGACTAGATTCCAAAGTATAATTACCATAAACTGAAAACTGAGACAGCCAATCAAATCCATGCCTAAGCAAACAATCAAATTATATATTCTAATATCAGGGAGGTTAGCTCCTCCTTCACTCTTGGGAAGATGCAGCTTAGACAAAGCAATGTGAGGCCTTTTCTTATACCATAAAAAGTAAGTAAAAGCCTTATTGAGTTTTTGGACATCTTGGTGTTTCAAGAGGAGGGGGATAGTTTGTAGAGTGTATAGAAGGCGAGGAAAACTCACCATATTTACTGGGTGGCATCTTCCGAAGAGTGAAAGGGGTAAAATCATCCAGGCCTCCAGCCCTTTCATAATTTTAGTGAACAATGGGGGGAACTTGAGGTGGTAGAGCGAAGAGGTTTATTTTCTTTCTTTTTTTATCTTGATACCTAAGTAAACAATAAATTGTTGGGTTAGTGGGAAAGGGAAGACATGTCCCATTGTGAAGAGTTGGATTGAGTAAAGATGTCTAATATTGATCATAGGGTATCTAGATTGGAGAATGGGTTTGATGTAAAGATCAGCATATTGTCAGCAAACAGTGCTGTACGCAACTCCTTTGAACCAATACTGATACCATGGAGGGGGGCGGAGGTTAGCAGGTATCTCGAAAAAGAATCCAGGGCCAAGTTAAACAAAATGGGTGATAGGGGGCACCCCTGTCTCGTGCCTTTATGGAGGGGAATATTACCTGAGGTGCCTCCGGAGGTAATAATTTGGGCCGATGGGTTGGAGTACATGCTCTGCAAGAAGTCAAGGAAACGTCCCGTTAAACCCAATTTTAACTAGATCGTGAAAAGCCAGTTGAGGTTGATATTGTCAAAGACCTTTTCTGTGTCCAATGTTATAATCGCTAGATCTTCTGATTGATGAGATTTGGCATACTCAAGGGCTGCAAGAACTTTGCAAATGTTGAAGGTTGTAGAGCGGCCTGTAAAAAAAGCCAGCCCGAGCCAGGTGAATTAAAGAAGGCAATAATTATGGACAGCATTTTGACATGCAGATTAACTATGGAGATTGGCCGGGGGCGTGGCTTAGCGGCTCATGTAGAAGGACGTGTGTGTCTCCAGCTCCGCCGGCCATCCGTGCATACATCCTTTCCTTGCCATCCCGGAACCGCTAAACGGGTCCATACTGATCTCCTGGTAGCAGGGAGACTTCTGGAGCCCCATTCTGGCTGCAACAACCACCGCAATGGTGCTCAAAAAGCCCAGCGGCAACAAGGGACAGGCCGTGGCCCAGAACCAAGATGGCGCTGATCCGCGCTGTGTGGCCGAGGAACATTACAAGGAAGCTGCACAGAAGCTTCTATACAGCGGCAGATCATACAAAGATGCCCTGGCTGTGATCCCTGCACAGGGGGAAGCTTCTGAAAACTCCATGGTGGAGGATGACACTGTTCCCTTGGAGGATGCCAACGGATTGTCCCTGGAGTGGAGCGCAATGAGTACCCCTAAGCATGATGTAACTGTGCCTCAGATCAGCTCTCCTGGGATAAATGATGCCGAACCCACACTTAGAGACATATTTACTGCGGTGACCTCCTGCAACCATTCCATAACTGCTTTTTCAGATAAGATTAAGGAAGTGAAGGCTGAGATATCATATGTACGCCATGACATGCAGAAACTTAGAGAGAGAACTGCTGCTTTAGAGGGCAGGTTGAGCACAATTGAGGATGATATGACACCCATGCAGAGGGATCTGAAATACAACTGTCACCTTACTGAACAACATGCAATGCGACTTGATGAGATGGAGAATCGCATGAGACGAAATAATGTCCATGCCCTGGGCATCCCAGAAGAAACTGAGGGTAAAAACCCAGTAGACTTTATAGAGCAATGGCTTATATCTACATTTGGCAGAGATTCCTTTTCTCCACTCTTTGCTGTTGAAGGTGCACATAGGGTGCCTGCCCACCCTCTACCTCCAGGCAATCACCCCAGGCCGTTCCTGTTCAAGTTGCTCATAAGGACAGAGATGCAATACTTTCTAAGGCCAGAGCACTGTCAGACAAAATGAAAATCGATAACTCCAGGATCTCCTTATTTCCTGACTTCTCTGCTGAACTGCAAAAAAAAAGTGCAACCTTCAACGAAGTTAAAAAGAAGCTCAGAGAGCTGAATGTACAATATGGCATGCTATATCCCGCCCGACTACGGATAACAGCCCTTGGCACTACTCACTTCTTCGATCGACCTACAGCGGCTGCACAATGGTTGGATCTTAAGGAGAGAACCCTCAAAGAGGCCAGGAGACAGCAACCAAATCAGCACTGAAGTTTCACCATCTTTTACGGGATAGAGGTTTATCCTTACTTACCCGGCGGAGAGAGAAGTACTTGTTTCTTCTGAATTGCAAAGAGCTAGCATCTGAGAAACCCCATTTACTAACTGGAAATATTTTTCCGGGTGTTTCCACAGCCTTCCCCCCCAGGATGACTTATCCGGGAACAGTTTCTATGTTAGCCCAAGTGGCTGAGAGCATGGTTAGCTCCACGACCGTTGTCATTGATGATCCAAGTTTTATTGGGAGGATTTTTCTCCTACCCTACCCCTGTTTTTTCTCCTCCATCCCTTTTTTTTTCTTTTTTTCTTACATTTTTTTCTTTCCATAAAGAACTTTAAGGGACTTTGTGTGGTTATCCAACCCTTTTGCATTGCAATCACGTTTTGGTGTTGCAATGTACATTTATATTGTGAATAGAGGTACAGCAGTTATCAGAGACATAAGGTCTACTCTATACAATACTTTATGGTCAGTAAGTCAATCAAATGTAATACAGTCATGCATTGGCAAACAGTTGCCTAAGATACATACAACTAACTTATACAAATGACAGCAAGTATTAAGTTCTTATCATGGAATATTAGACGTTTGGGTAATCCAGTAAAAAGATTGGCGGCACTTAGACATTTTAAGGCCTCAAAGGCGGATATTATATGTCTGAAAGAGACCCATTTCCCCCCTGGGGCTATCCCTAGCTTTGGATATATAATATTCAATTCACTCTACGTACTCTGCGTATGCAAGGGGGGTGAGTATCCTGATTCATCGGGATGTTCAGTTCCATTGCTCTCAGAGAGTCATAGACCCAGAAGGGAAATTTATTTTTTTACTCTGTACAGTATCAAATTTGACGTGTATCATAGCTAATATATATATACCACCCCTCTACTCAGCGGTGACTCTTAGACACCTGGCTAAGTTTATGGCACAACATCCAAATGTACCCCTAATGGCAATGGGGGATTTTAATAATTATTTACACCATAAATGGGACAAACTGGCTGCAACTACTTCCGCAACTGCTTATAACAAGGGTCCAACGCCATTTGCTAGACTGTTATCAGAGTTGGGCTTGACAGATGTGTGGTGCAGGAGTCATGCCACTGTTAGGCAGTACTCCTGCTGCTCCACAGCTTACGGAAGCCTTTCTAGAATAGACTTGGGACTGGGTAATGCTGCCCTTCTCCCACTAGTTATTGACTCTGGATATGGTGACAGGCACATCTCGGATCATTCCTCCTTTTAGATGAGTATTGCATTGCCGGTAGTCGCCAGGTCCAGGACTTGGAAACTCAATCCCTTTTGGCTAGATTTATTCCCCACCCCTGATCCAATTAGAGAGTGCCTTGTATATTTTCTGAAGGACAATCTAGGTTCTACTCAATTAGGCATAGTCTGGGAAGCTGTAAAAGCATTCTTACGTGGTCAATTTATAACCATGATAAATAGCATAAAATCAAACACAAAGGCCTGGGAAACAGAAGTATGCAAGGTTCTTAGGGACTCAGAGGAGGCATATATTTCCAATCCCACAGAGGATACTAAAAAAGCGTGGCTGAGTGCACAAGCTATGTCTAGCCAGCTGGCGCTTCAGTTGGCGGAAAATAAAAGATTTTTCCTACAGCAAACTCACTTTGAAGAGGGGGAGTCTACTGGGCACATGCTGGCATTACTAGCGCGTGCACAGGGTTCCCCTTCGACAGTCTTGTCCTTATGTGATACCCCGGGAGTTGTTCCAACAAGTAACTCAGATGTATTGAGAATTTTCCGATCTTTTTACGCTGACCTATACACATCCAAGGTGAACCCCCGAGAGGAGGACATAGTGGATTTGCTTAACGAATGTGAGCTGCCACTTTTGTCTGCCTCGGACGCAGCCATATTGAATGCTCCAATCACAGTGGAGGAACTAGCATTAGCCTTAGCACAAACACATAACAATAAGGCTCCGGGGGCTGATGGTCTACCATCCGAGGTGTACAAAAGATATGCTGATACATTACTTCCTACACTCCTAAAAGTTTATAACGATGCATTGGAGAGGGGTCAGTTGCCTGCTTCCATGAATGAGGCAATCGTAATAATATTATTGAAGCCCGGTAAAGAAGCCACGTCACCTGATTCTTATAGACCAATATCCCTACTTACGACCGATGTCAAATTACTGGCTAGAGTGCTAGCAACGAGACTCTCTCAAGTCATTCAAATGTTAGTTCACAGAGATCAATCTGGATTCATACCCACCAGGTCCACAGCCCAAAATATTAGACGCCTCTTTTTAAACATTCAAATTCCAGTTTAGAACCCCGGTAACCAAGCCATCTTTGCGCTGGATGCAGCTAAGGCCTTTGACAGCGTCGAGTGGCCTTACCTGTGGAAAGTATTGGAGCGTATGGGCCTGGGGTATACTTTCATTAGATGGATTAAACTGCTATATGCACAGCCATTATTAGGGTCAATGGGGAACTCTCTGAGCTGTTTCCACTGTTCAGAGGCACTAGGCAGGGGTGTCCGTTATCACCCCTGCTGTTTGCCCTGGCTCTGGAACCTCTGGCCGCTCGAGTGAGGGGCGACCGCAGGATTGTAGGATTCAGGCGCATTACCGGGACGGATGTCATTTCGCTATATGCCGATGATAACCTGCTGTATCTAGGTGATACTAAGGATTCTCTGGTGGTGGCTATGGGTCTTATTAAAGTCTTTGGTACATTATCTGGTTTTTCTATCAATTGGAATAAATCTGTGCTAATGCCTCTGGACCCACTATCTGACCCATTACCTGATTGTGCTTCAATGGTGCAAATAGTGTCCTCCTTACGGTATCTGGGTGTGCAGGTATCCCCGGATGTTACTCAATATATTACTCTTAATCTTATCCTTCTACTTACCAAATTTAGGGAGAAATGTAATACCTGGTATAAATTACCATTGTCGGTAGTTGGGAGAGCAAACCTCATAAAAATGGTGTGGTCCCCACAGCTATTGTACATATGCCATAATTCACCAGTGTGGATACCCCGACATTGGTTCGATAGAATAGATTCCCAGTTCAGAGAGCTAATATGGCGTAAAAAAACAGCTAGAATCAGTTTATCCAATCTGCAATATAATAAAGAGGAGGGAGGCCTGGCAGTTCCACATGCTAGAGCCTATTTCCTCGCTTCACAGCTACAGCAATTGGGAGGTTGGGGACAGATAGAAAACTTGGACCCCAAACATAGACTTCTCTGCACATCACCAGATGATACTACAGCACTGACTAACTTGGAGGCCGGGTACACCCACTTGGACAGGAAACTCCCGTCCATAATCTTGCTAAAAAGGTTATGGACCTATCTTAAACGGTTGCTGGGTATAAGAGGCTCCTTAGCCTGCACCCCAATTTTGAGAAACACCAATTACAGAGAAGTACATAAACTGAAGGGTTTTAGATCTTGGGAGGCAGCTGGGATTCAATTCCTATCACAACTATATAGAGGTCAGGTACTCAAGTCCTTTCTTGAGATCCAGTCGGAGTTTAATATCCCACAAACAAATTTCTTTCGGTACCTGCAGTGAAGACACGCTCTACAGCTACAATCTAGATATACCTTTCTCCAGCAGACTGACCATGCCATCTTGCAAGGGATTTTGATGGAAAAAGAAACTAAAGGTATGATCTCGAGAGGATATAGTATCATTCTAGCTGCACTTCAAAACCCCCTTGGGTTACCATGTAAAGGTAAATGGGAGGAGGACCTAGGACAGTTAGACGGTGAGACATGGAGTCTCTGTCTTGCCTCTGCTCCAAAGGTGTCAGTATCAGCATCACAGAAACTCTCACACCTCTATCTGCTACATAGAGCCTACAGAACACCTGATAAATTACATAAATGGGGGATTCGTGATATACCACTTTGCCCTAAGTGCATGAGGGACCAAGGGGACCTCATGCACATGTTCTGGAGATGCCCAAAACTTTTTAGGTACTGGTCAGAAATCTTGGGGTTGATTTCACAAGTGTTTAACTTTACAATTTCGAAAGATCCTACTGTGTGTCTGCTGGGTGCCCTGGAGGAGGAGTCATTGACCCCTTCTGCTCATACAGCGATTATTCGGCTGCTTTACGTAGCACGGAAATTGATAGCCAGACACTGGATTACCTCCAGGGTCCCTACAAGGCAACAATGGATTGACCAAGTTAATAAATTGTTAATACGTGAAAAATTGACATACCAACACAGAAAGGTACCCCGTAAGTTCTACACGTTGTGGCAGGATTAGCTGGACATCCCAGGCTTGGCACCACACCAATTGATTAAATATAGATTGTTGCAGGGATAAACATCAAAATGAAATAACAGACCTCAAAACAACTGAGAATGATGTATTAAGCAAAGTACAAAAAAAAAGAAAAAATGCTGTCATTGTTGGGTTGGGTAGTTACACCAAATAAGCAATGTTCCCAGTTTATAGACAATGGATTTCTCATTTTGTTACACATCATGTAATGTGCTGTAATCATGGTGATGTTCATTTCCTTTATTTGTTTCTCGTTTTGCTCCGCTCTGCCACCACATATTTATATAAGTATATAGATGAGGTGATACTCAGTTATTGTACAATTTTAATGGATTTCAGAGAAGTCATATGTTATATGATGTATTCACTGCTATATTACTGTTTTGCATGACTTGTATATGGCTATGTGGAAATCAAAATAAAACTTGTTATCTGATTTAAAAAACTATGGAGATTGGCCGCTAAGAACCAGGAAGGATGGGGTCTTTCCCTTTCTTAGCAAGGAGTTTAATATAGGCCTAAGAACCTGTAGGCATATATCTGTCCTCATCCCACACTGCATTGTATAGGGATTGAAGGTTAGCGAGGATGTCTTCACTGATTGCCTTATAGAACTTGGCAGAATAGCCATCAGGACCTGGGGCTTTGCTATTCGCCAAAGTTTTAATTGTGTGGGCTATTTCCTCTGGGGATAGGGGAGCATTGAGATAATTTTGCTGGGACTCCGTGACATTGGGAAGTACTAAGCTATCCAGGATGAGTGGGCTGTGTCGTTGTCTACCGGATCTTTGGAATATAGAGCCGTATAATGGGCTTCTAGAATTGTAGAAATTTCTCGTGCGTAAGTTGGCCTGTGCTGTCTCTTTAAGTGCCATGATATGTGTTGGTTTATAAGGACAATTGGTGAGCCAGGAAAGTAGTTTGCCAGGTTTGTTGCCAAATTTGTGATGTTGCACATCTAGAAAGGACTGTTTTAACTGTTCTTGCTGATCTGCCCATAGATCGAAAGAGCAGTTGGCCTCGTGACAAGCAATTTTATGTTCTGGCGAGTCAGAACTTGCTAAATTACATTGGGCTTGAAGGAGGGCTTCACTAGCCTGTCCGTATTTTTGGAATGTGACTTTCTTAAAAGAGGAAGTATAGGCAATAAATTTGCCTCGTAGAAATGCCTTTCCTGCTTCCCAGAGTAAAATAGGATCACTCACATGCTCTTGGTTAAGAGAGACAGTCTGTCCATGCTGTACGCATGGTATATAGGAAGTCCACATTGTGTTCTAAGTAATCATGGAATTTCCATATATTTAAGGATCACTTGCAACTGAAGAATGTCTATGGTTAGAGATATGGGGGAGTGATCTGAAATGGCCATATCAAGTATAGTAGAATCACAGATAGATTGGAAAAGGGGGGAGCAAAACAAGTAATCAAGTCTAAACAGGGAGTCTTGAGAAGGGGAGTAGAAAGTGAATTCTTTGTCTGTAGGGTGACTAAGGTGCCAGGGGTCTATCACGTTTAATGCAGACATCATATGAGATAGTGGAGATTCTGCATGTGTAAGTGTGGCTCCTGACCTAGCCCTATGGCGTTTGCGTGATCTGCGGTCTTCATCTGGGTGCATTACCTTATTGAAGTAGCCTCCTACAATGTGAAGTGACAGTGGGTGTTGCATGATCCACGCAGGTGTATCTTTGAAAAGGGATGAGCTGTGAGAGTTTGGGGCAAAGATGTTAGTTATCTGGACAGTACGGGATGAAAACTGAAGGCCTAAGGAGACTTTATGACCAAGGTGGTAATCACTAATTATTGACTGGATAGTACAAGGAAGGTCTTTGAGCAGCAGTATGATAACTCCTGCTTTGCAGCCTACAACTGGGGGCCCCATCCCCTCCCTCACCCAAAGTTTTTTCATATGAAAAAGTCATTTTCTGATAAATGGGTTTCCTGGAGTAGGGTGATATCGGCCTGTAAACGCGTATGGTGGCGTAGCACTTTCATGCATTTTATAGGGGAGCGAAGACCTTTGACATTCCAGGAGACTATTTTTATTGCGGCCATTGGGAGGGGTAATGGGTTTTTAGCTAATGGAATGGATACTCTCAGATGACAGATACCGTGGGCAGAAGAGGGGTAGGATGCTACCTGTTAAAAGTGAGGGGAAAGCTAGGTAGATGGGAAAATCCAGCAGAGGGTGGGGGGAGGTTCCAAAAGGTCAATAAAAGAAAATAAACAACAAAACTATAAAACATCAGTATCACTGGCTTCATTTTTTTCCACATGGTGTGTCACTAGGCTCTAGCTCCCTAAAGCCCTTGTCCACTGTCAAGTAGAGAAGATACTCAACAGGAGTGGTGTGAAGCATAGAGTATACAGTGGATATAAAAAGTCTACACACCCCTGTTAAAATGTCAGGTTTCTATGATGTAAAAAAAGATACAAAGATAAATTATTTCAGAACTTTTTCCACCTTTAATGTGATCTATAAACTGTACAACCCGGTTAAACAACAAAATGAAATCTTTTAGATGGAGGGAAGTAAAAATAAACAAATAAAATAATATGGTTGCATAATGCCCCGTACACACGGTCGGAGCGTGTTGTCGGAAATTCCGACCCTGTGTGGGCTCCATCGGACATTTTCCATCGGATTTTCCGACACACAAAGTTTGAGAGCAGGATATAAAATTTTCCGACAACAAAATCCGATCGTGTCAATTCCGACCGCGTGTGGCCTGTTCCGACGCACAAAGTGCCACGCATGCTCAAAAGAAATTCCGACACGGAACAGCTCGGTCTGGTAAAATTAGCGTTCGCAATGGATACAGCACTTTTGTCACGCTGCAATGACAAAAATGGTTTAATACAGCGCACTCTCTTCTTCTTTATAATGTGACAAGAATTAAGCAGTTTTGCTGCTCATATTCACACACACTTCTCACAAACTTATTTTTTTTTTCCTTGGGATTCCCGGAATATATTGTTATTTGTCACATCGTACAAACATTTTTTTTTTTTTTTTATTTAAAGCCATTTTTCTTTTCGATTTTATGTTTGTAGTTTTTCAAAGGCTGATCTTTGTTTAATGTTATTTTTACTTTTACTCCAGACTATTTTTGGGTGTGTTTTGTGTGTCAAGTTACCATAACACCATTATTATCTTTTATTATTTAATCTCAAGGAGATTGTTTGTTGTTGGTGTCCCTTTTTAATTTCACATTGTATTTTTGAAATGTACCTGAATCCTCACAAACTGTCCTTTTTGAAGTAAAACACACATAAGCAAGTATAATTCAAACCAAAAATCCTTTATTAAGGGCTCAGAACCAAACAAAGAGGGAGGCAACGCTGGATAAACAGGAGAAATTAGCGAAGCCTGGGACCCCCAGGGCAGACATCAATTCTTGAACATCAAAATTGGTGGCCTGAGGAGTCCATATGTAAGGGAGGGCAGTCTGGTCCAGAAGTCCCAGAGATCCGGAAAGCAGCAAATGACATCTGTGTCCCCAGGCTGTGGTACCACAAGAGGCTGCATCTTTTGGCCGACCAGACTGGATCCAGGGTCCTCACTTTCTGGTCTTCCTTCCACGCTTCATTCCGGACTGTGGCTCTGCTGTTGGAGATGTGGCAGGAGGAGGAGTAGGACCTGGAGGAGGAGGAGGACTATGAGGACCTGGAGGAGAAGGAGGAGGAGGACCTGCAGGAGGAGGAGGAGGACCATGTGTGAGTTCACAAAGGTGTGTATCAGATGTAATTTGGGCCCTCATCCCCTTATTAAGAGCCTCCAATATTAACGACTCACACATGAGTTGTTGTCCCTCCTCCATCCTCTGCATTTTAGAGGCAATGATGGCAGCGAAGTCATCCTCCACGGTGTGTGGTGCTCCCAGGGCCTCTGTAGCCCTCCAAAAGAGGCCTATGGCAGCCTCCTCTAGGGCACTCCTCCCCCTGCCACTTTCTCTTTCTAGGTGTAGGGGAGGGACCTGCAGATCAGGCAGGTGGCTCGGCCCGGCCACCTCCTGGCTGAGACTTCCCTGTGTATGAAAAAGGGACAGGGTTTTAGTTTTTGCATCATCATCACAATCAGAAATTAGTACTCCAAACTAACATCTAGTTAACATCATTGATTGGACAAGCAGAAATATTTAGAGGAATGCTATACTTGGCTCAATATGGGCTCCTCCACATGTTGCTGCCTGGAAGGCCCAGGTTGGGCGTCAGAAACCTCAGCTGGGGGGGAAGGAAGCGTGGAAGGAAGACTGGAGAGGGATGACCCAGGTTCAGTCTGGCCTGCCAGAAAATGCAGCCTGTCATAGTACCACATCCTGGGGACATAGATGTCATCTGCTGCTCCGGATCTCTGCGAATCCTGGACTTTCTGGCGCTCCCTTACATATGTGCTCCTCAGGCCACCAATTAAGATCTTCAAATATGTGATGTCTGCCGTGGGGATCACCTGCTTCACAATTTCCAACAATTGATCCAGCGCTGCCTTCCTCTTTGTTTGGTTCCTATAATGTGGGTGGTTGATCTCCCACCGACAAGGCAGCTCCCTGAACATGTCAATGAATATTGCCATGAAGTCATTATCTTGTAAGATATCCATTTTCACTGCAAGACACAACACAAGACAAACCCTAATGTCAGGCCAAACTCTACTAATCTTGTTACAATATAGGCCTCAATGTAGAAGCAGTATAGGCACAAGTATGTCTCTTACCTTCATTCTTACGATCGGCGCCTCCAATGCTCCTTCCTCTACGTACGTAATACGCACGTGTGGTACGCTTTATACACACTGCGCATGCGTGTAACTCCGCCCGCCCCTGACGTTCTTTCTAGTCCATTCCCTGCCCCTTTTCGTTCGGCGCAGTGGGTGAAGAGCACATGGAGGAGTCAAAGCAGGTGCGTGCTAATTACAGGAACGAGGACGAGGAGGAGGAAAGCCCGGATCCGGACACGTCCCGATCCAGAAGGAGAAGATTTAAGGCCACAAATATGTCCTTTGGGGAGATGTTGGAGATGGTCGACATCCTGAAGAAGGCCGACTATGATGGAAAGTATGGACCTTACCCCAACCCCAATATCAGAAAGGCCAAGATCATTGCGAAAGTGGTCAAAAGTCTGCACAGGAATTTCGGGGTATGACGATCGAAAGATCAGCTCAGGAAGCGGTGGTCGGACCTGAAATTAAGAGAGCCCGAGCAGTACAGAAAGATCTGGAGAGTGCTGCAAAAAAGTAAGTAGTTGTGCTGTGTTCCTATTCTTTTTGTCTTTATTACGTTCGTGCTGCTCCATATGCTTTTCTTAATAAGTGTTGTACAATTTAAAATGTCAATTTTAATGTTCTTGGGCCCATTATTCGTTCGTATCAAACATTTTTCTTTCGGCCTATAAAACACCATTGTTTAGGCCATATGCATTTTCCTAAATTTTTATAGCCTACTTGGATGCAAAATATTTGGTTGTGTAGATGGGTTTGTTACTAGAATGAAATGCAAACTAGATTCTGTGTAAGGAGAGGACACTCAGCAGCTGTTTTCACATCTGGACACTGGAGCACTAGTGTGGGACACAAGAACACCCTTTTTATTAGAGGGCCCACACAGGTGCTCCAGTGTATACTATAGGGGGGTCTCCATCTGTGAAGCTTGTACAAGACAGGTAAAGTATTGCAGCTTGACAAAGGACACTAAAAAACCTACATCTTGGAACTCTGCTAAAATTGACAATTGTACCCCACTTCCAAGCAATGTTTCCTATTTATAGTTCTGCCATCAAATATCTGTGTGCTAATTATACCCTTTTTGTTTTACATAGGGGAGAAAAGACTAGGAGGACACCCTCATCCGAGGAGACCAGAGACCCCCCACCTCTGGAAGAAGGTGAAATCCCCCCAACCCAAGCTGAGCAGGAGAAGGAAGAAGATGTGGTGGAAATTGGCACCACAACAGGTGAGTGTCTGTGATCACAGACTCAGGTAAGAGATGGATGCTGGCAGTTTTTTTATACCTGTTTTTGTTTGGTTTCTCTCTTTTTAGGTGATCATGATGTTGTGGATCGAGATCCTTTCACATCAGAAAGTGCCCAGATCATGATCGGGGAGATCATGGGGTGTAATTTAGAATTGGAAAACCTCAAGAAAAAAATCAATGATGTGATTCAAAAAAATAATAACATTATTGATGTTTTGGGGCGAATTTAAAACCCCACAAAATCACTATCTTTTTTTGTGTGCTACAATCTTTTACATTTTTGAGCGATGTTTAGAAAAGCCAAATTTGGAGGATGCACACAGTGTGCCAACATGTGCTATCTGCCATCACGGGAGATCAATGGACGCGTTTTGGGGGTGCAACCCCTTCCTCAATAATAAAGTAGCTGTGAGGAAGGTGTTGCTCCCCCAAAACACGTCCCTTGATCCCCCGTGATGGCAGCTAGCACATGTTGACATTCGTAAATTGGTGTGCATCTTCCAAATTTGGCTTTTCAAGGGGTGACTTCACCCCATCTGAACGCAATATCAAACATAGTTCCTAAATACTCATGTCTGATATTGCCTTCAAGTTTTACCATATGTGAACTTTGTAAGTTCAAGTTTTTTGTGTTTCTTGTTGGTTTTACACAGGCCTGTTTTATCGTAAATGGACATTTCTATTTTTGATAATGCCACCCCAAAAATTGTTATACAACAAACATGTTGGTTTGTTTTAAAAACCGTTTCTGAATGCACATGTGATTGTGCAGGTATTAAAAAGTTTGTTAATCAAGAATGTGTGCATTATTGTCTCAACGCTACAACACTTTTGTGGTGATGTAATTGCTGTTTTCTGAGAAAATGGTGGTTATTTCCTAAGGGCAAATCCTCTTTGCACTACAAGTGCAGTTTCAGTGCAGTTTCAAGTGCACTTGTAATATAAAAAGTGTCTACGCCTTTAGTAAATAACATCCAACGGTGCTTTGTATAAGGTTACACAATCACGCCATTTTCAGGACTCCACACATTGCTGTCAGCTAAAACAAACACAAGCATTAAATGTCACCAAAGATTACATTTTTTTTTTTTATAAATGCTTCACAAATTGTCTGGCATATTGATGGCCCCCCTACCCGCAAAGAACACAAGGTATCTTAACCGGACACTCAGGGAGGGCAAGCCAGGACGGCCACTTTCAAGCACCGTCAGGGTTGTATCATGTAGATTTCCGGCCTCAGGCCCAACTGAGCCAGCATAGTTGGCAGAATGTTGGCGTAAAAAGTTATGGAGAATACAGCACGCTAGGATTAGATGATTAAGTTTATACTCCGCCATATGGATGGGTGTCAGAAATAGGCGTAACCAGCTGGCCATGATTCCAAATGTGTTCTCCACCACTCTTCTGGCTCTGGCCAGCCGGTAATTAAAAACCCTCTGTTCTGGGGCGAGGGTCCTCATCGGGAATGGCCGCATAAGATGGTCCCCCAGCGCAAACGCTTCATCCGTAACGAAGATGAATGGGAGTCCTTCCACATTGTCCTCTGGAGGTGGCAAGTCCAAGCTGCCATTCTGGGGACGCCTGTAGAACTCCGTCTGGGCGATGACTCCACCATCAGACATCCGGCCATTCTTCCCCACGTCCACATACAAGAAGTCGTAATTAGCCGACACCACTGCCAACATCACAATACTATTGAACCCCTTATAGTTGAAATAGTATGACCCCGAGTTGGGTGGTGGGATGATGTGGACGTTTTTCCCATCAATTGCCCCTCTGCAGTTAGGAAAGTCCCACCTCTGGGCAAAGTGGGAGGCCACAGTCTGCCATTCCTGTGGCGTGGAAGGAAACTGTTGAGGAAAACAAAAATAAATTACTATTTTTGCACATAAACATGGCAAGCAGATTAGGCACAAACATTCTTGGCCAACCTCCAGATAGCATTTATTAAGGGAAAGTTAACACCAAAGTATAAGGTACACCTATCATATCCCCCCCCTCTCATGGGCCATTTCTAACATTATAGGGGGGGGGGTGGAATCTTGGACAGGTAACCCTCTTCACTTCATTGAGAGATGAATGCCTAAATACAGGGTATTACTTGGAACAGCCCCTCCTTAGTTACACTATTGGCAGCCCACTGGACAGGTAAGAAGTGTCATAATACAAAGATATAAATACACATTGTACACATTTGAGGACATTTGGACATTATGATATTACCTATCAAAATAATAATAGAATACAAAAACTTTAAACACTACCATTGGAAAGTATACAGGCAGGCCCTTGCACTACATGCTTTGGGGAATTCATACATCTGACCAGTAAAGAGATGGGTGTAGTGTGTATGGGTTTGGCAAAGTCAGCAGATAGATGATTGAGGATAGATAGAGATTTGGGATCAGCTGACTTAGCAGTTGGGGGGAGGGTTACTAAAAATAATTTGGGGACACCACAAGAAAAAGCCTCTGGCACTCTGCCTAAATTTAAAGCAAAAATCAAATTTCTAAACATTTTAGGGGGTGTTTGGGGTAAAGCACAACTATGGAGCTGATAAAATACATTGTTAAGTGACTACATGAGGTGACTATAGGGGCAGGAGAGCATGCTGGGGAGGTTAATGAAGGCAAATATGTATGAAGGAGTAAAAAAATAATTACCTAAAAATCCAGCATGAATGAGGACAAAGGGGACATTCACAGCATATTACAATCATGGTAATTAGGGAATGAGGAAAGATATACAATATCTTTGCAAACATTAAATACAATAAAATGTGATATTAAAGGATAAAAATCTTACCTTCATATACTCCTTCTGCAGGACCTGTATGATGGCAGAACAGGTCTCTGGGATGATGATCCCCAGAGCCTGGGGGGAGATGCCTGTCGAGAACTTGAGGTCCTGCAGGCTTCTCCCCGTCGCCAAGTACCGCAGGGTAGCGATGAGCCTCTGCTCCGGAGCGATGGCTTGCCTCATGCAGGTGTCCTGCCTGCTGATATAGGGGGTCAGCAAAGCCAACAAACGGTGAAATATGGGGTCCGTCATCCGGAGAAAGTTCCTGAAATCATCAGGATTATTCTCACGGATCTCACGGAGCAAAGGCATATGAGAGAACTGGTCACGCTGAAGCAACCAATTCTTGGTCCATGAACTCCTCCCCACTCTGTTCATGGACTGGACTTGTGTCAAGGTCAGGACCCCAACACCAAGCCCCCGCACAGCACGAACTCTGCAAGGAGTACGTATACAAAACATGGCTAGAAAACGGTCGGCTGCTCAGAACGAAGTAACAGAACGCACTGAAGAACAGCAAGGCCTGTGAAGAGCGACCTGAAAAACAGTAACGAAGGAACAAGAACACAATGACTACTTAAAGTCATGCGGAACTTGCTTGCACGCACTGAAGAGCAGATACAAACCCACAAGCACAAACTGAACCGCAGAAAACGATCTGAAAGCCACGAGTCTGAAAAGCGCGAATCGTCTCTCACCAATCTTTTACTAACACGAGATTAGCAAAAGGAGCCCAAAGGGTGCCGAGCTTGGTTCTGAACTGGCCTTTTCTAGTCTCGTCGTATGTGGTTGACGTCACCGAGTTGTTGGTGATTGGAAATTCCGACAACTTTGTGCGACCGTGTGTACGCAAAACAAGTTTGAGCCAACATCCGTCGGAAAAAATCCTAAGATTTTGTTGTCGGAATGTCCGAACAAAGTCCGACCATGTGTACGGGGCATAAGTGTACACACCCTTAAACTAATACTTTGTTGAAGCACCTTTTGATTTTATTACAGCACTCAGTCTTTTTGGGTATGAGTTTATCAGCATGGCACATCCTGACACAATATTTGCCCACTCTTCTTTGCAAAAACACCCCAAATCCATAGGATTGTGAGGGCCCTCTTCAGATCACCTCACAGATTTTTAATCAGATTCAGATCTGGACTCTGGCTGGGCCATTCCAAAACTTTAACCTTCTTCTGGTGAAGCCATTCCTTTGTTGATTTGGATGTATGCTTTGGGTTGTTGTCATGCTGAAATATGAAGTTCTAGCAGAAGCCAGAAGGTTTTGTGCCAATATTGACTGGTATTTGAAACTGCTCACAATTCCCTTTACCTTGACTAAGGCCCCTGTTCCAGCTGAATAAAAACAGCCCCAAAACATGATGCTGCCACCACCGTGCTTCACTGTGGGTGTGGTGTTCTTTTTAGTGATGTGCAGTGTTGTTTTTGCGCCAAACATATCTTTTGCAATTATGGCCAAAAAGTTCAATTTTGGTTTCCTCAGACTATAACACATTATCCCATAAACATACAAGGGTAGTGGCACAAATACTGTGGCATACAATGTAAATGTAAGTCCAAACTGGAGTCCTTTGAGCTGTATTGCTCTGGTATGAGAAAACAGTCTTTTGTACTTAGGGCTGCCTTGCAAGGGGAGCAAACTCCAAAACATGTAGAGAAGGGAACAAAGAGAAGAAGCACCACTTAAGTAAAGCTGTATAGTTTTAATAAGCAAGATGCATTAAAACACTCACATGGAGGTATCTTTCTAACGGCATAATGAGGTCCAGTGGAACGTCAGTCTCCTGTACTAACTGGCAACATCAAGAATATTCTTGTGGGGCCATGTGCAGCCGAGCTGACGTCCTGTTTGCCAGATTACTTCCGTATTTCGGGCGGGAACCAAAGCGAGGTCTGGAACGCAGTCAACAGGCCTAGGAAGAGGGCTGGAGCGCAGTGTACGACAGGATGACGTCACGGATATGATGCAACGCGTTTCAAAGTGTGCGCAGTGGTGAGATGGAGGCAAGGATAAAACATGTGAGATAGACTGGCAAGTGATCATAAAATTACAATGTTAGAACAATATATATATGTATATATATATATATATATATATATATATATATATATATATATATATATATATATATATACACATTAGAATATAACCCACAAAATTATTATATGAAATAAATATTTAGAAATATAAATGAAATAATAGATTAAAAAGATCCAATTATATAAAAATGAAAATAAATACTATATATGTAATTGGCTGAAAGTAAATAATAATACCCATATACTAGGAAACAGCTGTAAAAATAGCTGATAAAAATTATATAGCCGATAAAAGATGTGTGAATGACAAATATACATTAATGTATATATGGCTGATGGAAAATACCCAGAAATGGATGTTTGCATGGGGAAGGACACGACATGGAATATTGGGAAAAAATTTAAATTAATAAGATCAGTTTTATAATAATGGAGCATAAAAATAAATGTGGGTTAAATATATTAATTAAAGGCATGTAATAGTAAAAAAACACAATATCAGTGATCATATAAGAGAGAAAAATATCAATATAAACATATTTTGTATATATATGCATACACATATTGGGGAACATATGTATAATGTATGAGGAAAAAATGGGGAGAAAAATTAGATAAAAAAAAATTATATATATATATTCCTTTATGAAAAGTGATTATTGTTGAATTCTAGAGCAGTATATTGCAAAACATATCCCTTACAATCGAATAAAATAAAATAGATGTTATTTGGTACACACATGGGCATATATATATACACATGGGGCTCTGTGACAGGCAAACCAAAAGTCTGTTCCCTAATTATCTTGTTAGCATCAAGATGTGCTGTTAATGTTATCGAAGGAAAAAAAGGGGGGCGGGAGAGGTTTGTAGAGGGAGGAATAGGGAAGGGGGGGAAGAAGGGAGAGAAAACAAGGGGAGGCAAGGGAAAGGAAGGGGGAAAAGGGGGGAGGGGAAGACAGGAGAAGAGAAACTAAGGGAGGGAAAAGGAAAGGGGGTGGAAATTTATTCTAAGGAGGGACTACTTTCTAAATCATGCAGTGGCCCACCACCCCCAAAATCAATAGTATATTGCTATTCTATAGACACATAGGGCATCACCTGGGGAAAGAAAAGAGGTGGGAAAGGCAAAAAGTTATATATAATTTACAGTATGGTAGATATTTCAAGTTCTTCATTGATACCTCCAGGGTTAAGAGTATTTAACAAATTGATCCGGTATGTTTCTCTTTCGCATAATCTATTAAATCTCTCAGCTTCTGAGAGTGTTTTGAGGATCTGTTCGATAATCCAGACTTCCAAACCATCAGTTGATTCTTGATGGTGTTCAGCAAAATGGCAGGGGACACTATGTTTGTCCTTACCCACCTCTATTTTTCTCCTATGTTCACTGAACTTTTGTCTGAGTGGTCGTATAGTACGTCCCACATACAATAGATGACAGGGGCAAACAAGGCTATATACCACAAAGTCTGAGCCACAATTAAAACATTCTCCTAGTGTATAAGTTTTTCCTTTGGTGGTAAATTGTTTTTTACCATGTTTCACAAAGGCTATGGTATGTGGTGAGGGGGCTGGTTTAGATGGTTTTAGTTTGGAAGGTGCTATTTTATTCTTTAGATAGGGAGCTCTTCGATAAGTTATTCTTGGGACATCAGGCAAAACAGATTTGAGGTGAGTGTCCTCTAGCAATGAGGGCCAATGCTTTTTAAAAATCATCTCCATTTTTTTGGAGTCAGTATGAAATTTGGTGATGAAGCGAGCAGATTGGTAGAATTTTTCTTTTTGTGTTGTGGAGGGTATCACACTAATTTTATCATGGAAGCTGAACATCTTCTTGGAGATCATTTAACATACTCTAAACTGAGTTCCAACCCAGTGCCTGAATACAAATTGCAAATTGACAAACGTATTGATCAAGCACTCCAACACAATATCATCAGCAAAATTGAAGCCTCTTTCTTGTGTAGAGATTACTATCACACACCCCATTTCTACTATATCCCCAAAATACATAAAAATCCCCCTAGCAAACCTATTATTGCTGCTATGGACAGCATTACCTCAGGCTTATCAAAATATGTTGACCACCACCTGCAAACATTGGCTCAGGGGCTGCAGTTCTACATTCGTGATGAAACCCACCTATTGGATCTCCTTAAACCATATGGGTGGGAGAGCAGTTACATCTGGATGTTTCTGGTTGTCAACTCGCTCTATATATCCATGCCCCACAATTTTGGACTGACAGCCCTTGACCATTTTCTCTCAGAGAACCCGTACATAAGCCACGCCCAGGCCGAGTTCATCCTGGAATGTACTAAATTTTGTTTGACATACAATTATTTTTGTTTTGATGATCAATACTATTTGCAGGTACAAGGAACAGCTATGGGCGCTAATTTCGCACCATCATACGCTAATCTGGCCATGGGCCTGTGGGAGCATAGGCACATCTGGCACAATTATCCCTTTTTGAAGCACCTCATATTCTATGGGAGGTACATCGATGACATCATCATCATCCGGGAGGGTTATGGCGATGTCATCGATGTCTTTGTCAATCATTGTAACGGTAATACGTATGGTCTCTCCTTCACCTATGTCTCAGATCCATAAAGGCTTGCATTTCTTGACTTGGATCTGTATCATGTGGATGGGGAGATACATGCCAAAAATTACTGTAAACCTACGGCAGGCAACTCTTTACTTCATTATAAGAGTTGCCACTATAATAAATGGACAAATAACATTCCCAAAGGACAGTTTTGTCACTTGAGGCAAAACTGTACCAAAATATCAGATTACACTGAACAAAGTTCCATCCTCAGAAACAAACTACAGGATAAGGGTTACCCACAGTCTCTGGGAGACCGAGCATAAAAACATTATTCACAACAAGATTTACCCTCCACAACACAAAAAGAAAAATTTGATCAATCTACTCGCTTCATCACCAAATTTCATACTGACTCAAAAAAATGGAGATGATTTTTAAAAAACATTGGCCCTCATTGCTAGAGGACACTCACCTCAAATCTGTTTTGCATGATGTCCCAAGAATAACTTATCGAAGATCTCCCAATTTAAAGAATAAAATAGCACATTCCAAACTAAAACCATCTAAACCAGCCCCCTCACCACATACTTGCCTTATTCCCCTTAAAGTTATGTTTGGGTGCAAAAGGCCTCTATGCAAAACCTGTGCCTTTGTGAAACAGGGTAAAAAACAATTTACCACCAAAGGAAAAACTAGGAGAATTTTTTAACTGTCGCCCAGACTTTGTGGTATATGGCCTCATTTGCCCTTGTCATCTATTGCAGTGTTTCTCAACTCCAGTCCTCAAGGCGCACCAACAGGTCATGTTTTCAGGATTTCCACTATTTTGCACAGGTGATTTGATCAGTTTTCACTGCCTTAGTAATTACCACAGCAGTTTCATCTGAGGGAAATCCTGAAAACATGACCTGTTGGTGTGCCTTGAGGACTGGAGTTGAGAAACACTGATCTATTGTATGTGGGACGTACTATACGACCACTCAGACAAAGGTTCAGTGAACATGAGAAAAATAGAGATGGGTAAGGACAAACATAGTGTCCCCCGCTATTTTGCTGAACACCATCAAAAATCAACTGATGGTTTGGAAGTCTGGGTATCGAACAGATCCCCAAAACACTCTCAGAAGCTGAGAGATTTCATAGATTATGCGAAAGAAATGTGAAATGTGAAATATCTACCATACTGTAAATTATATATAACTTTTTGCCTTTCCCCACTGAAGGAATCTATGCAATAATATACAATCTAATATATCCTATATAACTATTGCATACATGTATTAAATTGCCTATCCCTATAAATCAGCTAGTCTAAAGGGTCTGATAAGCAGAATGATATACCAAACACATCTGCTTAGTAAACAATGTTACATTTATTTCCCAAGAGAATAGGAATATACTAAACAGCAGATTTTAGGAAAACTAACATAAAGGTATTAAAAGAAATTACAATGTTACAAAGCTTACAATCAGAACACAATACAAAAATATACTTATCACATCCTCGGCTGGTCTCAACATGTTGAAAGAGAGAGCTCTGTGCGGCATGGCTTAGGCCCAATCCAGCATTCAGAGCAAAGTCCCAAGATGGCAGAGAGACAGCCTCACGGCAAGGCTTTGCAGTGAAAAAGAGAAAGAGCTCTCTGTAACAATCCTTTTTACAAAACTCACTCATCAGTCATTCAATCTCCCCCCATTTCCAGTCTGATTTGCTTTGGACCAATCAGTGTTCACATGACAATCCTCCTTATATTACTGACTATCCTGCCATACTTGGCCTCTGGGGGCAGTATTGCAGTCCATGCGCCCTGGGCCGTCTTTGTCATCAATCTGTTTGAAGCTTCTAGCACACCAGGTGAGCTGGAGACAAGCCCTTTTGCTATGCAGATTCCGTTTGGGGACACAATACTGTGTCCTTTTTAAAACTGTGGGACTGCAAGTGTCAGCATGGTTGATCTTGGTTGTAAAAACAGATGTGTAGAAACTTTAGAAATATAACATTAGACCATGTTGACTTCCAACACCCACCCGTTTTCTTTCCCCAGGTGATGCTCTGTGTGTCTATTGAATAGCAATATACTATTGATTTTTTGACTGTGCTCTTAGGAACCTTAAGTGCAGCAGAAATGTTTTTGTAACCTTGGCCAAATCTGTGCCTTGACACAATTCTGTCTCTGAGCTCTTCAGGCAGTTCCTTTGACCTCATGATTCTCATTTGCTCTGGCATGCACTGTGAGCTGTAAGGTCTTATATAGACAGGTGTGTGGCTTTCCTAATCAAGTCCAATCAGTATAATCAAACACAGCTGGACTCAAATGAAGGTGTAGAACCAATTCAAGGATGATCAGAAGAAATGGACAGCACCTGAGTTAAATATATGAGTATAAAATGTAGCGCTTAAACGTGGTAAGTATTCTTCACAGAACACCTCAAAGGTGAGGACCAAGTATAGTGAATACCAAAAAAGGGGGAGTGGGGATAAAGGTGAAGTCCATATAAATAAACTGGAAACACATAAAAGTCTCTAAGCAAATGTGCACAAGAGGAATCACTGGCTGTAAAAGTGTTCGTAGTATAGACTAAAGACTAGGTTGGTCAACACATGGATGCGGCTTCCCCCTATAACTGCAACAAATCAAGACAGAAGTAGGCTTGGACTCTTACCAGATCCTGTGGACTCCCCTGTCATATGACATGAAGTCATATAAGCATTTCGCCACTCCAGGCATGTATATCGATATCCGGATCGTCAAGGGTCACAGATGTCGGTTCCCCAGGACTTCACTGGGTCATCAGACAAATCCTTGTAATGGATATGGACAGAGTTCTGGCAACTGGAGTGTGTAATATGTGGCAAAGATGGGGTATATTACTCCTCTCCCGATAATATGTAAAAAGAAAAGAAGAGCTTCTCCATAGTGCAGATAAAAACGGTGGTATCTTTTTATTATGATAAAACAAGATACATAAAAACAAAGTGATCACTAAATAAAAAGATTGGGGGCAACCTGAGAGAAGGTAAAAAAGCCCGACATGTTTCGATCCATAGGTCTTCTACTGGGGCATAAGCCACCATCTCTGAGTTGCCAATATTTATAAATGATACATGTAAAAGGAAACCAATCGCAAACAGGAAGGCGTGGTTGAATGTAATTAGACAAATGAATGTCAGCTGATCAGGTAACGACAAACCTTGCATAAAGAGGCCAATGGTATCATCCTAAAGAACAAACAGGCCCAGCACCCAATCAGTGGGCCTGCAAGGAACCAGTACCTTCAAACCTCAGAGTACACGTGTCAAACAATTGATATGACGTCCGGTCTGGAGCAGGAACTGGACGTCAATAACAAGTTGAATGCTAGGGACTGGATGGCTGTGTCAGCCTATAGGCATGGACTGCTCTGTCCACGTCGGTGGCTGTGCTTCAGTGTATCTGTCATCCAGAGCCTGCATTGCGTACAGTGATCCGCCCAGGTTCCGATCCCCCTCCCACAAAGGAAGCTGAAGACCAAGGGCGATCACATGTATGAATCATGTGACACCTCTGACATCACAGCCGCGTCGTGCGGCGCCTCCAACGTCCCGCCCGTGTTGCCCGACAAGGGAAGGGAGCCGGCCTGGGACTCACGCAGAGGGCAGAGGGATATACAGTCATATCCGGCTCCATGGCAACTCTTCCGTGTCACGCAGC
This sequence comes from Aquarana catesbeiana, assembly GCF_042186555.1. Taxonomy (NCBI): domain Eukaryota; kingdom Metazoa; phylum Chordata; class Amphibia; order Anura; family Ranidae; genus Aquarana; species Aquarana catesbeiana. The sequence goes on from NC_133333.1 coordinate 148,470,398, forward strand.
ACCTCCAATATCCCGCCCATGTCACGCGTCACCAGAGGGGGCCGGACTAGAATGTACATGGAAGAAACGGCCCAAATACGTGAGCTATCAGAGTGACGCCAATCATGGTGTCACCCCAATGGATTCGAACCGAAATGAATATGAAGTATATTAAGAAAACATGAAATTAAAAAACAATAAAGGCTTGAACTGTAAAAGGGGAAGTGTAAAACTGACACCTATCAGGGATAGACAAAAAAGAATACTTTCGCTCTAAACCTCTGTTGGTGCTGGGTAGAACACAGTGAACTTTGGCCCTGATAGCAGCTCTTCTGCTGGAGGCTCATCAGGTTGTTTTTCCTCAGCAGAAAAGTCTATCAAATCCCATGTCTCTGCAACTGATGTCTGGGGATAGAGGTTCACCATCTCCTGTCCATGGAACCCAGAAGATGCTATCATTTCTGGGCAGAGGTTAGCAGAGCTCTGCCCTATTGTCAGCACTTCAGGTTTGGGGATGGCAATCTCCAGATTTTCCACTGCCGATTCTCTGGCATGCTGCTGAACTTGTTCTAGCAGTTTCCTGTATGCCCTTTCCAGATGCTGTTCCTTCCTTAGCAAATGGTCCAGATCAGGTTTGAGCTCTGAGACCCCTGCAAGACCGAGCATAGACTCTCTATATTCTCTCAGGTCCTCAAGGTCAGGTTCCCCTTCATCGCCAAACATAAAAAGATCTGTAAGGTTCTCCCACAGCAATCCAGGGCCGCCAAAGTCATATCCCTCCGGAGAGCATTCTGTCGTCTCCCCTAAATATCCCTCCTCTGCGTGCCATTGCAGAGCCCGATAACGATTGTCCAGCTCTATCTCCTGCTGGACCAACCTGTCTAACTCAGTCACCCATCGCTCCTGGGGCTGCTCTCCCAGGAATGCCATCCGCAATGCCCGTTGGTCACTGGCCCGTTGCTCTTGGGTTGGAAAGCACTTGCCCTGTTTTATACCAGTGAGACGGAGGGCTGCAATCCAGAGCTCCACCCGAATTTGCTGCCTAAGCTCCAGGTATTCATCCTCAGACACAGTCCTGGTGTATGTTGAAAGGATGATCCGCAGCAGCCCCGGGAATTCTGATGCCAGGTCCATATCTCCGCTGGGGTGACTGAAGTCTGCTATCCTGATCTTGGATCCAGGTGGAGGTTTAGATTTCCCAGGCTACAGGAAGCTTTCCCGCTGCTTGCCACCAATGTCACGGAACGTCCCACACTCCGCTTGAGTGCTTCCGTCATATACTGCTTCCTAAGTTCTGGAACACGAGTCCAATGGATCTGGCTATAGGAACCCCAAGAACTAGACAACACCAGTCTTGGAGTACATCAGAACTAACTTTTATTTTGAGATCTCACACACATTTATACAGCAGGGATGACTCAAAGCTAACCTAATTAACATGAGCTAATTTACTACAAAATGTACCCAGACCAGATGACAGACTTGTGGGCACCGAGCTTCACACATTAATATAAACACAATAGCTGGAGCTAATTACAATTAACAATACAAACAACAATCTACCCCCTCCTCAGCCTAGACCATTTGTCTACTAGCCAGTGCTGGTGGCTAATGTGATCAGCTCTCTCAATTAACATAAACACAGGTTGATGACACCAGCATCTCCTCACAGGATGTGTCCCAACAGAATGAATCAGTCTTATCAGCAGGGGGCTGCTGGAGGAACCTCCCCTCCCTCTTCAGGGACACAGATCCACAGCAAGGAGTCCCCAACAGAATCAAACAAACAATATATACATATATACACGACTGAGTCCGATTAGTACAGTTCAGCCTGGATTTCTCATTCACCTCACAAAGAGTATTGTTCCATTGAAAATCCAGGGCCCATAATCAAAAGGCAACAGGCTTGCATACAGTCCTCTCCAACAGCCTCTGTTCTGGCTAGGTCTGTCACAACTTTCGCTCTAAACCTGGCAGGAGACAAGTAAATGGGAAAGGGAAACTACTAAACAATAAGAAAATGGAGATAATGATGAACTGAAACCATAATAACTAAATGAAAATATCTGTTATGTTTATGACAACACAGAAGATATGAGAATATTATAATAAGGGAGAATTCTATGGTTGGTTGATAAAAGAGTTGAGGTCCCACTCCACGTTCAAACCGAACAGGAAGTAGGACCTCAGCTCGTATATCCAATACATCTCGAGGCGCGAAACGCCTCGAAGACGTGACTCACCCCTCCAGTGGGGGACAAATCTGTCAATCACCTGAAAAAGTGTGCCTGACGGATCACTATTGTGGTATTCCAAATAGTGACGTGGTACTGTATGCTTACTTTTTCCCTTTATAATACCAGTCACATGTTCATTAACACATATAGAAAAGGTTCTAATCGTACGGCCCACGTACTGTTTTTGGCAAGGGCAAGTGAGCAAATATGCAATGTACTGATATGAGCAGGTGGTGAAATGCTTCATACAGTATATTCTAGAAGTAGTGGTGGACTTAAATGTGGTACTTTTATGTCGTCCTCCTACATTACAAAGGCACACCTTGCACTTGCGGCAGGGGTAATAGCCCTTACAATCCTGAAAAAAGGTGGTTTTCTTAGGTGGATCGATCACATTGGGGGCTACCTGTCCCTGTATGGATCGGGCTCCACTAAAGATGACTGGTGCCCGTTCAGGAAGAACCGGACCAAGCAGTCCATCATTTTGGAGTACCTTCCAGTGTCTTTTTATAATTTCTCTAATTTGCTTAGACTGAATGGAATAAGATGTAAAAAAGGCGTATTGAGATCTATTGTTTGAAGTGTCTTTTTGCCTCTCTACTAAAGTGGAACTTCTTTCTGTTGCCAGAGCTCTGTTGATTTCCGTTTCGAGTAGATCCAAATTGTAACCCTTCTCTAGAAATCTGGCTTTAAGGACTTGAGATTGAAGCAAAAAATCAGAAGTTCTAGTACAGTTGCGCCACAGCCTCAAAAATTGGCTGCGGGGAACTGACTTAAGCCATTGATCTTGATATCAACTCTCGACACGCGTGATATTGGAGGTGCCGCATGACACAGAAGAGTTGGCATGGAGCCGGATATGATTGTATATCCCTCCGCCCTCTGCGTGAGTCCCAGGCCGGCTCCCTTCCCTTGTTGCGCAACACGGGCAGGACGTCGGAGGCGCTGCACGACGCGGCTTTGATGTCAGAGGTGTCACATGATTCGTACATGTGATCGCCCTTGGTCTCCGGCTTCCTTTGTGGGAGGGGGATCGGAACCTGGGCGGATCACTGTACGCAATGCAGGCTCTGGATGACAGATACACTGAAGCACAGCCACCGACGTGGGCAGAGCAGTCCATGCCTATAGGCTGACACAGCCATCCAGTCCCTAGCATTCAACTTGTTATTGACGTCCGGATCCTGCTCCAGACTGGACGTCATATCAATTGTTTGACACGTGTACTCTGAGGTTTGAAGGTATACCGGATATCGATATACATGCGAGTGGCAAAATGCTTATATGACTCCATGTCATATGACAGGGGAGTCCACAGGGTCTGGTAAGAGTCCAAGCCTACTTCTGTCTTGATTTGTTGCAGTTATAGGGGGAAGCCGCATCCATGTGTTGACCAACCTAATCTTCAGTCTATACTACGAACACTTTCACAGCCAGTGATTCCTCTTGTGCACATTTGCTTAGAGACTTTTATGTGTTTCCAGTTTATTTATATAGACTTCACCTTTACCCCCACTCCTCCTTTTTTGGTATTCACTACACTTAGTCCTCACCATTGAGGTGTTCTGTAAAGAATACTTACCAGGTTTAAGCGCTAGATTTTATATATATATTTCTCATTGTTGTTTGTCACACTGTATGTAGCTGCTTCATGTATTAGCCTAGCGCAGTGTTTTTCTGTTTTTGTATTTGATATTTGACTGTGTTTTGCACTGCAGCTGGCCTTTCTGGCATCACTTTTAACTTTTTCTTTTTTCCTTCACGGTACCATTATGGATGTTTTTGAATACAGAATCTCTAGGTCCCTCAATACTGAAGGTGTTTTCATTAATACAAACCCCGATTCTGAAATAGGGGGTATGTTCATGAGGCTTAAAAACCTCATGATTAGTGAATTGCACCTGCAATGGGATACAGCCTTCCTTGAGCAATATGTCAAGGAATGGATGGTACCCAGAGGTCTCAGATGGGATATCCATCCACAACAAGACGAACCAGATTTAGAATCTTGGTTCAAATACTTTAATGAAGTTGGTCTAAAACTTTTGGGGTTTTTAGTGGATAAGAAGAAAACCAAACTGTCTCTCATAGATGTAGAAATCAGAGAATTGAGAGACAAATTGGCTTCACACAAAACCACAGCTGAATACACTTCCTTGTCCACTAACCTAAAAAATACTCTTGAAAAAGAAGAAAAGGACCAAAGAAATAAAAAACAAAAAAGTACAATAGAGACTTCACCGACTATACCACCCACTCGGTTTTTAGTTGGCAGAGGAAGATCAATACACCCCCCTCCTCCTGAGGGTGAATCTCCACTTATGGAGACTAACCACCCTCAGGAGATTTATCCCGACAGGAGACTAATTTATGAACCATCTCTTAAACATAGGCCTAAAGGGGCCACCCCTAAAAAGCAAGGCCCAAGGCAGGCTCCACCTAGGCCCCCTCAGGGCCCCCCCCACTTGCCCCACGGGGTGGTGGGGCCCCGGGGGTAAGGGGTGGAGAACAGCCAAGGGGATACCAGGTGGACCCCTATTACAGGAACCAAATGAGAGGCCCTCCCCTCATAGGGGTAACTCCCTAGATAATAGAGTTCAACCTTATTCAGGTTCAGATTATAACTACCATGCTCCGATTCACACCCACAACCGATTTGCCCCATTACGAGATCCTGTTCCCTATCCATATCAGGATTCATACTCCCATTATGATAGGGAAGAGGAATTTTACCACAGATCCCCCTTTCACTATAATCAAGATTACCAGAGCTCAACCCAATTTTCGGGTTTTCAGAAATCAGGGGAAGAACACTCAGGAAATTTAGAAAGAAAAGAGGGACCAGAGGGGGGCAGAGGGTCCAAGGCCAAAAGAAAAAGAACGTAAAGGGGACTGGTATATTCAACCTCAGCTCGGTTACTCTAACCGAAGCTGAAACATCAGTCCTCAATAAGGGCCTCAAATTTGTCCCCCCCAGACCTCTTAACAAGTTTTCCACCTTCATTGACATTTTAAAGTTTACACGCAAGTTAAGCATACAGAGACATATCTTGGTGCAAGCAGTGAGGCTCCCTAACTCCCACCCTATCTCTGCACATATGGCCACCTCCTCCCTAGTCCCCACCTTAGGCGGAGGCACTTCTAGTACCGATGTATCTATATCTGAGAAGAACTTCACCCACTCAGGACTATCCAATCCCTCTTTATTTAACCCTCCCGGTACAGTGGCACCAGCAATCCAAGTTTTTAAGAACTTGGTATTGTCAGATCTAAAAAAATTAGCCTAACGTAGGAAGTACACTCATGTCAAACCTGAGATTAAGATCGGCCTGAAATCCCTATGTGAAAGGAAGAACCTTATAATATGTCCTGCCGATAAAGGCGGGGGAATAGTCGTTCTTGATAAAGATAAATATCTGAGAGAAATGACTAATATCCTGCAGGGCTCAGAGACCTATAGCCTTATTCCTACAGACCCTACTGTGACCTACAAAAAGGCCTTGGTCGAATTAGTGGATGAGGGGTTTGCATTGGGGATTCTTAACAAGAAAGAAAGAAACTTTTTGGTTCCCCAGGTCCCACGCATCCCCACCATCTACTATCTCCCAAAGATCCATAAGGACCCTATCAATCCCCCTGGCCGACCTATAGTCAGCGGGATTGATTCGGTCACAGCCCGAATTGGGAGATATGTAGATTATTATTTTGCAACCACTAGTTCGTTGTACTCCCTCCTATCTAAAGGACACTAGTGACACCATTAAATTATTGGAATCTGTACATTTTCACGAAGGGATGCTTCTGGTTACCGCAGACGTGGCGGCACTCTACACATGCATACCCCATAATTTGGGTTTCGATGCTGTGGAGAATTACCTGTCAAGAAATGAAGAGCTTCCTTTCTTGCAGCGGAATTTTATTATGCAGTTGTTGAGATTTGCCACTCGGCACAACTATTTCTGGTTCCAGAATCAGTTCTTTCTTCAAAAGAGGGGTGTAGCCATGGGGGCAAAGTTTGCCCCCAGTCTCGCCAACCTCTTCATGGCCCAGTGGGAGGAGGATGTCATCTATGCTGACCGGAGACCAGAATTGGTTCTCTGGGCCTGATACATAGACGACATCCTCCTCGTATGGGAGGGAGACCGAGGGTCCTTGGACGATTTCATGGTCATGCTGAACTCTAACGATAGAGGCATTTCCTTGAGTTACAAGGCTAGTGAGTCCACAGTCCATTTTTTGGATTTAGAGATTTTTGCAGTAGACCAGCATTTGGAATTCCGGACATATTTCAAACCCACCGACTGGAATGGTTACATTCCGGTCGAGAGTTGCCATCAAGATCAATGGCTTAAATCAGTTCCCCGCAGCCAGTTTTTGAGGCTGCGGCGCAACTGTACTAGAACTTCAGATTTTTTGCCTAAATCTCAAGTCCTTAAAGCCAAATTTCTAGAGAAGGGTTACAATATGGATCTACTCAAAATGGAAATCAACAGAGCTCTGGCAACAGAAAGAAGTTCCACTTTAGTAGAGAGGCAAAAAGACACTTCAAACAATAGATCTCAATACGCCTTTTTTACATCTTATTCCATTCAGTCTAAGCAAATTAGAGAAATTATAAAAAGACACTGGAAGGTACTCCAAAATGATGGACTGCTTGGTCTGGTTCTTCCTGAACGGGCACCAGTCATCTTTAGGGGAGCCCGATCCATACAGGGACAGGTAGCCCCCAATGTGATTGATCCACCTAAGAAAAACACCTTTTTTCAGGATTGTAAGGGCTATTACCCCTGCCGCAAGTTCAAGGTGTGCCTTTGTAGCGTAGGAGGATGACATAAAAGTACCACATTTAAGTCCACCACTGCTTCTAGAATATACTGTATGAAGCATTTCACCACCTGCTCATCTCAGTACATTGTATATTTGCTCATTTGCCCTTTCCAAAAACAGTACGTGGGCTGTACGATTAGAACCTTTTCTATAAGTGTTAATGAACATGTGACTGGTATTAGAAAGGGAAAAAGTAAGCATACAGTACCACGTCACTATTTGGAATACCACAATAGGGATCCGTCAGGCACACTTTTTCAGGTGATTGACAGATTTGTACGTCACTGGAGGGGTGAGTCACGTCTTAGAGGCATTTCGCGCCTCGAGACGTATTGGATATACGAGCTGAGGTCCTACTTCCTGTTCGGTTTGAACATGGAGTGGGACCTCAACTCTTTTATCAACCAATCATAGAATTCTCCCTTATTATAATATTCTTATATCTTCTGTGTTGTTATAAACATAACAGATATTTTCATTTAGTTATTATGGTTTCAGTTCATCATTATCTCCATTTTCTTATTGTTTTCCCCATTCCCATGTACTTGTCTCCTGCCAGGTTTAGAGCGAAAGTATTCTTTTTTGTCTATCCCTGATAGGTGTCAGTTTTACACTTCCCTTTTACAGTTCAAGCCTTTATTGTTTCTTAATTTCATGTTTTCTTAATATTTCTTAATATACTTCATATTCATTTTGGTTCGAATCCATTGGGGTGACACCCTGATTGGTGTCACTCTGATAGCTCACGTATTTGGGCCGTTACCTCCATGTACGTTCTAGTCCTGCCCCATTCTCGTGACGCGTGACATGGGTGGGATATTGGAAGTGCCGCGTGACACGGAAGAGTTGCCATGGAGCCGGATATGATTGTATATCCCTCCGCCCTCTGTGTGAGTCCCAGGCCGGTGTTGTGTCGATGAGTGCCTCCTATCAAATAATGCCTCCTACGTACTGCGCATGTGCAGTGCATGACGTCACGCCAGCTGATTTCTCGATCAGCTGGCTTGGTGTATCAACTGCACATGCGCAGTTCGTCGGATGCATTTTCCGACGGGAGTCACAGAACACAGTGGAGAGGCACAGTGTAGGACAGGCTAGAGGAGATACTTTGAGCTCCGATTTTAGGGGACCCACTTGGTGGAAACCCACCAAACTTGGCACACTTTTAGGGAACACCGCTGGCTGCATGTGGAAAAAATTTCGGGTCCAGAGAACCGAACGGCAGCCGGTACCGACTCCCGAAAGTGAGCCGCTTGCTTCATTTTTCCGCAGACAGGAAGAGAAAACAGTGTAGGAGTGTAGGAGAGGCTCGGGAGATATTTTGAGCTCCTGTATCCGGGGACCCGCTCCATGAAAACCCACCAAACTTGGCACACTTATAGGGAAGACCCATGACTGCAGGTGGAAAAAATTTCAGGTCCAGAGAACCAAAGGGTAGCCGGTACCGAATCCCCAAAGTGGGCCACTCGCTTCATTTTTCTGCCTGGGGGAAAAAATTGGCGAATTTGAGCTCCGGTTTCTGGGGACCCACCGGGTCAAATCCCACCAAATTAGGCACACTTGTAGGGGGGGCCCATGGCTATACGTGTACGAAATTTTGGGTCCAGGGATCCGAAGGAAGGCCGGTACCGACTCCCCAAAGTAGGCCCCTCACTTAACATGGGAGTCTATAGGGAAACCAGGCAAAATTGTGACGGATTTCACTTATCGCTCAACCATTCGACGACCAAATGGGCTAGCGACATCAAACTTGCACCCCTTTTTCCCAGATATCACAGCTACACCTCATAAAAATGTGGAGGTTCGGGGACCTTTTACCGGGGATTTACCAGGGCCACAATGTTGACCGTCTTCACGGTACCGGTGCTCCCTGACCATGGGTTACAAAATTACAAAGCTTGGGGGTGATGTAGAGACACTCTATGGGTACCCCCACACCGAACCGGGGCCCAGTACCCCAACCGGAACCCTCCAGTTACCGGAAAATGGCACTTTGAAACGGTGTAGCTCGGACCCGGTTCACCGGGGAAGGCTCCGGTCGGTCTCATTTGAATATTTCAGGCCTTTTCTACAGAATGGCATCCACTTTCGAGGACCAGTGGACCCCTCACAAAACACCGGCAAAGACGTGCACGGCGCTCTCCAGTTCTATGGGTCTTAAAAATACACAGACACCGGGAGGCTGTGGGGATGCTCTTCAGGTACTCACTGGCCAAGTTTGGGGTCCAGGGAACGTTTGGCGGGCAGGTAGCACCCTAAAAGGTCAACCGGTAGAAACCGCACATTTAACATTGGAGTCTATGGGAAACTCGGTTAACTTGGGGGGCTGATATTTCCTCGGCTGTTGGAGTTAGGAGCACCAAACTTGGCACACTTGTAGGGGAGACGATGCACTACATGTGGTCCACATAGGGGTTCCTAGACTCTAGGGTTGGCTCGTAACCATCTCCCAAAGACGGCACACCTAGGGCGGTAAAACCGGTTCTGCTACTCAGAAAATTCAGACTTAGGTTCTGGCGTCTACCGGTTGGATGACTTTGAGGGCTCATATCTCCGGAACCCCAAATTTGGTGTGCCGGCTCATGGGATCTAGATCTACAACATATCCAAAGATGACTTTCCTGGAGCCCAAAAAATGCTTGAGTTTGAAAGTTATGTCGACACAAAGCATGCATGGTGGTTTTCAGAAAAGTCATTTCGGGCACCTTTCATTCCAGAGACCTCAAATTTGGCCTGCAGCTAGGGGGCCTCTATGAACCCCCAACTACCAAGTTTGAAGTTCCTGTGACCTACGGTTCCGGAGATATGGACCGGTAAAGCGAAAAGTTCATACTGGCCATGGGGCACCAAAGGACCGGTTCCGATCTCGCTGCCCCCTCGGCCTTGGTGGGCACCATGGGTCGGTCTCCTTTGGAAGTCCATATCTCCCCAATACTTTGAGCTAGAGACCCCTAATTTGGCAGGTTGGTACCGGTGGATTTTAGACACAAGATCCGGGTATACCGACACTCCTGCAAGCAACCGTGTGGAAGTTTCTCTCCGATTGAGCCCAAAATACCACCCCAGGAAAGAGGGGACTCGTAGTATGCGTTTTTCAACGGGAGGCAATAATCAACACTACACCGGTGTAACGTTGATTATTGCCTCCTGTCAAAAAATGCCTCCTACGTACTGCGCATGCGCAGTACGTCACATCACTCCAGCTGATTTCCCGATCAGCTGGCGTGACGTATCGACTGCACATGCACAGTTCGTCATATGCATTTTCCGACGGGAGGCAAGCCACGGGGAGCGTGTGGAGGGAGAGAATCTTAAAGAGGGAGTCCCGCGAAAAATTTTTTAAAAGTCAGCAGCTACAAATACTGCAGCTGCTGACTTTTAAAATAAGGACACTCACCTGTCCCAGGGTCCAGCGATGTCGGCACCCAAGACTGAATCGTCCCTCGGTCCTCGGGTGCTGCCACCGCCATTCTCTGTAAGGGAATCAGGAAGTGAAACATTGCGGCTTCACTTCCTGGTTCCCTACTGCGCATGCGCCAGTCGCGCTGCGCTTCCTTACTGGTCCCCGCTGCCTCTGGGACCTGTGTGTGTCCCAGCAGACAGCACAGGGGGTAGGGACGGGAGGGGGCACAGACTCCCATGGGAGTCTACGCCGGAAGTAGGTGCAAATACCTGTCTTAGACAGGTATCTGCACCCCCCTCCCCCCTGAATGGTGCCAAATGTGTCACCGGAGGGGTCGGGTTCCGAAAAGCAGAGGTTCAATTTTTGTGTGAACCTCCGCTTTAAATGTAAGATTCTGCCTCGCTCTCTGTGGCGTGACGTATCGACTGGGCATGCGCAGTTCGTCGTATGCATTTTTTGACGAGAGGCAAGCCACGGGAGCGCGCGGAAAGAGAACACTGACGTAAGAGAGAACTCCACAGGGAACACTGACGTAAGGAAGAACTCTGCAGGGAACACTGACGTAAGGAAGAACCCCGCTGGCTTAATAATGTCAGCGGCAACACCGCATCCAGCCCCGCCCCCAACACACCCCTAGGCTGCTCTAGAGAAAGGGGGCAAGCGCCATGCATAAGCAGTGTATTTGTCAGGGAAGCTTGGATTGACACAGCGGTGCCAGCCGGAGGGCCAAGGTCTGTGCTTCCAGAGGGGGCGGGGCCCTGAATAGCTATGTATGTGTAAGTGACCTACACTGCAGTTTAAGAAAGCCCATCAGAGATCCCGTTCCCAAGAGCTTGCAATCTATTAAAATGACATACAGTTTATCTATGTTTACTTTTTGTTCTTTTGACAAGTGTGCTTTAGATAGAGCATGTCAAGCCGTAGCTGTGCTCCCTGGGGATATGCTGATCGCCCATCCGTGCTGCTGCTGGAGGGAGCCCAGGTGACCATAAATGAGCCCTACAGACTTGGTCATGGTGAGTGACCAAGTCACCAAGTGGTGTATCCCCCACACCATCCCATACCCCACTCCATCTCCCCTGAGGACTTAGGACCCTCTAGGCAACTCACCTGGGGACTGGGACCCTCTAGGCCACTCACCTGTGGACAGGGACACCCATTTTCCCTGGGGACTGGGACACCTTCTCACCTTCTCACCTGGGGACTGGGACCCCTTCTCACCCGGGAACTGGGATCCTATCTCACCTGGAGACAGGGAACCCACCTCCACTAAGAACAGGAACCTGATCACCCTGTGTGTGCCAAACTCACCTCCCTGCCCCTGTGTGTGCCAACCTCACCGTCCTGTCCGATCACTCTGTGGAAGGTGGTCTCTGGTCAGCAGAGTCCCCCCCTCCCACATCAGACTTACCGGCATTTCCCTTTACATCAGAGTCTGCAGGATTCCCCCTTGCAGTGCAAAGGAACTCAGATGTAAAGAAAAATGACGCAGAGCATGATCTAAAGAGGAACTCTGATGTAAGGGGTTCCTAACTACATCAGAGTCTTTACATCAGTGTTCCCCTTTTCATCAGGGTTCACAAAGTTCCCCCTTGCACTGTAAGATTAAAAGGGATGGAGGCCCAGAGACATGTCCAGGGTACACAGAGGAGGCCTCCGTCCCTTCTAATCTATCTCATGTATCCTCCATCCCTTATAATCTATCTCATGTATCCTCTGTGTACCCTAGACATGTCTCTGGGACTCCATCCCTTATAATCTATCTCATGTATCCTCCGTGTACCCTGGACATGTCTCTGGGCCTTTATCCCTTCTAATCTATCTCATGTATCCTCTGTGTACCCTGGACATGTCTCTGGGCCTCCATCCCTTCTAATCTATCTCATGTATCCTCCGTGTACCCTGGACATGTCTCTGGGCCTCCATCCCTTCTAATCTATCTCATGTATCCTCCGTGTACCCTGGACATGTCTCTGGGCCTCCATCCCTTATAATCTATCTCATGTATCCTCCGTGTACCCTGGACATGTATCTGGGCCTCCATCCCTTCTAATCTATCTCATGTATCCTCCGTGTACCCTGGACATGTCTCTGGGCCTCCATCCCTTATAAATCTATCTCATGTATCCTCTGTCTAGCTTGGACATGTCTCTGGGCCTTTATCCCTTCTAATCTATCTCATGTATCCTCTGTGTACCCTGGACATGTCTCTGGGCCTCCATCCCTTATAATCTATCTCATGTATCCTCTGTGTACCTTGGACATATCTCTGGGCCTTCATCCCTTCTAATCTATCTCATGTATCCTCTGTGTACCCTGGACATGTCTCTGGGCCTCCATCCCTTATAATCTATCTCATGTATCCTCTGTGTACCTTGGACATGTCTCTGGGCCTCCATCCCTTCTAATCTATCTCATGTATACTCCGCGTACCCTGGACATGTCTCTGGGCCTTCATCCCATCTAATCTATCTCATGTATCCTCTGTGTACCCTGGACATGTCTCTGGGCCTCCATCCCTTCTAATCTATCTCATGTATCCTCCGTGTACCCTAGACATGTCTCTGGGCCTCCATCCCTTCTAATCTATCTCATGTATCCTCCGTGTACCCTGGACATGTCTCTGGGCCTCCATCCCTTATAATCTATCTCATGTATCCACTGTGTACCCTGGACATGTCTCTGGGCCTTCATCCCTTATATACAGTCGTGTAGTGAGAGCACATCCATGTAGGGGAGCACCAAGTGGGTTAAAGTCCTGATAACAGCTGTCACAGGAGGGCCCTCACACAGGACACATGTCAGGCAGGACGGTGAGGTTGACACACACAGGGTGTTCGGGCAGGACGGTGAGGTTGGCACACACAGGGGCAGGGAGGTGAGTTTGGCACACACAGGGTGATCAGGTTCCTGTTCTTAGTGGAGGTGGGTTCCCTGTCCTCAGGGGAGATGGAGGTCCTGTCCCCAGGTGAGAGAGGATCCCAGTCCCCGGGTGAGAAGGGGTCCCTGTCCCCAGGTGAGAAGGTGTCCCAGTCCCCATGGGAGAAGGGGGTCTCAGTCCCCAGGGAAAATGGGTGTCCCTGTCCACAGGTGAGTGGCCTAGAGGGTCCCAGTCCCCAGGTGAGTGGCCTAGAGGGTCCTAAGTCCTCAGGGGAGATGGAGTGAGGTATGGGATGGTGTGGGGGATATACCACTTGGTGACTTGGTCACTCACCATGACCAAGTCTGTAGGGCTCTCATTTATGGTCACCTGGGCTCCCTCCAGCAGCAGCACGGATGGGCGATCAGCATATCCCCAGGGAGCACAGCTACGGCTTGACATGCTCTATCTAAAGCACACTTGTCAATAGACCAAAGAGAAAACAGAGATAAACTGTATGTCATTTTAATAGATTGCAAGCTCTTGGGAACGGGATCTCTGATGGGCTTTCTTAAACTGCAGTGTAGGTCACTTACACATACATAGCTATTCAGGGACCGCCCCCCTCTGGAAGCACAGACCTTGGCCCTCCCGCTAGCACCGCTGTGTCAATCCAAGCTTCCCTGACAAATACACTGCTTATGCATGGCGCTTGCCCCCTTTCTCTAGAGCAGCCTAGGGGTGTGTTGGGGGCGGGGCTGGATACGGTGTTGCCGCTGACGTTATTAAGCCAACGGAGTTCTTCCTTACGTCAGTGTTCCCTGCGGAGTTCTCCCTTACATCAGTGTTCCCTGTGGAGTTCTCTCTTACGTCAGTGTTCTCTTTCCGCGCGCTCCCGTGGCTTGCCTCTCGTCGAAAAATGCATATGACGAACTGTGCATGCCCAGTCGATACGTCACGCCACAGAGAGCGAGGCAGAATCTTACATTTAAAGCGGATGTTCACACAAAAATTGAACCTCCGCTTTTCGGAACCCGACCTCTCCGGTGACACATTTGGCACCATTCAGGGGGGAGGGGGGTGCAGATACCTGTCTAAGACAGGTATTTGCACCTACTTTCAGCGAAGACTCCCACGGGAGTCTAAGCCCCCTCCCGTCCCCTCCCCCCGTGCTGTCTGCTGGGACACACACAGGTCCCAGAGGCAGCGGGGACCAGTAAGGAAGCGCAGCGAGACTGGCGCATGCGCAGTAGGGAACCAGGAAATGAAGCCGCAATGCTTCACTTCCTGATTCCCTTACAGAGATTGGCGGTGGCAGCACCCGAGGACCGAGGGACGATTCAGTCTCGGGTACCGACATCGCTGGACCCTGGGACAGGTAAGTGTCCTTATTTTAAAAGTCAGCAGCTGCAGTATTTGTAGCTGCTGACTTTTAAAAAAAATTTCGCAGGACTCCCTCTTTAAGATTCTCTCCCTCCACATGCTCCCTGTGGCTTGCCTCCCGTCGGAAAATGCATATGACGAACTGTGCATGTGCAGTCGATACGTCACGCCAGCTGATCGGGAAATCAGCTGGAGTGATGTGACGTACTGCGCATGAGAGTCGGTCTACCCGGATCTTGTGTCTAAAATCCACCGATACCGACCTGCCAAAATTGGGGTCTCTAGCTCAAAGTATGGGGGAGATATGGACTTCCAAAGGGGAACGACCCATGGTGCCCACCAAGGCAGAGGGGGCAGCGAGATCGGAACCGGTCCCTTGGTGCCCCATGGCCAGTATGAACTTTTCGATTTACCGGTCCATATCTCCGGAACCGTAGGTCACAGGAACTTCAAACTTGGCAGTTGGGGGTTCAAAGAGACCCCCTAGCTGCAGGCCAAATTTGAGGTCTCTGAAACGAAAGGTGCCCGAAATGACTTTTCTGAAAACGACCATGCATGCTTTGTGTCGACCTAACTTTCAAACTCAAGCATTTTTGGGCTCCAGGAAAGTCATCTTCCGAACCGTTTGAGCTAGGAGTCCAATTTTTGTATATGTTGTAGATCTAGATCCCATGAGTCGGCACACCAAATTTGGGGTTCCGGAGATAGAAGTCCTCAAAGTCATCCGACCGGTAGAGGCCAGAACCTAAGTCCGAATTTTCTGGGTAGCAGAACTGGTTTTACCGCCCTAGGGGTGCTGTCTTTTGGAGACGGTTATGGGCCAACCGTATTGTCTAGGAACCCCAAATTTGGATCACATGTAGTGCATCATCTCTCCTAGAAGTGTGCCAAGATTGGTGTTCCTAACCCCAACATCTGAGGAAATATCAGCCCCCCAATTTGACCGAGTTTCCCATAGACTCCAATGTTAAACATGCGGTTTCTAATGGTTGACCCTTTGGGGTGCCACCGGCCCACCAAACGTTCCCTGGACCCCAAACTTGGCCAGTGAGTACCCGAAGAGCATTCCCACAGCCTCCTAATATCGGTGTATTTTTAAGACCCATAGAACCAAAGAGCGCTACGCACGTCTTTGCCGGTGTTGTGTGAGGGGGCCACCAGTCTTCGAAAGTCGAGGGGGGTGCCATATGGTGGAAAAGGCTTGAAATATTATAATGAGACCCCCCTGAGCTTTCTAGGGTTAACCGGATCCAAGCTACACCATTTCAAAGTGCCATTTTAAGGTTAACAGAAGGTTCCGGTTGGGGTTCCCGGGCACCGGTTTTGTGTGGGGGTACCCATAGAGTGCTTCTACATCACCCCTAAGTTTTGTAATTTTGTGACCCATGGTCAGGGAGCACCGGTACCGTGAAGACAGTCAACATTGTGGCCCCGGTAAATCCCTGTTAAAAAAATTTTTATGAGGTGCAGCTGTGCTATCTGGGAAGAAGGGGTGCAAATTAAGTGTTGCTAGCCCATTCGGTCCTCGAATGGTTGAGCGATAAGTGACATTCACCACAATTTGGCCTGATTTTCCTATAGACTCCCATGTTAAGTAAGGGGCCTACTTTGGGGAGTCGGTACTGGCCTTCTTTTGGTTCCCTGGACCCAAAATTTCTTCCACGTGTAGCCATGGCTCCCCCCTACAAGTGTGCCAAGTTTAGCGTGATTTGACTTGGTGGGTCCCCTGAAACCGGAGCTCAAACTTGCCCCAATATCGGCAGTTTTTCCCCTAGGCGGCAAAGTGAAGCGAGGGGTGCTGTCTTTGGGAGACGGTTACGGGCCAACTGTAGGGTCTAGGATCACCAGTAGTGCATCGTCTTTCCTACAAGTGTGCCAAGTTTGGTGTATCTAACCCCAATAGCCGAGGAAATATCATCCCCCTAAATTAACCAAGTTTACCTTAGACTCCAATGTTAAACGTGCGGTCTCTACCGGTTGACCTTTTGGGGTGCTACCAGCCCAGCAAACGTTCCCTGGACCCCAAACTTGGCCAGTGAATGCCTGAAGAGCATCCCCACAGCCTCCCGGTATCGGTGTATTTTTAAGACCCATAGAACCGGAGAGCGCCGCGCATGTCTTTGCCAGTGTTTTTTGAGGGGTCCACTGGT
The DNA here is from genome assembly GCF_042186555.1 of Aquarana catesbeiana. NCBI lineage: Eukaryota > Metazoa > Chordata > Amphibia > Anura > Ranidae > Aquarana > Aquarana catesbeiana. Next base: position 148,487,240 of record NC_133333.1, read on the forward strand.
CTCCAAAAGTGGAGGGGGTGCCTTTCTGTAGAAAAGGCCTGATATATTCAAATGAGACCTACCGGAGTCGTCCCCGGTGAACCAGGTCCAAGCTACACCGTTTCAAAGTGACATTTTCCAGTTACCGGAGGGTTCCGGTTGGGGTACTGGGCCCCGGTTTAGTGTGGGGGTACCCATAGAGTGTCTCTACATCACCCCCAAGCTTTGTAATTTTGTGACCCATGGTCAGGGAGCACCAGTACCGTGAAGACAGTCAACATTGTGGCCCTGGTAAAAGGTCCCCGAACCTCAAAATTTTTATGAGGTGCAGCAGTGATATCTGGGAAAAAGGGGTGCAAGTTTAGTGTCGCTAGCCCATTTGGCCATCGTATGGTTGAGCGATAAGTGAAAGTCGCCGCAATTTGGCCTGATTTTCCCATAGACTCCCATGTTAAGTGAGGGGCCTAATTTGGGGAGTCAGTACCGGCCTTCCTTTGGTTCTCTGGACCCGAAATTTCTTCCACGTGTAGCCATGGCCCCCCCCTACAAGTGTGCCAAGTTTAGTATGATTTGACTTGGTGGGTTCCCTGAAACCGGAGCTCAAACTTGCCCCAATATCGGCAGTTTTTCCCCTAGGCAGCAAAGTGAAGCGAGGGGTGCTGTCTTTGAGAGACGGTTACGGGCCAACCATAGGTCTAGGAACCCCAAATTAGAATCACAAGTAGTGCATCGTCTTCCCTACAAGTGTGCCAAGTTTGGTGTTCCTAACCCCAACAGCCAAGGAAATATCAGCCCCCCAATTTGACTGAGTTTCCCATAGACTCCAATGTTAAACGTGCGGTTTCTACCGGTTGACCTTTTGGGGTGCCACCAGCCCGCCAAACGTTTCCTGGACCCCAAACTTGGCCAGTGAGTACCTGAAGAGCATCCCCACAGCCTCCCGGTGTGGGTGTATTTTTATGACCCATAGCACTGGAGAGCACCGCTCACGTCTTTGCCGGTGTTGTGTGAGGGGTCCACTGGTCCCCGAAAGTGGAGGGGGGTGCCATTCTGTAGAAAAGGCTTGAAATATTCAAATGAGACCTACCGGAGCCTTCCCTGGTGAACCGGGTCTAAGCTACACCGTTTCAAAATGCCATTTTCCGGTTACCGGAGGGTTCCAGTTGGGGTACCAGGCCCACGGTTCGGTGTGGGGGTACCCATAGAGTGTCTCTACATCACCCCCAAGCTTTGTAATTTTGTGACCCATGGTCAGGGAGCCCCAGTACCGTGAAGATAGTCAACATTGTGGCCCTGGTAAATCCCCAGTAAAAGGTCCCCGAACCACAAAATTTTTATGAGGTGCAGCTGTGCTATCTGGGAAAAAGGGGTGCAAGTTTAGTGTCACTAGCCCATTTGGTCATCGAATGGTTGAGCGATAAGTGAAATTCGCCACAATTTGGCCTGATTTTCCCATAGACTCCTATGTTAAATGAGGGGCCTAATTTGGGGAGTCGGTACCCGGCCTTCCTTTGGTTCTCTGGACCCGAAATTTCTTCCACGTGTAGCCATGGCCCCCCCCCCCTACAAGTGTGCCAAGTTTAGTGTGATTTGACTAGGTGGGTCCCCTGAAACCGGAGCTCAAACTTGCCCCAATATCTGCAGTTTTTCCCGTAGGCGGCAAAGTAAAGCGAGGGGTGCTGTCTTTGAGAGATGGTTACGGGCCAACTGTATGGTCTAGGAACCCCATATTTGAATCACAAGTAGTGCATCATTGTCCCTACAAGTGTGCCAAGTGTGGTGTTCCTAACCCCAACAGCCAAGGAAATATCAGCCCCCCAATTTGACTGAGTTTCCCATAGACTCCAATGTTAAACGTGCGGTTTCTAACGGTTGACCTTTTGGGGTGCCACCGGCCCGCCAAACGTTCCCTGGACCCCTAACTTGGCCAGTGAGTACCCGAAGAGCATCCCCACAGCTTCCCAGTGTCGCTGTATTTTTACGACCCACAGAACCAGAGAACACCACGCACGTCTTTGCCGGTGTTGTGTGAGGGGGCCATCAGTCCCTGAAAGTCAATGGGGGTGCCATATGGTGAAAAAGGCTTGACATATTATAATGAGACCCCCCTGAGCATTCTACGGTTAACCGGATCCGAGCTACACTGTTTCAAAGTGCCATTTTCCGGTTACCGGAAGGTTGTGGTTGGGGTACCAGGCACCGGTTTTGTGTGGGGGTACCCATAGAGTGCTTCTACATCACCCCCAAGTTTTGTAATTTTGTGACCGATGGTCAGGGAGCACCGGTACCGTGAAGACGGTCAACATTGTGGCCACGGTAAAGGGTTCCCGAACCTCCAAACTTTTAGGAGTTGTAGCTGTGATGTCTGGGGAAAAGGGGTGCAAGTTTGGTGTCGCTAGCCCATTTGGTCGTCGAATGGTTTAGCGATAAGTCAAATCCACCACAATTTGGCCTGGTTTTCCCATAGACTGCCATGTTAAGTGAGGGGCCTATTTTGGGGAGTCGGTACCGGCCTTCCTTCAGTTCCCTGGACCCGAAATTTTTTGCACTTGTAGCCATGGCTCTCTCCTACAAGTGTGCCCAGTTTAGTGTGATTTGACTCAGTGGGTCCCCGGAAACCGGAGCTCAAAGTCGCCCCAATATCGACAGTTTTTCCCCTAGCCGGCAAAGTGAAGCGAGGGGTGCTATCTTTGAGAGAAGGTTACGGGCCAACCGTAGCGTCTAGAAACCCCAAATTTGAATCAAATATAGTGCATCGTCTTCCCTACACGTGTGCCAAGTTTGGTGTTCCTAACCCCAACAGCCAAGGAAATATAAGCCCCCCAATTTGACTAAGTTTCCCATAGACTCCAATGTTAAACGTGCGGTTTCTACCGGTTGACCTTTTGGGGTGCCACTGGCACGCCAAACTTTCCCTGGACCCCAAACTTGGCCAGTCAGTACCCGAGGAACATCCCCAAAGCCTCCCAGTGTCGGTGTATTTTTAAGACCCATAGAACCAGAGAGTGCCACGCACGTATTTGCCGGTGTTTTGTGAGGGGTCCATCGGTCCCCGAAAGTCGAGGGGGGTGCCATTCTGTACAAAAGGCCTGATATATTCAAATATGACCTACCAAGCCTTCCCTGGTGAACCGGCTCCGAGCTACACCGTTTCAAAGTGCCATTTTCCGGTTACCGGAGGGTTCCGGTTGGGATACCGGGCCCCGGTTTGGTGTGGGGGTACCCATAGAGTGCTTCTACATCACCCCCAAGCTTTGTAATTTTGTGACCCATGGTCAGGGAGCACCGGTACCATGAAAACGGTCAATATTTTGGCCCCGGTAAACCCCCGGTAAAAGGTCCCAAACCTCCAAATTTTTTTGAGGTGTAGCTGTGATATCTGGGAAAAAGGGGTGCAAGTTTTGCTTTGCTAGCTCGTTCGGTCGTCGAATGGTTGAGCGATAAGTGAAATCCGCCACAATTTGGCCTGGTTCCCCTATAGACTCCCATGTTAGGTGAGGGGCCTATTTTGGGGAGTCGGTACCCGGCCTTCCTTCGGTTCCCTGGACCCAAAATTTCTTGCACGTATAGCCATGGCTCTCCACTACAAGTTTGGGGTCCAGGGAACGTTTGGCGGGCCGGTGGCACCCCAAAAGGTCAACTGGTAGAAACCGCACGTTTAACATTGGAGTCTATGGGAAACTCAAATTGCAGGGCTGATATTTCCTTGGCTGTTGGGGTTAGGAATACCAAACTTGGCACACTTGTAGGGAAGACGATGCACTACTTGTGTGGTTCCTAGACCCTACGGTTGGTCCGTAACCATCTCCCAAAGACAGCACCCCTCGCTACACTTTGCCGCCTAGGGGAAAAACTGCCGATATTGGGGCGAATTTGAGCTCCGGTTTCCGGGGACTCACCAGTTCAAATCACACCAAGCTTGGTGCACTTGTAGTGGAGAGCCATGGCTATATGTGCAAGAAATTTTGGGTCCAGAGAACCAAAGGAAGGCCGGTACCGACTCCCCAAAGTAGGCCCCTCACTTAACATGGGAGTCTATGGGAAAATCAAGCCAAATTGTGGCGAATTTCACTTATCGCTCAACCATTCAACGACCGAATGAGCTAGCGACACCAAACTTGCACCCCTTTTTCCCAGATATCACAGCTACACCTCATTAAATTTTGGAGATTCGGGGACCTTTTACCGGGGGTTTACCGGGGCCAAAATGTTGACCATCTTCACGGTACCGGTGCTCCCTGACCATGGGTCACAAAATTACAAAACTTGGGGGTGATTTAGAAGCACTACATGGGTAACCCCACACCAAACTGGGGCCCAGTACGCCAACCAGAACCTTCCAGTAACCGGAAAATGGCACTTTGAAACAGAGTAGCTCGGATCTGGTTAACCCTAAAAAGCTCAGGGGGGTCTCATTATAATACTTCAAGCCTTTTCCACCGTATGGCACCCCCTCGACTTTCGGGGACCGGTGGCCCCCTCACACAACACCGGCAAAGAGGTGCGTGGCGCTCTCCGGTTCTATGGGTTTTAAAAATACAGCGACATGGGGAGGCTGTGGGGCTGCTCTTCAGGTACTCGCTGGCCAAGTTTGGGGTCCAGGGAACGTTTGGCGGGCTGGTGGCACCCCCAAAAGGTCAACCGGTAGAAATCGCACGTTTAACATTGGAGTCTATGGGAAACTCAGTCAAATTGGGGGGCTAATATTTCCTCAGGTGTTGGGGTTAGGAACACCAATATTGGCACACTTTTAGGGAAGACGATGCACTATTTATGATTCAAATGTGGGGTTCCTAGATCCTACGGTTGGCCCGTAACCGTCTCCCAAAGACAGCACCCCTCGCTTCACTTTGCCGCCTAGGGCAAAAACTGCCGATATTGGGGCAAGTTTGAGCTCCGGTTTCAGGGGACCCACCTAGTCAAATCACACTAAACTTGGCACACTTGTAGGGGGGGGGGGGCATGGCTACACGTGGAAGAAATTTCGGGTCCAGAGAACCAAAGAAAGGCCGGTATCGACTCCCAAATTAGGCCCCTCACTTAACATGGGAGTCTATGGGAAAATCAGGCCAAATTGTGGCGAATTTCACTTATCGCTCAACCATTCGACGACCAAATTAGCTAGCGACACCAAACTTGCACCCCTTTTTCCCAGATATCACAGCTACACCTCATAAAATTTTGGAGGTTTGGGGACCTTTTACCGGGGGGTTTACCAGGGCCAAAATGTTGACTATCTTCACAGTACCGGTGCTCCCTGACCATGGGTCACAAAATTACAAAACTTGGGGGTGATGTAGAAGCACTCTATGGGTACCCCCACACCGAACCGGGGCCCGGTACCCCAATTGGAACCCTCTGGTTACCGGAAAATGGCACTTTGAAATGGTGTAGCTTGGACCTGGTTCACCAGGGAAGGCTCCCGTGGGTCTCATTTGAATATTTCAGGCCTTTTCTACAGAATGGCACCCCCCTCGACTTTCGGGGACCTGTGGACCCCTCACAAAATACCGGCAAAGACGTGCGTGGCACTCTCTGGTTCTATGGGTCTTAAAAATACATAGACACTGGGAGGCTTTGGGGATGCTCTTCGGGTACTCACTGGCCAAGTTTGGGGTCCAGGGAACGTTTGGCAGACCGGTGGAACCCCAAAAGGTCAACCGGTAGAAACCGCACGTTTAACATTGGAGTCTATGGGAAACTCAGTCAAATTGGGGGGCTGATATTTCCTTGGCTGTTTGGGCTAGGAACACCAAGCTTGGCACACTTGTAGGGAAGACGATGCACTACTTGTGATTCAAATTTGGGGTTCCTAGACCGTACGCTTGGCCTGTAATCGTCTCCCAAAGACAGCACACCTCGCTTCACTTTGCCGCCTAGGGGAAAAACTGCCTATATTGGGGCAAGTTTGAGCTCCGGTTTCCGTGGACAAATCACACTAAACTTGGCGCACTTGTAGGGGGGGTGGCATGGCTACACGTGGAAGAAATTTAGGGTCCAGAGAACTAAAGGAAGGCCGGTACCGACTCCCCAAAGTAGGCCCCTCTCTTAACATGGGAGTCTACGGGAAAACCAGGCCAAATTGTGGCGGATTTGACTTATCGCTGAGCCATTCGACGACCAAATGGGCTAGCGACACCAAACTTGCACCCCTTTTCCCAAGATATCACAGCTACACCTCATAAAAGTTTGGAGGTTCGGGAACCCTTTACCGTGGCCACAATGTTGACCGTCTTCATGGTACCGGTGCTCCCTGACCATGGGCCACAAAACTACAAAACTTGGGGGTGATGTAGAAGCACTCTATGGGTACCCCCACAACAAACCGGGGCCCGGTACCCCAACCAGAACCTTCCGGTAACCGGAAAATGGCACTTTGAAACAGTGTAGCTCGGATCCGGTTAACCGTAGAATGCTCAGGGGGGTCTCATTATAATATGTCAAGCCTTTTCCACCGTATGGCACCCCCGTTGACTTTCGGGGACTGGTGGCCCCCTCACACAACACCGGCAAAGACGTGTGTGGCGCTCTCTGGTTCTGTGGGTCGTAAAAATACACCGAAACTGGGAGGCTGTGGGGATGCTCTTCAGGTACTCACTGGCCAAGTTTGGGGTCAAGGGAACGTTTGCCGGGCCGGTGGCACCCCAAAAGGTCAATCGGTAGAAACCGCATGTTTAACATTTGAGTCTATGGGAAACTCAGTCAAATTGGGGGGCTGATATTTCCTCAGATGTTGGGGTTAGGAACACCAATCTTGGCACACTTCTAGGGGAAACGATGCACTACATGTGATTTAAATTTGGGGTTCCTAGACCCTACGGTTGGCCCGTAACTGTCTCTCAAATACGGCACTCCTAGGGCGGTAAAACCGGTTCTGCTACCCAGAAAATTCGGACTTAGGTTCTGGCCTCTAGCAGTCTGATGACTTTGAGGACTCCTGACTCTGGAACCCCAAATTTGGTGTGCCGACTCATGGGATCTAGATCTACAACATATCCAAAAATTGGACTCCTAGCTCAAACGGTTCGGAAGATGACTTTCCTGGAGCCCAAAAAATGCTTGAGTTTGAAAGTTAGGTCGACACAAAGCATGCATGGTCGTTTATATATATATATACAATATCGTTTTACATACATAGCTATTCAGGGCCCCGCCCCCCTCTGGAAGCACAGACCTTGGCCCTCCCGCTGGCACCGCTGTGTCAATCCAAGCTTCCCTGACAAATACACTGCTTATGCATGGCACTTGCCCCCTTTCTCTAGAGCAGCCTAGGGGTGTGTTGGGGGCGGGGCTGGATGCGGTGTTGCCGCTGACATTAAGCCAGCGGAGTTCTTCCTTATGTCAGTGTTCCTTGCAGAGTTCTTCCTTACGTCAGTGTTCCCTGTGGAGTTCTCTCTTACGTCAGTGTTCTCTTTCCGCGCGCTCCCGTGGCTTGCCTCTCATCGAAAAATGCATACGACGAACTGCGCATGCCCAGTGGATACGTCACGCCACAGAGAGCGAGGCAGAATCTTACATTTAAAGCGGAGGTTCACACAAAAAATGAACCTCTGCTTTTCGGAACCCAACCCCTCCGGTAACACATTTGGCACCATTCAGGGAGGAGGGGGGTGCAGATACCTGTCTAAGACAGGTATTTGCACCTACTTCCGGCGTAGACTCCACGGGAGTCTACGCCCCCTCCCGTCCCTACCCCCTGTGCTGTCTGCTGGGACACACACAGGTCCCAGAGACAGCGGGGACCAGTAAGGAAGCGCAGCGTGACTGGCGCATGCGCAGTAGGGAACCAGGAAGTGAAGCCGCAACGCTTCACTTCCTGATTCCCTTACAGAGAATGGCAGTGGCAGCACCCGAGGACCGAGGGACAATTCAGTCTCGGGTGCCGACTAGGCTGGACCCTGGGACAGGTGAGTGTCCTTATTTTAAAAGTCAGCAGCTGCAGTATTTGTAGCTGCTGACTTTTAAAAAATTTTTCGCGGGACTCCCTCTTTAAGATTCTCTCCCTCCACATGCTCCCCGTGGCTTGCCTCCCGTCGGAAAATGCATATGACGAACTGTGCATGTGCAGTCGATACGTCACGCCAGCTGATCGGGAAATCAGCTGGAGTGATGTGACGTACTGCGCATGCGCAGTACGTAGGAGGCATTTTTTGACAGGAGGCAATAATCGACGTTACACCGGTGTAGTGTTGATTATTGCCTCCCGTTGAAAAATGCATACTACGAGTCCCCTCTTTCCTGGGATGGGCTCAATCGGAGAGAAACTTCCACACGGTTGCTCGCAGGAGGGTCGGTCTACCCGGATCTTGTGTCTAAAATCCACCGGTACCGACCTGCCAAATTTGGGGTCTCTAGCTCAAAGTATGGGGGAGATATGGTCTTCCAAAGGGGATTGACCCATGGTGCCCACCAAGGCCGAGGGGGCAGCGAGATCGGAACCGGTCCCTTGATGCCCCATGGCCGGTCTGAACTTTTCGCTTTACCGGTCCATATCTCCGGAACCGTAGGTCACAGGAACTTCAAACTTGGTAGTTGGGGGTTCATAGAGGCCCATTAGCTGCAGGCCAAATTTGAGGTCTCTGGAACGAAAGGTGCCCGAAATGATTTTTCTGAAAACCACCATGCATGCTTTGTGTCGACCTAACTTTCAAACTCAAGCATTTTTTGGGCTCCAGGAAAGTCATCTTCTGAACCGTTTGAGCTAGGAGTCCAATTTTTGGACATGTTGTAGATCTAGATCCCATGAGCCAGCACACCAAATTTGGGGTTCCGGAGATATGAGCCCTCAAAGTCATCCGACCGGTAGATGCCAGAACCTAAATCTGAATTTTCTGAGTAGCAGAACCGGTTTTACCGCCCTAGGGGTGCCGTCTTTGGGAGATGAAATTTGGGGTCTCTAGCTCAAAGTATGGGGGAGATATGGTCTTCCAAAGGGGACTGACCCATGGTGCCCACTAAGGCCGAGGGGGCAGCGAAATCGGAACCGGTCCCTTGATGCCCCATGGCCGGTCTGAACTTTTTGCTTTACCGGTCCATATCTCCGGAACCGTAGGTCACAGGAACTTCAAACTTGGTAGTTGGGGGTTCATAGAGGCCCATTAGCTGCAGGCCAAATTTGAGGTCTCTGGAACGAAAGGTGCCCGAAATGATTTTTCTGAAAACCACCATGCATGCTTTGTGTCGACCTAACTTTCAAACTCAAGCATTTTTTGGGCTCCAGGAAAGTCATCTTCTGAACCGTTTGAGTTAGGAGTCCAATTTTTGGATATGTTGTAGATCTAGATCCCATGAGCCAGCACACCAAATTTGGGGTTCCGGAGATATGAGCCCTCAAAGTCATCCGACCGGTAGACGCCAGAACCTAAATCTGAATTTTCTGAGTAGCAGAACCGGTTTTACCGCCCTAGGGGTGCCGTCTTTGGGAGATGGTTACGGGCCAACCATAGGGTCTGGGAACCCCAATGTGGACCACATGTAGTGCATCGTCTCCC